>NW_027185694.1:24697479-24764046 GCF_028583685.1 Petaurus breviceps papuanus | reverse complement strand
GTGTGTGTGTGTGTGGTGGGGGACACTACTAAAGTGAGTAGCTTGGATAAAGGAGGAAAAGTGCATGACTTGTTCAAAGAATATTATGTAGCCTATCATGGCTACAGAAGGCTGGCAGATAAGGCTGTGGAAAAATAGGATGGAACTAGATCATGGAAAACCTAGAACAATGCAAGAATCAGAAGTTTGGACATTACCAGTAGGGAGTGGGGATGCATTGAATGTTTCTAAGCAGAACAGGAGAGTGATCTCATCTGGGTATTAATACAGGGTGTCCCAAAAGTCTTAGTATAGTTTTAAAGCTAATGCTTAGGCTCATAAAGCTTAAATTGGCACCAAGACTTTTGGAATACCTTTATTATTCTGGGCACAGAAGATGGATTGTAGAGGGTAGACACTGGAAGAAAGCAAACTAGTAAAAAGACTGTTCTCATATTCTAGGTAAAAAATCTAAGAATACCCAAACTAAATAGTGACTACAAAAATGGAAAGGGATAAGTATGAGAAATATTTGAGGAAATGGAAATGACAGCTGATTAGATGTAGGAGGTAACAAAGGGTTTTCAAACTTGAGGGATTAGGGAAGTTAGTAGGAGAGACAGTGGAAGGAATGTGAGACTTGTTTTGGACATTTTGAGATGGAGGGGTTGATATTAACCTGCACAGCAGAAGATAGCAGGTGGCTGGGAACCCTGAAATATAAGGGTCCAGGGCATCATCTCTATTCATGTACTCAAGCCTTCTTTCAGTCAAAGTAGCAAGGTTTATTGTAATGCCAATAGTGCAAGAGATTCCTAGTGAATCTGCACTTTCTTGGGGGTAAAACCAATGCTTATATACAAAAAAAGGACAATGAAAAAATCTGGATGGGATTAAGGAGTGACAAATAGCCTGAGGTGGGTCATGTATGACACAGTGAAAGGAGTTAAGTGGTTTGGGGTGGGTCAAAGGACTGTGAAAGGACTGTCAAGTATCTAGGTAGCCTGGGATAGGCCAGATGCCTTGGGTGAGAAGTCAGTGATCTGGGCTGCAGAAATATGTGGGGAAAATTCAGGGACTGGGTTTCTTTCAATGACATGGTCTTTTCCTTTTAGGAGTCCGGGTCTCATCACCCCATCAACTGGAAATATAGGACTGGTTCTTAGGAGAGAGGTCAAGGCTGAAGATATTCATTAATACCTTTCCTGTAATCACTTGTTGTTCACTTTCAGCATCTCCCTTTTTCTTCCTAAAACCACAGTCTTTAAGATCTAGTAGATGAAATGAAAGGACTGCTTAGATTCCCATGCCCTTTAGTTGCCTACCTATGACTTTAATCAAAATACATTCTAGATTTCTTTGCCAAAACAATCAACACACATACCCACTTTTAGATAGTGACCAAGAGGTTAAACTTACTTCACAGGTTCTTTGTCAGTTCTTGATTATATACTCCAGGAGTACACACCTCCCAGTTAGCCATTTCAGGGATATATGGGACTACTTCTATAATCCTAGTTAGAGAAACACCAGGAATTTCTATGTATCCCTCTCCCTTGATGATTCCTCATTTACACTTAGCCCATTTTTCCAATCTGTTGCCGTCTCGTCATTTCTATCTTCATTACATTTCCCCTGTACTTCTCTTCACTCATACAATTGCCATTCTGGATGTAGGCCTTAGCACCTCATGTTTTGACTATTGCAGTGGCTTACAGTTTGACCTTTCTGCCTTAAATCTCTCTCCACTCTGATCCATTTTCCATTCAGCTGCCAAAGGAATTTTCCTAAAGTACAAGTCTGACCATGTCACTTCTCCTATTCCATAAAATCCAGTGGTTCTTTATTACTTCCAGGTCTCTGTTAGACTTTCAAAGTCCCTGATAACCTGTCCCCTTCTGACCTTTCCAACCTTTTTATACTTTATTCCCTTTTGCATATTCTGTGATACAGTGGCACTAGCCTTCTTATCATACAGGGCATTTCATTTCTGACTCCATGCCTTTGTCATGACTTTCCTCCATGTCTGGAATGTTCTCCCTTCTGACTTCTGCCTCCTTGTCTTCCCTGACTTCCTTCAAGGTTTATCTTAAATCCCACCTTCAAAGCTTTGTAAGAAGCCTTTCCAGGTAACACTCTATCTCAGCCCAGGTAGGGTCTTCCTTCTGAGGTTACTTTCCATTTACACTGTGTGTGTGTGTGTGTGTATAAATTGCTTGAAGGTAGGGATCAGATATTCATATTTTCACTCTTTTTATCCCATATGCTTAGTACACAGTATTAAGCACATAGGGAAAGTGTTTAATCAATGCTTGTTGGTTTGCTGGCTTGCCAGGCTACAACTTCAGGAGTTCTAGATTCATCCTTAGTGGGAAGACTACACATCTTTTGTGCACCTAGCAATTCACTATCTTCATGCAATATTCTCCTACTCTCCAACACTTGTTTTTAGTTCTTTTGTTTAAAAAAAATTCTTTTTCTTTCTGGCTCCCTTTCCTCTTTTCTCATATAGCTTTGTACTTCTAACAAACCAGTACATAGGGTCTCAAGTCCTTCCATGACTTTAAGCAAGGAGGCTAGTTTGCATTTTATAGCACATGATTAGCTAGTGCCTTAGATAGGAAAGCAAACCCACATACCCTACAGAAGACTGGAAGAGGTTCCTTCATTTCTGTGCCTTTGTGGTCTTTAGGCCATCTATAATTTTTTGTATCTGTCTTTTGGAAATTGATCTAACATAACGCTTGTTTTTGTGCCTGTATTTGCAACTGTAAATGTATCCTGTCTTTTGGCATGCTCTTACTTGGATCGTGTCTAGGTTCAGGGTTATTGCTGGATCTTTGTTTTGTTTTTGCTCTCCTCTAAGAATTTTTATTGGTGACTTTTGTTTTTATATAATAGTCATTTCCCACCATACTCCAGATTAAACCTCCCCTAGTGACAAAGAAAAATAGTTAAGAAAATATTAGGTAAAGACATTGTGTCTAATGATGTATGTAATACTCTGTCCCAGGATTCTCCCATCTCCTTCCACCATGAAAGAGGTAATATGCTTCATTCTCTTCTCTCTAGGATCTTTAATAGTTTATTCGTCATTCAGAGTTAAACTTCTTTTTAATGTTCTTTGTGTGTTATTCCCTTGGTTCTATTTGTCTTATTTTTCATTGATTTATGTGAATGTTCCCATGGTTTTCTGAATTCCTCATATTCCTCGTGTTATTACATAAAAACATTCCATCAGATTTGTATACCATAGTTATTTTTTTAGCCATTTGCAATCGATAGGTACACACTTGGTTTTTAGTGCTTTGCTACTAACAGTAATACTATTAATATTTTGATATCTTTATGTGTATCTAACTGCCCACCTACCTACCTAGCAGACCTTTGTTTCTGTCCTTGACTTACTTGAGATTTATACCCATTAGTGGAATTACTGGGCAAAGGATTTGGATAGCTTAGTGACTTTTCTTTACATAATTGTAAATTTAAATCCAGAATAGCTGGACTATTTCATAACTGCCTAATAGGTTTCATGGCTTCCCACATCTCCTCCCAACATTATTTCCATATTTTTCATCATTACTTCAGTGACCAGTTATAGATCTAAAGTTACCAAGTTAGTTACCAAGGTTTTATTAAGAGTTTATTTACTGCCCAGCATTGTGCTAAGTGGTAGAGATATTAAAAGGCAAAAATCAAGGTCCCTTCCCTCAAGGAGATCAAATTCTAATGGTACAGTGGGGGGAAACAACATGCAAATGCTATGTATGTGCACAATACATGTAATATAATTGGAAGGTAATTTCAGAAAGATGGCACTAGCCTTGTGGGCGTGGGGAGACTGGACAGAGAATCCTGGGGAAGGGATTTGGCCTGAGTTTTGAAGGACAGAAGGTGAAGGTGAAGAGGGAAGATATTCCAGGCATGGGAGACCGTTGGTGAAAATGCCAGTGGTAGCCCAGTGTTGCTAGACTGTACGGTATGTAGTGGGGGAGTGAATGTAAGAAGACTGACAAGGTGAGAAGATGCCAGATTGCAAAGAACATTAAATGCCAGCAGTGTTTATATCTGACATTGACAGCAACAGGGAACCACTGGAGTTTATTGATTAGGGGAGGTGATATAGTCAAACTTGCACTTTGGCAGCTGAGTGGAAAATAGAATGGGGAGAGATCTGAAGAGTGGGTACCAACTGGTAAGCTATGGCAGTCTTCTCGGTGTGAGGTGATGTAGGCCTGTACCAAAGTGAGTCAGGAGTATAGATGTCACAGACTAACAACAGATTGGATATAGCGGGTGAGTGAGAGTAACAGTCCCTTCCCTCAAAAAACTTCCATTCTAAAGTGCACTTACTCAGTTTGTTATTTATTGAGTATCCTTCCCTTCTCATTTTTTTAGGGGTGGGACACCAGGAAAACTGTTGCTGATCTAGTATCTAGCATATAGGAAGTCTTAGAATATTAGTGACGCAAGAGCAGTCTTACTGGCTTTTTCCTTTTTTTTTTCAAGCTCATAAATTTATTGTGAGGATTTCGCTGTAGCTACAGTTGTAGATTCATTCAAAAAGCTTCCAGATAACAAAGAATCATAATTGAATGTACTGAACTAACTCAGCTTAGGGCATATGTCTCAACCTCTCTGACATGATGTATTTTTTTAAATAGGCAAATCAGTTGTTCTGGTGTGATGGCTCCTATTAGGTGGCTTATCCAAAGCATTAAAGTTTTTAATAATTTTTCTTTTTATGTTTGATCATGATGCTTAAGAGGCAAAGTGTTGATCTCCAAAGCAAAATAATTCTTGTTAAAGAATAAAGAGAAAAGACTTGGCATCTAAAATTTATTCTTGTCTATCACCTTGAGACATATGGTACTTCTTTTCCTTTCAAGGTTTTTGTCAGCAGACTGATGTATCTTCAGAGAAAGACCAAAAACTACCTCTGATTTTACTGAGATAAATGGGATTATAATAGTCAGGTCAATTGCTGCCATTCATATGAAAAGTAATTTTATAGAAGTTGGTAACAGTATGTGGAAGTTGTACTTTGTGGAAACTGGTGATTTCAAAGTGGAGGCCCCTTCTTGACTACTGTATAGGCATATTGACAGTTGACCAAAGATTCGTGCTCAGATGGTGCTTCTGTACCAAAGACCTCAACTTTATAATCTTTTATGCTTGATTTATTGTCTATTAGAGGTCCCGTCCTATAATCAACTCCCCCGAAAGTAGCTACCATCTGAGAGTAACATTTACCTTGTACTGTTCTTGGATAAAAACTATTGAACAAATAATTCAGATGGATAAAAAGAACCACCATTCTTTTGAGTTATTGATAATTTTATGCTGATTACAATAAACTCCCAAGATTTTTTTAGTTCCCTTAATTTAGAGCAAGGGTGACAAAATCAGATAGAAATGGGCCATTAAATCTTATGTAAGGATCCCTGAAATCTGCTTGTTGACATAGAGAACAAGAAATCATTAACATTATTTGTGTATATTCTCTTTCATTTTTCTTTATTTTGCTAAATATTTTCCAATTACATTTTAATCTGGTTTAGTTACAGCAGCTGTAGAGGACTGGTGTACATTCACCACATGTTGCCTCTACTGTTTTATTTGCAGTCTTCTCAACCTCTTGTAGTCTAGCCTCCAGCTTCATCGTTCACCTGAAACTTATCTTTCCAAAGTTAGCCGTGATCTCTTAATTGCTAAATCTGATGACCTCTTCTCATTCCTTCTTCTTGATTTCTTTGCAGTATTTGACACTTGACCTCTTCTCCTGGATTCTCTATCATCCTCTTTGGGGTTTTGGGACATTACCCTCATCGATTCTTTTTCTACCTGTTTTACTGATCTTTCTCAGACTCCTTTATTGGATTATCATCCATGTCATAGCCCTTAACTGTAAGTATGCCTAATACCTGTAACTGGGCTCTCTTCCTTCTCTTTACTCTGACATTTGACCTCATCAACTCCCATGGGTTTAATTAATATCCCTTTTCTGACAACTTCAAGATCTATATCTCTGTCTGTCTATCTATCTATCTATCTATCTATCTATCTATCTATCTATCTATCTATCTATCTATCTATCTATCTATCTATCTCCTAAAGTTCCCTTTCAAGATCCAGTCTCATATCATCAACTTGCTTTCGGACATTTTGAACTTGAACTCAGCATATACAAAATAGAACTCACAAATATCCACCCCCCCCCCCGCCCCATCCAACCCTAGTCCAAACTTCCTCATTTCTTTCAAGGATACTGTCATCCTTCTAGTTATCTAGGTTCTCAACCTTGGTGTCATCTTCAAGTCCTCACCTTCCCTCACCCCACATGTCCAGTCAGTTGTCAGATCTTGTCTTTTCTCCCTTCAGCTGGATCTCTTACCTATATATATATATATATATATATGTATATATCCCTATCTCAATCAAATAATCGCCCACCCTTATTCATACCTTCATTACCCATTTCTTAGATTACTTTGATAGACTCCTCATTGATCTCTTGTGTCAAGTATTTCTCATCAATTTATTTTCCACACACACTAAATGATTTTACAAAGGCACAAATTTGATGTCAGCCTTTCTTCTCCCTTCCTCCCTCACAAAAAGAAAAAAAAAACCCCACAACATTGGTAGCTCTACACTACCTCTAGGAACAATTATAAATCCTACTATTTGATATTAAAAACTCTTCTTGATTTGAACCTGTCTTACCTTTCCAGCTTCATAGACATTATTCCCCTCCATGCATCTTATCGTGCAGCCTAGCTGGCCTTCATGGTATTCCTCACACATAATACTCTGTTTCCTCTTTCTTTGCTTTCATTTCCTGTCCCCCATGCTTGGAACATACACCTTCCACTTCTACCTCCTGGAATCACTGGTTTCCTTCAGGCTCATCTCATGTAACTTTCTGTATGAAATAATTTTTGTTTCCTTTCTCCTTACCCCATTCTGCAAGGGCTTTACTTTTTCCCACCAGGTTCAGTTCAGTTCACTTCAATTTGATAAACACTTATTAAGTGGCTACTATGGGTCGAGCACTGAACTCTAAATACAAAAAAGGAAGATAATCCCTGACCTCAAGGAGTTTACCATCTAATTGGGGAAGACAACACACAAAAGAAAGCTGGAAGGTAGAATGGAGGACAGACACCAAGGAGCTTCCTGTCTTGTGAAGTTCAAACCAAGCAGATAGAAAGTGGAAATGGTACAAGGTCACCTCGTCTCTCTTTTGTACAAGTTTTGTGTATGTCTGTATATATACTTTTAAACTCTACTTCTTTCCTTGTATCTTCAGGCTTAGCAGAATGCCTGGCTTGTAGTAGTTGCTGAATTTTATGTGTTGGTTGATTGACTGATTTTCTTATATGTGAAAGATCTCTGATTTTCTCAGAATGAAGAACATTGACTTCCCTCTTCCAATTCAGATTTCAAACTCTCTGTGATACAGTACAGGGGTGGCCAGCTTGCAGCCTCCCTCACCCATCCAGTCTGAAACAAGCTGAAATATAATTGAGAAATGTTTAACTAAATAAATGTATAGTGCTACATAGTTAATGTTAATTTGTCATTTTCTAAGTCACTATACCTTCTACAGGGATCCCTTTCTATTTGAGTTTGACACCATTGTTATAGTAGATTGATCTAAGGTACTGATAAGTGAGTTGCTCTGGGTCCCACAGCTAATAAGTATCCTAGGTAAGGCTTGTGTCCTGGTCTTCCTGGGGCATCCTGAGGGAGATACAGGAGATATCATGTACCAGGCAAGTTAATCCACTGCCACCACCTGGACCACAACCTCCAAGTAGATCCTAATAGGAATAGTAGCATATCTCCTATACTACTGGCCTTGCTTATAGGCTGGTCCCTATAGCCATCACTGAGGAAATCAATCCCTTTGGAGAAGGGGTTCATTTTAATGTCCTCAACATCATCACCACTAACTACTGACCAACTGCCATAGATGATCAAATAAGCCCAAGAACCCGGTAATGCTAATACCCCTGGATTTCTTGCCCTGCTTCCATCCCAGTTCACCGAGTCATTATCCAGGGAAGCAACACCAATGAAAATGTGACCTAGCAATTGTTTCTGCAGGGGCTACAGCCCCTGCTGACTCAGTAGCTATGGCTAATGAAGACTGGGAAAAGAAAATTCATCCTACCAAAGTCCTTGGAAGTCCAATAGTACAACATCAGAAATGGATATGGTTTTGTTATTAGAAATGACATTAAAGTAGATTCAGTACCATCTGCTTTTATACTGTAACCTAAAGATCATAGTGTCTTCCATCTTGATTTGCTGCTAAAATCACCTCCATGTGTTATCTGTCCCATTGGAATGTGAATTCCTTGAGACCAAGGACTGTTTCTACTTTTATGTTTGTCTCTGTTCATCTATTTGTATCTCTTATTATATACAAATAATAAGAACATAATAGTCATTCATTCACCCATTCATTCATTCATTCCTGATTCTACTGCTGCCTTTGGATTTGAAAACAGAAACAAGTTGGGGCGGCCAGGTAGCACAGTGAGTAAGAGCACCGGCTCCAGTGTTGAGAAGACCTGGAGATTGAATCCCGGGCTCAGACACTTAGCACCCACCCAGAAACACCTGGCCATGTAACCTTGAGCAAGTTACTTAACCCCAATTGCTTAGGGGCGGCCAGGTGGCTCAGCGAGTAAGAGCACTGGCTCCAGTGTCGGGATGACCTGGATCAAATCTGGGCTCAGATACTCAGCACCACACCCAGAAATAACTGGCCGTGTAACCTTGAGCAAGTTACTTAACCCCTATTGCTTAAAAAAAAAAAAAGAAAACAGAAACAAGTGTAAGTAATCCTAATATTTGAATTTGTTATTTCAACAGATTTATCCTTAGATTTTCATCTCTTAGACAATACATTTTGAGTTAATTTTCTGTGCCATTCAGAAAACAGCTAAATCAGGGAAGGGAATTATTTTCTATACAGGCTCATTGATGCATGGAAATGGAAGGAGTAGTATCACTCATGTACCACAAACTAGTGAAAAATAACTCAGATTTATAAATTGCTTTACAATTTACAAAGGGCTTTCTTTATGGCAACCTGATGGGTTTCTGAGTAGTAACAGTTCCCATTTGCATTATGCCTCAAAATTTATGAAGCAGTGCTTTAAAAATAACCATGTGAAGTAGAAAGAACAAGTAAAATAATTTTCATTTTTAATGAAACAGCCTTGGGGAAGTGATGTGACTTACTCAAGTTCACAGGGCTAGTGAATGACAGAAACTTGACTTAAAGCCAGGTTTGGTGACTTTGTGTCCAATTTTCTTTCTCTTATACTATGTTGCCTTTATTTTTGAAGTAAAGAAGATAGAATATTCTTTTTATCTACAAAATTTAGAATGTACTTCAGTTGTTTCAGTCATGTGAGACTCTTTGTTACCCCATTTGGGATTTTCTTGTCAGAGATACTGGAGTAGCTTTACAATGGGGAATTTAGAACAGGGAATATAAAACACGAGTAAATAAAACTGGTGGTAACGATTGAATCCCCAAGCATTTATTAAGCTCTTAGTCTGGACCAAGTCCTGTGCTGTAGACTTTGTGATGATACAAAGAAAGGCAAAAGTAGTACCTGCCCTCAAGAAACCCCCATTCTAATGGGAAAGACAGCAAACAAGGAACTATGTACGTATAAGATTGGTACAGAGCAGATGGAAGGTTAAATTTTTTTTTCCTTTTTTTGGAGGGGGGAGGGCAGGGCAATTGGGGTTAAGTGACTTGTCCAAGGTTACACAGCTAGTAAGTGTTAAGTGTCTGAGGCTGGATTTGAACCAAGGTCCTCCTGACTCCAGGGCCTGTGTTCTATTAGCTGCAACACCTAGCCACCCCTAGAAGGTTAATTCTTGAGGGAAGATGCTTGGGGATAGGGAGAGGCTGGCAATGGGGACCAAAAAAGGCCCCTTGCAGAGAACTGAATTTGAGCTGAATCTTGAAGGAAGATAGGAGTGGGAGGTAAGGAAAGAAAATTTCTGGCTTGCTGGATAGCTAGTGAAAAGGCACAGTCAGGAAATGGTATGTTTTGCATGAAGAACAGCAAGTAGGCCAATGTCACTAGATTATAGAGTAAGAGGGGGAGAGTGGCAGGGCAGAAGTGTATGGAGCCTGGAAAGGTTGGAAGGGATCAGATGAAAGGCATTAAATGCCAGTGGACTTTATATTTCATATCGGAGGTAATAGGGATTCCCTGGAGTTTATCGAGTGGGGCTAATATGGTCAAATCTGCACATTATAGAATTCACTTTGACAGCTGAATGGAGGATGGACTGGGGTGGGGAAAGACTCAAGGCTGACAGACTCACTAACAGGCTATTGTTATTGTTCAGTCCATTCAGTCCTGTCAGACTCTTTGTAACCCCATTTGGGGTTTTCTTAGCAAAGATACTGGAGTGGGGAGAGGATTCTGGGAAGATGGTGGTATAGGTCAGAAAATTCCAATCTCTCCAGATTTCCCCCCACAAAAGAGATAAAATAATGCCTCAGGACAAACACAGAGCAGTAATATTAAATAAGAGTAGGGGCAGAACAACGGTCTTCCTGGGATAATATAAGAAAATCTGAAGAAAAATTTGAGGATGAGGTTTGGTCGCTGTAAAGACTTAACTCCCCTAGGATAGGTCCAATTAAAAAACCAGAGGTAAGTGCTGGGGTTAACTGGGTTGAGAGGCTTCTTCCGTCCCAGTCATAGGAACTTTTATCCCTGGGACAGTAAGGGGAGTTTGGCATTCTGAGCCATGGAACATGGAGGGAATCTCTACTGACAAAGGAATGCCAGACCCAGCTGTGCTGATATAAGTGACTGGAACAAGAAGGAACCAATATATATCCAGTGAGTGCAGAAGCAGTGGGGTGGGAATACTGCTGGGTGTGGGGACTTACAGGAGCCTAGAGGTCTTGGTTTCAGTTCCAGGCCAGAGGGGAGAACTGAAGAAAGATCTGAGGCCAAAGGCACCATCCCCATAACCCTGGGCTAGAGGTTACAACAAATAAAAAAAAAAATGCACAGGAAAAGGAGAAAGAATCCAACCATAGAGAGTTACTATGGAAATAGAAAAGACTGAGATTCATCTTCAGAGGAAGATAGTGAAGCAAAGACACTCTCTCCTACCCTAGAGAGTAATGTCAAATGGTCACCTGCCTAAAAAGAATTCATAGAAGAACTTTAAAAAGACTTTAAAAATCAAATGAGACAAACTGAGGAAAAAACTAAAAAAAAAAATCCAAGAAAAACAAGAAAATTAGGAAAAGAAACTCAACCAATTAGAAAAATAGATTCAGAATCTTAAGGAAGAGAACAACTCCTTGAAAATCAGAATTGGTCAAGGGGAAGCCATCGAAGTTATAATAGATTAAGAGATAATAAAACAAAATATAAAAAATGAAAAAATAGAAGAAAATATGATAGTAAAACAATTGATCTGAAGAACAGATCAAGAAGAGAAAATATAAGAATAATTGGACCACCTGGAAACTATGATCAAAAACATAATTTTGATACAATAATACAAGAAATAATTTTTTAAAAATTGTCCTGAAGCATTATAACAAGAGGCGAAAGTAGAAATAGAAAAAATCCACTGATCACCACTTGATCCTATGAGGAAAACTCACAGGAATATTATAGCCAAATTCCAAAACCTTCAACTCATGGATAAAATATGAGTAACAAGAAAAAAAATTGAATATGTGGCAGTGCCACACAAAAGGAGCCTAATAGCATTCAAAACCTCTTCTTTCATTGAAACTTCAGCTAGGGAGGAATTGACTTCAATCTGAGGTGAATGGTCAGTGGTCTCAGCATTGATTGATTATGGTCTGTTGAAAACACTATAGAAGTTTTCAACTCATCTCTCTAGGACCATATCCTTATCACTAATCAGTGTGGCTCCATCAGCACTGAGTAGTTGATATACCATACGTCTTTGGGCCATAAATAGTCTTCAGGGCATCATAAAAGCACTTTGGATCATTATTGTCAACATAAAACTGAATTTTATCTGCCTTCTTGTTGAGCCAAGAAATCTGCATCTCTCTAACTTTCGTTGTACTTTACTTTTTGGTTTTTTTTAAGCAATTGGGGTTAAGTAACTTGCTCGAGGTTACATGGCCAGGTGTTTCTGTGTGGGTGCTAAGTGTCTGAGCCCAGATTCGATCCCCAGGTCATCCTGACACTGGGCCTGGTGCTCTTACTAGCTTTGCTACCTGGCCGCCCCATGTACTTTACTTTTGATGGCATTAAATTCTTCCTCCTTAGTGACAGATGAACTAACCTGCTGGTAAACCCTGTGGAGTTCTCGTTTTTCATTTAGCAGCTTCTGAGTTTTCCCATCATTTTCGTCAAACCAGTCTTAGTGTTTATGACTGTTCTAGCCTTTTTGAGCAAATGCACTGCTATACACCAAATCTCTGAAAGCTCCCCAACTCCTTTTCTGCTCCACTGTTACCAGCTGTATGTTGGCTCAACTTTGCCTCCAAATTAGCAACAAGCTGTTCCTGCTCAGAGAAGAGCTCTAATTTGTTGATATTAATCCTTCTGGTAGTTATTTTGCCTTGGGGATGCCACTTTGTTTCAATGTGAATATTTAGCTTTGAGAGGATAAGTCTGTGATCAGTCCAGCACTCTGAACCACACATTACCTTTGTCACTCTTACATGCTGTCTGTCTCTTCTCTTTACAATTAACACCAAGAAAACACAGGTGTTCCATCAGCCACTGCTACATCATTCATACATGGAACCATTGGTTACAGTGAATGGAAAAGTTTTGAATGCTGTGGATAAGTTCCAGGGATGCACACATTGAAAACAAGGTTGATACATGCATTGCCAGAACTAGCTTAGTGTTTGGGAGGTTCCAAAGAAAAGTATAGGAGAGAAGAGGTATTAGACTTTCAAATGGAAGGTCTGCAGAGCCCTTGTGCTGACCTCATTGTTGTATGCCTGTGAAACCTGGACAGTATACCAGCAGTGAATTCCTTTCATTTGAATTGTCTTAGGAAGATTCTGAAGATCACCTGACAGGATAAGGTACCAGACACTGAGGTCCTTACTGGAACTAAACTGCCAAGTATTCAAATTCTGTTTTAGAGAGAGCAACTCCAATGAACTGGTCATGTTGTTTGAATGCAAAGTGTATGCATGTCAAAAAGACTATTTTATGGAGAACTCACACAGGGCAAGCGTTCATATGGTGGTCAGAAGAAATGATAGAAAGATCCTCTCAAGGTCTCTCTTTAAGAACTTTGGAATTGATTGTGTCACATGGGAGATAATAGCACAGGACCACCCAGCATGGCATGCCCATATCAGAGAAGGTGCTGTGCTCTATGAGCAAAGCAGAACTGAGACAGCTCAAAGGAAACACAGAATGTGCAAATTTGGAGTATCCACCCCAAATGTTCATGCGGAATATTTGGGCCGAGCTTGTGTTTGTCTGATTAAGCACAGTCAGACACGTTGAAACTTGACACTAACATAGTGATGTAATTTTGGTCCTCTTTGAGAATGAAGGACAACAGCCAAGGTTACTCTAACAGACCATATCATATTGGATCAATTATAGCTTAAAAGTGTGCTCATTGAGGTTCACCAAGGCCTCAACCCATTCTCTTGGCTTGTTCATTAGCTGTGGTTCCATCTACCCTTCAGTAGCATGAAAGCAAGTATGGCATGAGTGGTGCAGGGTTGAAGAGGCAGGGCTCAAAACTTTCAGTAAGAATATGTGTGTGGGGTCACCTTAGCAAAACAAATACACTGTGTGCTCTCCCATGACTAGAAAGGATTAATTTCCTTGTTTTCCAAATTATTTTTCTTCTTCTCCCCCTTGCATTTGTATACATTTTGGTTTTAGATAATCCATCCATATTATGATATGATTGATAAGGATATTCAATTTAAAATTTGAATATCTTACAGTTTTTGCCTGCTTTGAGAAAACAGAGGCAAATGCTTATTCTTACATACTCATTTTCAAGAGTCTAATTATAGAATTTTGAGTTGATTTTAGATAAATATATTGTGCTAAGATGAAGCGAGGGATTCTTCATAACCTGAAAACTCATAATTTCCAGGAATTTGTTTATATTCTTATTTTAATTGATATAACAAGATTTTTCACACTGAAAATTGAAGCCAAATTTCTTTCTTTTTTTTGAGACAGTTTGAAGATGTACATTTTTTTGAACATACAGCAAAGTTCCATTCAATAGATCCAAGTTGAAGACTGTAAAATCAGTGATCATGAATGTGTTTTACAAATTTAGAATATTACTTGGCAGTTAATAACTTTCAAAAACCACATATACATAAAGAGATAAGTAATAAAATTAAATAATTTTTTACAGAAAGCTTGTCTCTATCAGGAAGACTTAGATTCAAGTTCTACATTCAAGGCATATTGTCTCTGTGACCTTGAACAAATCACTTCACTTCTTTGTGATGCTGGACAACTTTCTTAGATTATAAATTGTGAATCTTGTACCAGTCTATACTATATACCAGTTTGTTTCCTTATGGAGATTTGCCTGCTGGATAAGATCGTAGATCAATGCTTCTCCTTCCCTTCCCCATCCTCCAGTGTCTAGTACAGTACCTTTGTACAAAGTTGTTACTTTATAAATATGCCTGTTGAATTGGCAAGTGGGTAGAAGACTGAACCTGTAATCAAATCCAGCCTCCAGACCTGAGTTCAGATCCAGCTTCAGATACTTATCAGTTGTGTGACCCTGTGAAGTCACTTAACCTCTTTCTTCCTCAGTTTTCTTATCTATAAAATGGAGATAATAATAATAATAATAGCACCTACCTTCCAAAGTGGCTCTGGGAAAAAGTTAGATGATATTTGTATAGTACTTTGCAAACCATAAATGCTTTTATAAATGCTAGCTATTATCGTTGTTGTTGATGATAGCTTGGGCTTTAAAGCTGCAAAACTTTGTGTTGTCCCATTTGATCTTTGTTTCAACTCTGGGAGACAGATAGGACAGATATTATTAGCTTCATTTTATATTTGGAAAAAGTGCAACTAGGAGAAATTCAATGACTTTTTCAAATTAATAAGGGAGTAAGAAGTGAGGGACCTGGGACTGGAACAAAGTCTCTGAGCCCTCAAATCTAATATTCTTTCACTCATACTACCATAGTTTTTCAAATCATTAGGAAAACTTTATTTGGCTTGTAGAGCCTTAACCTAAAATTTCATCTGATTTGGGGGTAGAGTTTAAACTTTTGCATCTACCCTTTCCATCAGCCAAAAAACATTTCAATACTTATGGAACAGTTTTTTTTTTTTTTTCAAAAATCACCCTGTGTTTAAATCCTACCTTTGATGAATACTACCTGTGTAATCTTGGGTAACTTTACCTTCTTGGGACTCAGTTTTCTCATCTGTAAATTGAAGCCATTGGACTATGATTTCTGAGGTTCCTTTAGTTCTTAGTCTATGATCCATGGCAACTCTGACCTTGCTGAATGTTTACCTTTTACTCCAGAGGTGAAGGATTCTGGGTCAGCAAGATACAACTTTGAAACTCTGGAAACATTTGGAAATTTCTTGAAGTTAAAATGTTATGTGAGTGTGAAATATTTATTTCACACTTGTAATAGTAAAAGTTGCATCTGCCCTCCATACTTGTTATCTGCATAGTCTATTAAGTAAGTAATGGTTTTATAGCTTTAAAACCGGAAGGGAACTTAGAGATTATCTAGTCCAGAGGTGTCAAACACACAAACCAGATTAAAATGCAGTGGGGAAGAGGAGCAAGAGCTCCAGCCTCTGCCGCTGGCAGAGAAAGTGCTGCCAGCATGAGAGCAAGTGGAATTGGACAAGCAGTGATCACCACAAAGATTAACAACTTCAGTGCTTGAACCCTACCACCAACCTCCATCCTGGAAGGGATCAATCCTCTGCCTGGTCCCTTTTCCATCTGCAAGAGGGGGGTGGGGCACATAACATTGCTACTTTCATACAAGAGAAGTTCCCTGGAGGGAGTCTCTGCTTCCCCAAAGGGCAACACCTGGGGGAGAATCCCTGCATCCTCTCAAGGGTATGGGGACGTATGCTTCCCCTTCAGGGGAACTCTTGGGGGTCTCTATTTTCTCACAAGTGGAACCCCTGGGAAAGAGAGTGTGTGGGGGGAAGGGTCTTTGCTTCTCCACAAGGTGTATATCAGTCTTTCTACCCAAGAGGAATCCCCTGGAGGTCCCTGCCTACGTACAAGGAGAGTCACCTGGGAGTCTCTGTTTGCTCACAAGAGGAATCCCTGCTGGGGATCTTTGCTTTCTTATAAGAGGAGTCCCCTCAAGGGGGCCTTTGCTTTCATACAAGGACAATCTTCTTCAGAGTGCTTTCCCATGTGCGCTTACCACACTGAGAGAAAATAAGTGTCTCTTCCTTTTCATATCAAAGGAGGACCTTGTTTCCAGGGTCTCTACTTCCAGAAAAGGGAAGCTTCCCAGCAAGAAGGAATCTGTTACCCTCAGCTCCTTTGAGTTTGCCAACTACTCTTGGCAAAAGGTACCATTCTCTCATTTTACCACACTGGTCTCCCTTTTGAAAGCTTCTGCTCCTAGAACTTCAGAGGATCCCTCTCTGAAGGGGAAAAAGGTCTGTGCTCTAAGTGGAACCACTAGTGACTTTACGTCATCTCAGGGCAGTCAAGAAAAAAAGAATGGTACCCAGCTCATGTACAGGTGACCATCCTTTGAGCTCAGAATCTATAGGCCAAAGAACACTTTGGTTTCAGCAGTGCCTGTGTGATCATCCAGTTCCAGAAACAGAAATATATGACCCAAGTGGTGCATTACAACCTGAATCCTAAGTGGAAAGAGGATTGCCTGGTAAACTGGATATTTGGGAGAATCCTAACCTTGTCTTAGCAGTCAAGCATCCTTTGCAGTAAAAGTTTGCAGACCTGTTCCTAGGCCAGATGTCTATTTCTCTGAAGCAGCTTTTCCAAGAGAAAACCAAGAGGAACAATAGGTGGTTCATCTTGTAGTCCAAAAGAGGAAGACCAACCAGTAAGTACCTTGGGCATCTATAAATCAGCATCCAGTTTATGAAGATTTCAGGCCAGGATAAGGGAGCTGGTTTTACCAAGAGACAACCAGTCTATTAATGATCAAGAGAAGCACGATTTATAAAACAATTCCCTTTCCTTTGCCCAGTATTAGTGACTGTAGCCATATTAATTAATCTGAGAAGGTATCAATTATTGCTTCTGGTTCTTCAGAATATACATTTCCAGCTAGAGCATCACCTGTTAGGAGACACCTGGAAATAGATGTTGACACACAAGATAGTACTAATGGCTTGGGGTTCATACATTTCTACCCAGAGATATTTCAGGATTTAAATCAATTTAGGGATGATATCAGGTCACTACTAAAGTATTCAAGTAGCTATCCAACCATGTCACCTTCCTTACACTGGCTGCCACACCGGAAGCCTCTGGAACTCGCCATCAAGGTCCTTGCAACAGAGTACAACAAAGGGCTTCCACAAGTGCTATGGTTCATGTCTTAGGTTTGCCCCATGATGCATGACTATTCCTGCTGTAACAGTCTTTTAATTACTGGCATATGTTTAAAAAAAAAAAAGCTTGATCCATATGTACATGCTAAACATGTCTTTAAAACACACCATATTTCATGCAAAAATGTAATTGGGAAATATTTAACAAAATAAATTTTTAAAAATCAAACAAAAATAATATTGCATTTTAAAAACTAAGTCAATAAGCAGCCACAGGGATCCTTATGTATGAATTAATGACTCCTGTTTCTATTTGAGTTTGACAGCACTGATCTAGTATAATCCCCTCTTTTTACAGATGAGGAAACTGAGAAGTACACAGAGTTTAAGTAATTTACCCAAGGTCATTCACAGTGGCTGAGACAAGATTCAGACCTAGAATCTCTAATTGCAAATTCAGACATTTGTTAGCAGTACCAGTTGCTACCTATGTCAGAAGAATAGCTGGCAAATTAATGTTTTGTTGTTCTCTATAGTCTGCACTTTTGCCACCAACTTAAATTTCTGCTACTGTGAATTTTGCCCTACATTTATATTTATAAACATTGGTCAATGGTTTCTTTCCTAATAGTCGTCCCACCTAACTCCAACCCTCTTAGGCCTTCAATTTATTCTCTAGACCTAAGTAATAGCTCTGATACTTTGCAATCCAAATCAAGAAACTCATTGCATTTTTTTTTGGTGAGATAGCATTGTTGTTGATTTCTAAGTGAAGCCATGCTTTTCTTATTTACCAAAATAGCACTTAAGTGCATGATGGTTGATGATGTTGAGAATGGATTAAGATCTTAGTTTCCTGCTATGGGAATTCAGGGTCCAAAAAAAAAAGATAATTTTGAGTAAGTTGAAACTTTTTAAAAAAATGTATGTTAAGGAATGACAATGATAGTATTTTTATTTATTTTTTAATTTTAATTTTATTTTATCAATATATAATAAATACATATATTTATTAAATATATAGATATTTATATACTGTGTATATATATATATAAGTATGCTGTATACTAAAGTATACTGTAACCTCAGAATAGTTTTGGTGTACACACATGTGTGCATATATATAAATAATTAATTTTGATGTTATTTTGAGAATTTATTCCACTATGCAGTGAGCATTGGAACTAAACATAACAGCTGCAAAACCATGTGATTGATAAATACCCCTCAAGATACAGGAGACCTTTGAAGGAAAAATGTAGGCTTCCCAAGTTTAATGTAACTGTGTATAGTGTATGTTTTCTTTTGGTATTAAGGAGAAAAATCTCCTTGCTTGTTTTCTGTTCAAACTGAAGTTTCTGAAAAATCCAGAAATTAGATTTTTTAAAAAAGTGTTGTTGTTGAATTCAGTGGCATTGAAGCTATCTAGAAGCACTGTGTAATTGCATGAAATTTAAATTCCAACTATTGTTAGGTTTATTAGAATTTTGGCAAGTAATTTTGAAGTCCGGCAAGCTGTAACCTATTTTCAGGCACAGGAAATAAAAGACCAAGAAATGGTAATTTATCATGCCCTTCAGCCA
Source organism: Petaurus breviceps papuanus (assembly GCF_028583685.1). Lineage (NCBI taxonomy): Eukaryota > Metazoa > Chordata > Mammalia > Diprotodontia > Petauridae > Petaurus > Petaurus breviceps. Next base: position 24,744,947 of record NW_027185694.1, on the reverse strand, counting down.
TATATATGTTAAATATTTGGAATATATTCATCCTAAATAGTCTGTGTTGCTAGGTCTAATTTCCGTTGAAGGGAAGCATTTTCATATTTATTTAAAACCAATAAAGTTAACCAAGGTCATTACTTTGGACTTTTTTTTTCAGGCCTGGCTAGTGACACCTGTATGAATTTAAGCAACAGAAGACATCTGTGAGTAGGAAGTGTGGTTGTCATGGTAACTAAGTATTAACAAGTACCATGACTAAAGTTGAATGGACTGCAGGGTCATTGGAGTGGGTGTATAGGTCACATAGGTCATTTCCTGTTTCCCTCAAATTCTCAGTGAGACCTTTTAAAAAAAATTAACAATTTGCTAAATACTTCATAACTTGAAATATGTAATTTTAAATAAATTTGCTTGAAGTGTGAATCCTTCAAATGATTCTTTCAAAACATCTACTGTTGGAACATTTAATCCATTCTGATGTCACCTGTTCAGATATCTTGATGTCAGGTGAATTTGAGATTGTGTATTATAATGATTTGCTTATGAATTCTTTGCTTGACAACCAGAGTTTACATAGTGTTCATCTGTCCTCAGTTGGCCACAAAGAAAAACAGCAGAGAATGACAAATGAAACATTTCTGAGAGTAAGAATTGGCCAAGGCCAGATGAGTTTGGGAATGGTTAATTAGTTTATTATGTTGTTAGTGTCAGAACTAGGAGACATGAGTTAACCAACTTCAATAAGCCCTACGAGATTTAAGGTACAAGATCACAATCATAATCAGGAACAATGTATGGTTACCTAAATCAAAGTCTATATTTTGTTTTATGAGATAGGAGAAGGCTTGAGTTGAACAAACATGATTAGTAAGAGTCAGCTGGCCAGGCAACACAGATAGTCTATTGTTGAATTGAATGGGGGCTTCCTCTTTTTTGAAAGCAGAATGCTGACTAAGTATTTCTTTTAAAAGGATGATAGACTAAGAATTTACCTCTGGCTGTTGTATCTTAGCTTTAAGCAGAATTAGCCAATAAATACCAGATACCCATTCAGGGAGTTAGGAGGTAGCTTTGGATAGGTAATAGAGTAACCATAGATTGATTAGTGCATGGGAAGATTTAAAGGACTTGGTTAAACGGTTCACAATTACAACATCACTTTGACCAATAAATATGATTTAGATAGGACATATATGAGAAGCAATATGATATAGTAGAAAAAATATTCTAAAAAAACTGGGCTTGAGTCCTGGCACTGATGCTGAATATCTGGGCAAATCGTGCATTATTTCTAATATCATTTTCCTCATATGGAGAAAAGAATATTTGCACTATAAAACTCATGGGATTGTAAACTGTAAAGTGCAATATAAAAGCAAGCTATTTTTAATAATGGTAATTTCATGTCTGTGTTTTCACTTGTCTAGTATCATTGGGATTCAGTAGAGATATTTTTTGTATGTAAGGTAGTTATTACAGTTGTTATTTAGGTTGCCATTTCTTCATTTCATTACTGCATCCGGACACATCCAGACACACAGGTAATCAGTTTGTGATTGATGGTAATCTTCTACAAAACCTCATTTTAATGGGTTGTTAATGTTGTTGCTCACTTAGTCATTTAACGCAGGTTGAAAACATGAAAAAAATTGGAGGGTGTTTTGTCGTGATTTTTTAATGAGTACAGGTACAAGAAGATATGGCTTTAATCCAAGTCTTGTTTTATATCTTAGCATCTTTTCTGTTTTCTTAAGTTGTATCATCTTGTGACATAGTACAGAGGAAGAAACAGGTGTTTTTGTAATTTAATTTGGTCAGTATATTAACTGTGTAATGACAAATGTTTCAAGCAGTAACTACTTATGTAAGGCTGTTTTCTTAATAATAAAACTTGTATTTGCTTTTGTTTGGAAACTTTAAATGGACAAAAGAGAGAGAACAAATTCTTGGTGGATTGGCTGGGTTGGCCTTCTTCCAGCAACTGCCTTGAGGGTATTGCTCCCACCTACCTTTTCATCAAATAAATTGGCTTTTAAGAGTAACTTTGTGATTTTCCTTACTTTCATTCTGAATCTTCTTTTTGCCATTACTTGCTTTCTTCTTTGTTCTATGTGGTAAAGCCAATGGGTGATGAGGCTCTATTAGTCATCTTGACCATTAAGCTCTTTCTCTGAATGGGGTAAAAACATCCAATATCCAGCAAAGGAGTGGAATGGCCTAAAATGAAGGGAGAACACCCATTTCCTTATGTTTTTTACCTGAATCTTTAAAAAAAATTGTTTGGGAATTTAGGATATTGCCAATACCTTTCTAAAACCAGCATTGATTCCCACAGTATGTGCCTAATTAAGTTCAGTAATTGCTTCAGTATGCCCAACTACATAAATAGATCGTCTTGTGTGCTGAGGTGTTTTTTCTTTTAGGTTTTTTTAGAGTTCTAAAACTATTGCAAAATAATTCTTCACATACAGATCTCTGATGGAGTGACATCATATCTAATTGGGTTAAATGACTTCTGATGCCCTTTCCAATTCTGGGATACTATGTTTTCACGCTTGTTAATATTCTAAAATATTTTTAAGGAGCATCAACAATAGAAATCAATAAAATAGCAATAATAACATGGGTCAAAACTTCCAGAGAATTAATAAAGCAACATATATATACTCCCTGTTTCTCTTTAAGACTGTTTTTTTTTTAATATGTAGGCTTATTCTGAGTTTCAACTGGAGAATCTCTTGGGTAATTGTCAATGAAGGAGACTGAATTCTACATTTTACAAAAAGTTGCAAGTTAATCACAATTTTTTCAAAATAAATATACATATGGGCAGAACATATATTATTTATGCTTTTATGCAACATTTTGAATTTATAAACAGCCTAAAATAAATGAGAACACAGGATGGATTTCATAGAACTGATATATAGTAGTAAGTATTTAAGCTACTATTTTTACATAAATCTAGATTTCTAGGTGATTATCAAAGATGGCCCAATGTAGAGTGTTACAATAAACCAAGTGTAGAAGTTATAGTAGCATTGTCCATGGTGCAAGGATGGATTTGTCTTCTGAAAAAAAGTTTGCAATCCTGGTGGTGAAAACAGATAGAATGAGCTAGTCTTTGTGATCTCTCCCTGCCAAGGCATTACGAACAATGGTAGATTTAGGAAAATGTCAGAATATGCCTTTTCTTTTTCTTATCAACAAAAGGGAACAAAGAAAAAGGTGAAGGGGAAACTTCATTTATTTAGTCATTTCTCTTTAATTTCTTAGTTGAATTAAATGTTTGTTTTTGGTGGAAGTATAACGTGATATAATAGATAGAGGTCTGGACTTGGAGTTAGGTAGACCTGGGTTCAAGTCCCACCAATGAGGATACATTACAGGGTTTTTTTGAAGGTCAAATGAGATAATGTGAATAGTATGCATTGCAAACATTAAAGTGTACCAAATGATGTTAATAATTAATCTTTTTTTATCTCATATAATTCTTATTTTTATTCTTCTCAACTGTAATTTATGGAGTTCAGATAGAAATGGTCCTGGGGCAAATGTCTAACTTTAGGAATATTATGCTATATTATAGCGATTGTCACTGCTTATATTGTTGTGCAAAAGTTGTGAAATATTTTTACACTTTTGGTTAAATATTGTAGGACAGTGTGTTGATTTGTATATAGAAAATGTTAGCTTTTTTGAATTGCTCTTTTTTGGTACAGTGGTCTTGTAGTTAGATTCATGATGTCAAATTTTAAAACAATTTTTTTGAAATTCTAGTCTAAGCATGCCCATCTCCTCTTCAAAACATCCTGAGATCCAGGTTGCTATCCCCCCCCCCCCATTTTTCTCTTGTTTGTTTTTTCATCTGTTTTGTTACTAGGTAGAGAATTTCTGGAGTTTGCATAAAGTGTAGATTTTTTTAGTGACCTCAAGAATTTCAATTTTTCCCTCTTGAATCAATTAACAAACATTTTTTTGGGTGGTATTCTAGTTTTGGGAGATAGTCAGTGCAGAGACAGAGGCAGAAGGTAGAAGATTTACTTCAGCTCTTAGTTCATCTAATTTGGGTTTAGGGATGAAGTTATTTCTTACAATTACCCTGCAGTGGTTTGCCTTTCTAAATTAAGAGTCAAATAGCACCTTTTCATTTTCTTATTAATAATGCAATCATTTTCCCCCCAACTTTTCTCTTTATTTGGATGTTTGTCCACTACCCCAAAAGACCACAGGATCTATCCAAATTGGCATTTTTTTCCTTGTTAGGGGCCCTGGGACAATAATAGTTGGGAATGACCTTGAATTGAGTTGGAATGGTAGAGCTACATCTGGGGGAAGCTTACACAAAGACTGCCAGCACTATGCCTGGCTCCAGCCACTGTTTTTCTTCACATTCATTAGCATCGAATGCACAAATGACTAACTTGTGCCAGCAAGTCCTTACTTGTCCTTCAAAGACTACTTTCCTAGGAGGCCTTTGCATCTAGTTTGGTTTTCTGACAACTTATCTTGCTCAACTTATCTTGATTAATGCCAAAACAACTATTCTAGCTAGATGGAGTCTGGAAAGGTAGAAAAGAAGAAAGACTATTTAAGGGAAAATTCTAACTCCCTTGTATTGTCACATTGGTTTGCCAGTCACAAAATTTGCTTTCCTAAACCTGGACTTGGTTGAAAATTCAAATGTTCATCCTTACTAGGCCTCTCAAAAATTAGAAAATTGCAAAACTATTAGTATCAGAAACAGCAATTTAGATTATTCCAATATGAAATAGGTTAGAAATACATAATTGTTTACATGACCAACTTTAAAAAATGCAAATTCAATGGGAATGACTATATTCATTTTTACTATGATTTCGAAAACTAAACTGTGATGATTGTGTTCTTATTTTTAATTTGTGCATTTCCTAAGCAACTGAAATTTTTAAAAATCCACATACATTGTTTCAACAATATTAACACTTTTGAATATCAATAATGAAGAGGTAGATGATGTTTGGAGTGGGGTTGTCTGGAAAGAATTCAGGGGTCAGAAGTTCTCCTAGACAAGAGACCTTTATTGTCCCCAAAGTGATGGGCTAGTTGTTAGGAGTACTAGCAAGCTGAGATAAGAGCAGGGCTTACTTTTATACCCAAGTTTTGGGCACTCAGCTAGGGATGGGGGGTTGTGCTCCTGCGTGGGCAGTTAACCACAGGGAAGGATGTCAGGAAAGGGGAAGCAGGAAAGGGGAGGTAGAAAAGGAGACACAAGTGTATTTGGTACTTTACAAAACATTTCAGGGATGTGGTCACAAAGCGGGGAACTTAACTTGCAACATTCAGGGATATGGGCACAGACCATAGGGGTTAGTCACTTACATAGAAAATAACAAGGTTTTCTTGTCAACAGATAGAGCCCCCTGTTCCTGGGAGGATTTAGATTTAGGCAAGGCTCTCATTGTTGCTGGGCAGAAGTTAGCCACATCATTAAGACAATTAAAAACATGGTGTGACCATTGATTTCAGCAAGGGAGAGAAAAAGCAGAAATGAAAAACTGTGTTTGAAAGCTGACATTCAAGCAACATAAATGGATTTTAAATTGCTATTAGAAAATAGTAAATGTTAGGGATGCTGAGATGTTAGAAAAATGAATTTGAAAGTCAACTCCCAACCCAAGTAAACAATCGAAGGTGAAGTGCTGAGTTTGAATCAAATCAATGGGCATACTCATTTCCTTGGAATATGGGTTGGGAGTGTGAGTAGGGGCAACTAGGCTGTGCAGTGAATAGAGCACCGGCCCTGGAGTCAGGAGAACCTGAGTTCAAATTCGGCCTCCGACACTTGACACAAAAACTCGCCATGTGACCTTGGGCAAGTCACTTAACTCCAATTGCCCTCCAAAAAGCAAAAAGAGAGAGAGAGACACAGAGAGAAGTGTGAGTGTGGAAATGTTTCTGAGTTTGCTTCTCAGAAATGTACATAATTCAGTGGTGAACATTTCTAATGTTTGGTTTCATAACTGTTATGCTATCATCTTCCAACATCATTATATTTGTTATAAATAAATGTTATGTTGAATTGAGTGGATTTTATATTCAAAGAGTCTCTTTAAAAAGAAAATTGAAGTGGAAAATTATCACAGCTATATATATGAGATAGCAAGCTGGTCATTGTGGGGGTGCAATTTAAAACAATATAAATTTGTTTTACTTTTATATCTAATTTTGTTATTTGGGTGACAAATTTTTATGCCTCTTTTTGTTTCAGAGAAGGTTTTGTTTGGGGACAATTTATATAATTGCAGAAGAATAATATTAATTATTGTCAGCTTTGATCTGTGCAAACATTTGTTTATATATTTGACTAATGCCATAATACATTTAATATAAACATATATAAAAGGTCAGGGGTGGCAGATGTTCTTGAGATAGTTTTTCAAATGGAGAAGTGTTGGGGGGGGGGTATGTATATGAGACAACTATTCAGCTTACAGAGTGGATTCCATGAGACTACAGATGGCCAGTTAAGAATATTAACTACTTATTAATCTGTCCATTTTTCATTTCCCCCTCAAATTTGGGGGAACAATAGAAACATGTTCTATAGCTTGTGCATATCAACTCTCCCTCTCCTAGACTTAGTCTTATTATAAATAGATTGAATTACATTGAAATTAGTATTAACTGGTAAAAACCAAATGTTAAACAATAAAACATGCAGTAAAACTTCATTATTTTGGTCTCCACTAATGCAGACTTTGGAATAATTCACACAGGTGCAAGTCTAAAATTTATCTTTTCTTAGCAAAAACCTTTTTTGAATTTATCGCATAAATAGATTTATAGAAAGATTATTTTAAACATTTTAAAACAAATTATTTCTGAATACCCACTGGCATGTTACAAAGAGAATGAATTCCTATGACTTATTTCTTTGTTTGGAGTGAATTCATGTGCCTTTGGGTAAATGGTTTTATTGATTTGAGCCTTAATATCCCCATCTATAAAATGAAGAACTTTGACTTCAATGATTCCTCCGGTCCTTTCAGGCTCTAACTTGATATTGTTTTAATGCTCCCAATAAAATTCACATTTATGTAGCATTTTAAGGCTTACAAAGTATGTTCCTTACAAATACCTTAGTATTAGCTGGTCAAAGGATATAAACAGACAGTTTTCAGAGGAAGAAATTAAAGCTATCTGTAGTCATATGAAAAAAATTCTCTAAGTCAATTGATTAGAGAAATGCAAATCAAAATAACTCTGAGGTACTACATCATACCTATCAGATTGGCTAACTTGACCAAACAGGAAAATTATAAATGTTGGAGAAGATGTGGGAAAATTCAAACACTAATTCATTGTTGGTGGAGTTGTGAACTGATCTAAGCATTCTCTGGAGAACAATTTGGAACTATGCCTAAAGGGCTATAAAAACATGCATACTCTTTGACCCAGCAATACCACTTCTAGGACTGTACCCCAATGAGATCATAAAAATGGGAAAAGGACCCACATGCACAAAAATATTTATAGCAGCTCTTTTTGTGGGGGCCAAGAACTAGAAATTGAGGGAATGTCTATCAGTTGGGGAATGGCTGAACAAGTTGTGGTATATGAATATAATGGAATACTATTGTTCTATAAGTAACAACGAACAGGTAGACTTCAGAAAAACCCAGAAAGACTTATACAAATTGATACTGAGTGAAATGAGCAGAACCAGGAGAGCACTGTACACAGTAGCAGCCACAGTGTGCAATGGCTGACTTTGATAGACTTAGCCCTTCTCAGCAATGCAGGGAACCTAAAACAAAGACTCATGATGGAAAATGCCAGCCACATCCAGAGAAAGAACTATGGAGTCAGAATGCAGAAAAAAGCAGACCATTTTGTTGTTTTGTTTTTTCTGTCTCATGGTACCGCCCATTTGTTCTAATTCTTCTATACAAGATGACTAATGTGAAAATATGTTTAATAGGAATGGATTGTAGAGCCTATATCAGATTGCATTCCATCTTGGGGAGGGGAAAGGGACCAGAAGGGGAGAAGATTTAAAACTTATGGAAATGAATGTTGAAAACTAAAAATAAATAAATTAACTTAAAAAATAAACAAACAAAAACAGTTACCAGTCACTTGGAAGGAAAAAAAACAACAAAAAACAAATACTCTAGCATTAGAATTATTAGATAGGCAAGGCAGGCTAATATTTATATGTTCCAGGCCCTGGGCTAAATGTGAGTGATAAAAATATAAGCAAATATATATATATAGTCTCTGCCCTTAAGGAGCTTCTATTCTAATGGGGAAAGATAACACACTGTAAGCAATAGAAAAGTGGAGTTTTGGGGGGTGGAGTACAGGAATGAAGCTGCCCATATTGGGGCATGTTTCTGAAGTATAAAAAGTCAGAAGCAAAAAGCTGGGAGGAGAATTAGGATGGGCTGGTCTGGGCTACTTCGCAAAATGGAAGCCCCAAGAGACACTTACCAATAGGAGAAGGAGGCTGGAAGGGCAGATGTAGGGTGGGAAGGACACAGGTTTAGATGTTTAGATGTTCCAGGTGAAGAGGCCCTACACACTGAGGGAAGTTCCAAGGGTGAGAGTGCAGTTGAGAAATGGTGTTTATATTGGAAGCATGGCCAGAGGGAAATATTATCCTAATTTTATATAGGAGGAGACTAAGACTCCAAAAATTGCTTGTGACTCTATAGCTCTTAGTGTGGGAGTCAGGATCTGAACCCAGAACTCTTTATTGTTTCAACTATAACATTCTAGTCAACCTAATCAAATAGAAATAATTTAAGGAAAGTGTGATATTGAAATATTACTAAATACTAATTAAAAGTTAAAAAAAAACCTTATTGTGAATCTAGAAAGACCTTGTTTGATTTGTATTTCTCTAATTATTAGTGATTTGGAGTATTCTTTCTTGACTGTTGAGTTTACAGTCTCTGTCTCTATCTCTCTGTTTCTGTCTCTATCTGTCTCACTCTGTGTGTGTGTCTCTCTCTCTTTATATATATATATATATATGTATGTATATTTTTTTGAGAAATATCTGTTGAGATGCTTTGACCGCTTATCTATGGGGGAATGACTTTTGGCCATATACACAAGGTGTCTCAGAAGTCTTAGTGCAGTTTTAGAAAACTTTTTGCTTAGACTACAGCTATTAGATCAGTTCAGATTTCTAGAAAACAGTATACGTTTCTGCTTATGACTGAAAAAATGACAAAAGCTACCAATATCAGTTAAATTAATTATATACGGGGAGGAGGCTCCTGTGGTATCATTGACCCTTGTAGGCTTAACTTTAGGGACCGAATATCTGTTCTCTTTTGTGGAGGAGAAAGCCACACAGTTCTTGTATAACTGAAGAAAGAAGTTCACTGCTTTTGATTTGAGCATATACCAAGGGAAAATAGATTCTCTCTTTATTAAGGAAAATACCCAAATTTGAGTATTGCTGCCAAAATGTGGATTTTATCTATATCCATTAGACAAAACTATAAAGAAGATACTTGTTAGTATGTATAGTCAGCACAACTATTTTGATTGGATAAATTTTAGAACATTGTATGAATTGTCAGATTGGGCTTCTTGTGTTTTAACCCCAGAGAGTTGAACTGGAAGCAAGGAAGTTGTAGATGAGAAGATTTTATTTCAGTGTAAGGCAAAACCTCCCAGTAACTAGAGCTGTCTAAAAAAGCAATAAGTAAATAAATAAATAAAATGGAGTGGGATGCTCTAGAAGTCTTCAAGCGAAGGTAGAATATTGTAGGAGCAGTTTTACAGGTCAGGGACTGGATTAGATAGTCTTTGAAGTCTTTTCTTGCTTTGTTATTCTGAGGTCTATTTAGGATGTACATTTCCTATATTTCACAGCAAAGCTAATAGCCAAAAGTTAAAACTTTGATATAGTATAAATTACCTTGATGGCTACAGAAAAAACAGTGAATACCAATGATATTATGCAAACATAGATAAAATTATTTTAGTTACTTAGAGAGTAATTAAATACAATATATACTGTTCCTTCAAAATGACAGTTGCCTGCTAAGGTGGAAACAGGAAATCCATTAACTTCATTATTTTTTAAAAATTTAAATTCTCTCCTGATTCTTCTGTCACTTTAAGTTCTGAACACAGAACTAATTTACTGCTGCATTAACTCAGTGATATCACCCTCTTGTTACCAAAGTGGTTTCTAATGACTACCCTTGAGAGCACTTGGAAGCTTTTAAAAGTTTTTATGTTAATTTTTTTCATGGCTCATACTTTAGGAAGAAAAGCTAAAAATAGCATTCCAAAATCTTTTAGTAATATCTTCAGTGTGAAAAAGAGTAACTGTTGGTCATAGAAACTCAAATGATATCATTCTGTATCACCTTTTGGTATACAGAAGAAGCTCCCCAAATATGTGTTATCAACCACATCATTGAAATTTGCAGAGTAAGTAACTCTTCATCTTCTTGTAAAACATATCAACTCATTTGCCTGGTCTTGTCATTTCTACCTTCACTGTTACTGTTCACACCTGTCCCTTTCTTTCCACTCACAAAGCTTATAACCTTAGTTCAGGTCTTCATCACCTCTCACTTGCACTTTTGCCGTAGTCTCCTCATTGGTCTCCCTTCTTTAAGCCTTTCCTTTCCCTCCTCTTGAATTCATCCTTAAGACCTCTGCCAAACTGATTTTTGTAAGTTAGAAATCTGACCATGTCCTTCTGCTCAGTAAATTTCAATGGTTCCCTATTAGCCTCTAGGATCAAATATAAATTTATCTGTGTGGCATTTAAAACCCTTCACTATCTGTCCCAACCTACCTTTTCAGCCTTATTACACACATTACTCCTTCTCACACAATTTACAGTTGAGCCAAACTGGTCTTCTTTCTGCTGCTTACACTCTGTACTCTGTTTTTGGCTCTGTACTTTTGCATTGGTTGTCCACCTATGCTTGGAATGCACTTTCTTCTCCCCTTTATCTCTCAAAATGCCTAGTTTCCTTCATTCTTCAGTTCAGACTTTACCTTCTATGTGAAACTTTTTCTAAGTATATCCTCATCACCTTGTATCTATTTTGTATATACCTATTTGTGTACATGTTGTCTCCCTTGGCTAGACTGTAAGCACCTTGAGGGCAGGAACTATTTTTATTTTTTAGCTTTTGTATCCTCAGTAGCTGGCACTGTGCCTGTCACATCCTAAGTCCTTAATAGGTACTTGTTTGCTTAAGTGTAGGAATGGGACTTCAAAGTTAATGTCACCTTGGGGCATTTAGATCACCTTTTACCACCTTTTAAGGAAGTATGTTGGTTTTAAAATGCATTTCTCAGTATACAGGGTTGGTATAATTTGAATATTTCTCAGTGTAGAAATATATACAGAGCACCCTAGAAATAATAGCAACTGAGAAAGTCTAGAGTACCTGTTCTCAAATTTATAAATTGGTATTTAGATAAAAAAGGGATTATTTTAAGTGTCATGCCTTTGGATTGAAAGCTTTTTGTTAGTCAATATGCTGAACTGAGGGTCAGCATGTAAAGGAGGAAGGATTCTGGGTTTGGAGTCATAAAAGCTTGGTTCAGATCCTGGCTCTCTTGTTTATTACCTTGTATGCCTTTGGGTAAGTCAATTCTGTTAGAGCCTGAGTTTCCTTCTTTATAACATTAGGATGTTGGACTAAACTATCTAAGATTCGATCCAGCTGTAAGTCAAGTAGCTAAATCCAAGTAGCAACTTTCAAACTGTCAAGATTGTTACAACTGTATATAGACTGAGAAGGCAGTATGGTAAAGTGGATAGTGACCTGGATTTGGAGTCCAGAAGATGCAAATTCAAGTCCCACCTTTGAACCATACCAGCTTTGTGACTCTGGAAATCATTTAACCTCTCAGTTCTCTAGGCTGGAGTTGTCAGATATGCTGCAGCCTTCCCAGTAGGAACCAGATCAAAATGTAATTGGGAAATATTTAACAAATTAATAAAAATACAATAGAATATAGATAATGTTAATATCAGTCAGTCAGTCAATGAGCATTTAAGCATCAACTATGTGCCAGGCACTGTACTAAGCAAGTGTGTGGTTTTCTAAGTCAGTGTGCTGCCAGCAGGGATCCCTATGCATAGTTTAGTGACTCCATTTCTCTTTCTTTGATGCCACTGCCCAAGGCAATTATCCAAGGCTATAAATTGTAGAACAACTGGTGACCTGCATTGGTAGAGGAAATTTCCTTACTTAGGAGTTCCCTAGATTAAAGAAATCACAAGTCCAAGTGTTATCCTAGTCCCTAAATAGTTGAGAGCTCAAATGTATAGAAGATCAGTTACAAGTTAGAAGAAATGTATAGAATATCAGTTAGAAGAAATCTCAGAGGTCACCTAATACAACCCATGATTGGACATCAAACATGTCTTCAATATATGTGACAAGTGGTCAGCAAGCCTTTAGTTTAAAACTTCCAGTTATGGAAAAGCCATCACCTTCTAAGGCAGCCCATTCTACCTGGGACAATTCTAATTATTAGTAAATTCTTATATGCAGCCAACATCTGTTTTCTTGGCCCAAACAAAACAAATTTAATCCCCTTTCAAAACAACAGCTTTTTTAATACTTGAAGACAGCCATTACATTCCCCCTTGTCTTGTCTCCTTAGTTCCTTCAACTAATCTTTATGTGGCATGGTTGTAAGTTCCTTGGTCATCCTGGGTACCTTTCACTGGATGATCTCTTGCTTATCAACATTATTTCTAAGATAGAGTGTTCAGAATGGAATATAGTGTTCCATGTACAACCCAACCAGAACAGAGTTTACTAGGACTGAAAGCTCCCTAGCTTTGGATGCTGCCTCTGTTGAATGTAAGCTAAGATCTTATAACTATCCCTTGTTCATTTTTACCTAGAAGTCTTTTAAAATTTTTGCATGCTTTCCCTATTCACTATAATTCTCCAAAACCAGCACCTCTTTCTTTAATATTTCTGTAAATTGCCAGGTCATTCTCATAATCACCCATCCTTAAACCGTGGGGGGCAGGGGAGAGGTAATCTTATAATAATTTATATAATATTTATGTTGCTACCCTTAGTAATATTTCATTAGTGTTTGTGCTTCTCCAACCAATGCACATTTTAATTTCTTCTTATCTTTCATTCTTGTCCATGTTTTGCCTTAAAAGGGACTTATAATTTTTTTTTTAGATTCACTGTAGTACCTTTCCTTTTCACTAGACGATTAACCTGCCTCCTTTTCTGACCTTACATGTTTTTGGTGGTGCATTTCACATCAGTTATTCTTTATCTTATGTGACAAAATTAAATAAGAAGTATGGCTAAGTACACTATTGTGTTGACTGGACAGAGATCATTCAGTGAGAATAACAATATATTAATATTAGTAGGCTTTTCTGAAACTTTGTGTTCCTAATATTTTCTGTCCCCTTTCATTAATAATGAAGATATTTTACTAACTTGCATAACAGAAAAAGAGTAATTTTAGATTAAGAATCTCTTGTCATTTAAAAGTGAACATAAAAAAGAAACAAAGTCAAATTATGGTACCAAGAGATTTCCTGTCTTTTCATTTCCCTTGTCCCCTCTCCTTGACTACTTTTTGTTATGAACAGATTGAAAGTACAGTTTATCAGCATATTTTTTCTGTGTTGCAAAATACTAAATCAGAAGAAAGGATACTCTCCTTTGTGGTTTCATAATAAAACATTCTTGGTAGTCTTTAATGATTTTTAAAAGTCAAGACCCCATGTCTTTCATGAGGCAAAAAGGAATGATGGTAAAGCTTCGCACTTTTTGAACATGGACTGAATTCTGTCAAAGGACTGAAAGAATACCTTGTTTCTCTTGTCAAGGGGGGAAAAAGTAGTACAGTAGCTCATAGAGATGTGAAGGGAATTGACTTTTAAGTAATTCTTCAGTGAAAACTATGTGTGTGGCGGTCTGTGTAAGTTTCTAGCAATAATTAACAAGTTGGATGTACTTGGGACCCAGACCAACTTCAAAGCAATGTGACTCTAGAGAGTACTGGCTTGAAAATAATGCCACTTATCACTGTTACATGCTACATGTGACTATGGAAGAATGTTTAGAATAAAGGTAAAGAGGAATATGCCATTTGTCTATATGTCTGGTCTGAACCACTAACTTCTCAAAAGATGTATAGTATCATAGCAATGCCTGACCCTTCTTCCTCTAATACATATCGTGAATAGCATTATATTAATTAAATGAAGGGAACGAGTCAGTTTTAAAGTCATTTCCTCCCCGAATATTCTCTAAACAGTACTTACATAGAACCTAGGAAAAATTTACACCTAACATTTGATAAAATTTCCTTGAATATAAATGTTTATTCCTTTTCTCTTCATAGTAGCTCGAGGAAAGGCATATTGAATAATGTAATAAGCGAGGCTACTGTGGGTAGTGTCATGATGATCTCAGAATCAGAGAATATGAGAATTAGAAGGAAACTTAGCTACCATTAAGTACCATTTATACATGAAAGGAAACCCCACTATAACATACTTGACAAGTGAAGATCTAGACTCTGCTTTAAGACCTCCAGAGAACTCACTGCCTCTCAAGGAAGCCCTTTGTTCTTTTGCATTGCTCCATTTGTTAGGAAGTTTATCCTGACATCAAGCCTAAATGTGGCTCTTCTGCAACTTCTACACACTCCTTTCAGTTCTGGCTCCCAAAGCTGAGAAAAAGTCTAATCTTTATTTCACATGAAAATTCCTCAAATGCTAGAATACAGCTATCATGACCTCCATTGTTCCCCCACACCATTCCCCATCCCCAACCTTAAACCTCCTTATTTCCATTAATTAATTGACCTTCATATGACTTGGACTTAAAGGCCCTTCACTGCTCTGCTTACCCTCTTTCCTCTAGGCATTCATTCTCCAATTTATCGATTTCCCTCTTAGAATATGATGCTCAAAGTTACAGACAATGCTCCAGATGGGGTCTGACAAGGGTAGAGTGTAGTAACACTATCACTTCCACACTCTTCCTTGAGGCTCTTTGTGTATCCTAAGATCACATTATCTTTTTTGACTGCTACATCATACAACTATTTCATATTGAGCTTGTAATCTACTAAAACCCGAAATCTTTTTTAGAACAATTGTCATCTAATCATACTTCTTCATCTTGTACTTGTGAAGTTGATTCTTTGTACCCAACTCTAAGACCTAACATGTATCCCTTTTGGCTTTCATTTTATTAGAAACTAGCCTGTCACAATCTCTTGGGATCTTAACTGGATCATCTCATGTTTTTAATATTCTTTCTAAATCTGTCATCTGCAAATTTGATCTGCATGCTACATCCTCTCATCTAAAATGTTAAAAATCACAGGATCAAACAGAAATTCCTGGGCCTGCTTCACTAGAGACCCATTGCCTGTTGGACATTGACCAATTACCCTTTGAGTTTGGCCATCCAACCAATCCTGAATCCATGTGATCATATTGATTAATCTCTCTCCCCCCCCCCCACAAGAATAGTATAATATACTTAATCAAAAGCTTTACTAAATATCTAGATAAAACTACAGCAGCAGTATTTCTCTCCTTTCCCTTCTCTGGTAACTTGTCAGAAAAGGAAATGTGGTTAATCTGGCAAAATTGTTATTAAGCCATACTGCCTCCCATTTTAGATGTTCACCAAACATCTCTTTAATGATCTTTTCAAGAATTTTCTCAGTTTTAAAAAGCATTTTGTATTAATCTTCCATTCTATAGCTATCAGACTTTATTTTCTTCCCTTTTTTTTGAAAGTCGGGATATCTGCTGTCCTTTCAACTTGTGACACTTCTCTCATTTTTGATGATCTTTCAGTTGTCATTGACAGTGAGCGGCTCAGCAGCCCTATCTGCCAGATTTTTCCCCCTAGCACCTGCATGTGTAGGTCATCTGAGCCAGGTGACTTGAATCATCAAGGGAAACTAGGTGCTCTCTTACTGTCATTATTTATCTTGGATACCATCTCTGTCGCTTTTGCTCTGTCACTTTCACTGTAAAGGTCATTTTTTCTTTAATGGTCTGCTGTTGGTGCTTAGGAGAAGCTGAAAAAATGGCACTGATTTGGAATCTTTGGTTGGAATATTGGAGAAAGGCTGAAGGCTATACATTTGTACACATGCAGCTGCAGACATCATTTGGGAAGTTCTGTTCTCTGTGATTTAAAAAAAACAACACCATAAAATTTGTTAACAAAAGTTCTGTTAAGCTTTCAGCAAAACAACTTTTTTGAAAGCTGCCAACTCCAGAGATTTTATCTGGTTGCTGCCTTTAGTTTGTGCCATTAAGATTCTAAAAATGTCCTTTTTCAAAAAAGTTAGTTATATAATAGCTGAGTGATCATGTGCTGCCTGATGTCATATTCGGCTTTGGAACATCTTGTGAGGAAAGGCTCTTTTGTTAACACACAACAACCTTTTTGCTCAGGGGCCTGGTATATTCATTAGGTTTGGGTAGAGATATTAAACATAGATGAAATAGAAGCATCAATGGTAAAGATGGAGATTCAGTTTAAGTAAGAATTTTCAGTTTTACAAATAATCTGATAATGATGCTTCTGTATTTTTAATTCTGTGATTCTAAAGCTCTTTACATTCAAGTCAGCCTCATTTTACGGAGGTAATAAATTTGGAATTAGAGAGAATTTCTCTTTTTAGAAGTGTTCAAAGGAAGTCAGTAGCTCAAGACATTCAATTTTTCTAGTCTGTTAATTTCATGATAAAAATTAAAAATTGTTATCCTGCACTGCATGTCAGGAAATTTGATGTTGGTTTTTATTTCCTGAGTTTCTTCCTTGGTATTTTAGATTGTTTATGGTGTGATAAAATACAATAGGGTTTGTAAAGCTCTTCTCACACCTTTTAATTTTTATTTGTAACTTAATTAAAGTAAATGTAGTTCTTTCTTCACCTTACCAGTACACATGTCTGTTGCACACTATTACATGCATGGTTCCATGCTGAGCTGTTACTTAGCTCTTCAGGAAATTTGGGGTATAAGAAGGGTGGCAAGGATAGCAGTTCATTTAATTGTTTGTAATGACTAAGTCTGTTTTATATCACTTTCTTCCTTGTCTGCCAGAGGCTATGATATCAAGGATACAACTTTCCTGTATGCTTACAGAAAGACAGAATGAATAAGAGTGAGAGCAACAATATTTCTTTTTAAAATTCTCTATAGTATGCTTTTTAAAGGTGCACATACTTCTTTAAGACTTCTCAATCTAGTTTCTCCTCCATAGTATTAGGTTTACTTTTCAATGAACAATTAGGTCCCTGTTGTTGCTTTTCTCTTGATCAAAATCCAAAGGGGTTTGGGAGCACCCCTAGAAAGCTGTAAGGCTTGAGAACCTCTTTCTTCAATTTTGTAAGTGCTATTTCTTCGCTACAAACTACCTTTTGCAGCTGGTTATGTTGTTCCTAGTACCGGCTAAGAGCCAGAGATCGGCAAAAGCTGCAGGTGCAGTAACTTAGAACTGTTCAGGATTTTCTTCCTTTTCTGCATGGCAAACATTTTAAACAAATGGACACTGATACTTCCCCTGGTTTTCTCATTAGGGATTAGGGATTGTGAAACCTCGGGTTGGAATCCTTAATGATATAATAACACCAAATAATATATGTCCTATTAGAAATAATATCCTCTTTGGGGAATGTTAATATGAATAAGTCAGACCTTTCAAGAGCTCATTAATACTTAAGTGACTTGAATAGTTTTAGTCTAACAATACTTTCTTTAGTGCATCAGAAAAGAAATGTAAGACATATATGTCCTTTCATGAAAGAACCAAATTTGTGGTTCATAGTAGCATAGCCAAAAAGTTTACTATTTAGGAACAATCATTTAAAATTGCTGGAAATCAATAAATTAGACAAATGAAATTCTTTATAGCTTGAGTACATTTACAAAGTGGAATTCTTTCAACTACTTCCCTTCCTCTCCTTTCTTTTCTAAGTCTATGATATTTTGCAAGGTGCTAAACTGATTTATTGGGTTGCAGAGATTTTTGAAGATGCAACTACCATTTCAGTGTGTGACAAGTGCAGCCACTGAAAGTTGTGTCATTGGCAGCTTATTTATTTATTTATTTTGAAATTTGGACCCTTCCACCACCACACTGAGAGAGATAACAATGGCGCTCATTGTGTGAGCAATGCAGCTGCTGAAATTTGACTAGATCCAACCAAAGAAAACAGAAGCAGGTGGGTCAACAACATGACCCTTTCATTCCCAGACATATCAGTGTGCATCGAGGGCCTAAGGGATCTCCATGCTGAGATGATGTGGCAGCTTCAAGCCCAACTTGAAAAACAAGCCTACAGCAAGCCTATGTTCACTTCACAGAGTTGAGGATTTGAATTTCATTTGTAAGAGACCCTGAATGTTTCAGGCTTAATAGCATTTGTTGTCACTTGTTAAACCTGAATAGGACTAAAGAAGTCCAGATTACATTCATAAAAAGGCAGAAGTGCATAGGTATCCCTTTACCTTGTACATTTGCATTTCTCATGGTGACATTTGTATTTTTCTTTCCTGCCTCCTCTTTTTCTGTCATTTAGATCAGTCTCCTGGTTTTACCACTTAGTTTTTCTTTGGTGTCATTCAAATTTTTATCTTAAAAATTCTGTTCTTTGCATTTGTGAAAAGTTAGGTGGCAACTTGGAAGAGAGAAGAGCTGTTGTGTAATTTATTCCTCCTTAAAGCCAAGGTGGAAACTTTGCTAACTTTTAATTAAGAAATGCTCCTTTGCCTATGTGATTCTATCATTGGCAATATTTAGATCCTTTTTTGAGTCTATAACATATTTAAATTCAGAGTTTGATAGAGGCTGTTTGGAAATATGAACAACTGTTTCTAACAGTCTGCAATTATGAGAAATGGGAACCATTTGCAAGAATGTGGTTGATGGATAATAATCTTGCTTTCTACTCTCAGTTTACAAGGTCATCTTGAGAAATAATACAATCCATTCCCCACCTTTTATCTGTGCTTAGAATGTAGATATTTTATTAAAACATGATAAATTGTATTTGTTTATCTATATGTGTCACTTTGGACAAGTCAGTTCACTTCTGGGACTCAGTTTCTTCATCTGTAAGTGTGGAGGATTAATAAGATAATCTTTAAGGGCCTTTTGGTCTAAGATTTTATGATTCTATGATTCTTTTATCTTGAAGGCAAAGACAAGGGACTGTGCGTACAAATAATCATATTTGTATGCACCCTGCCCTGTACCTGACACAGTGCTCTGCATATAGACACTTAATGGTTGTTGAATGGCTCCAACAATTAATTAAGAGTCTCTATCATACAAAGTATTTATTTTACATTTTATATAATAACTTTTGATCTTGAAGTTAAATTTTTTTTTTCAGAGAAAATGATTGTAAAGTGTTTTCACATTTGTTGGAGGAAGAAAGTCAACATTGACCTACTTACAAATCAACAATATAGGAGTTTTAATAAAGTTGTGTCATCCCTCTCCCCCCCAGGCAGTTGGAGTTAAGGGACTTGCTTAGGGTCACACAGCTAATGTGTTAAATGTCTGAGGCCATATTTGAACTCCGGTCCTCCTGATTCCATGGCCAGTGCTTTATCCACTGCACTACATAGCTGCTCTATAATTGTTTTTTTAAAGGTTTTAGGAAAAAAATGAAGAATTTTTTAAAAAGGTTTTGAATCTCTACACAAAAAGATGATGAAAAGTCTTTGTTGAATAAGTGGTAAAAAATAAACTTTCCTAAAATCTTAAGCAAAGGTGTATAATTTCTCCTTCCCATACGTTTTCCTCCCTATACGGTTGTCAGAGGGCCTAAAGGAAATATGTCAGTATGCTAAGTGTATGTTCTCTGGGTGTTTCCCAACTGTGCATTGTTGGGAGGTATGTGGGATGAGAAAGTATGTATGGGCAGGTTGTGATCTTTACATTTGGAGGCAGTGTCCTCATTGATGAGATCACAGACCTTGTTGGAGTTTAGGGGAAAGTTGGAAGAAAGGAAAGACAGTATTAAGTCATCTGGAAGTAAGTGGGAAGAATAAAATTCTGACCCTCTTCAAAAGGCAGTTTTTAAGGAATGGAATTGTTTGATCAATGGGTAAGATAAGTATCACAGAATACATTTTCAATTGATCACCTTCTTTCAGATGGAGTCATATTTGCACAAGATTGTTATGGGAAAAGTGTTTTATAACTTATAAAGCTCCATAGGAATATGAGCTTTTATTCTGTGCAAAATAGACATCTTAATAGTGTATCTAGCTAATGAATTCTCTAAGAATCTATGGTCCTTTCATTTACTAAATACCATTTGTTTCTATATTAGGAGGTAGTGTCTAAGATATTTCCTCTCTTAACTTGTTCTGGCTTTTTCATTTAAGCTTATAACTTGTCACCTTTGTTTTTAATTCTTCCTTCTCCTTTTCCTTCTTTTGCAGCTTACTGTGATTGCCATCTGTTTAAAACAGCTATGGGAGCTCTCTCCCAGCAGCACTTTACCATTGTTGACTGTCTTTTTGCTTGTCAGTCAGACATTCTTCCTCCTTTGCACTTGCATCATCGAGACATCTCCTTTTCAGGCACCCTTCAGACTTGATTATACTTCTGGAATCATACCCAAGTGGTAGTGCCAGGGTTTGAACGTGTAGCTTCAGAACGACTAGCACAGGTGCAGATCCCACTGACATTCCTTTTGAGGCAAGCTAAGCACCCAGAAGACTCAAAGACTTTAGGTTTCTTTATATTATGATACTTAATACTGATTGGAATATGTAAGGAAAAAGCTAAACATGATTTTGTTTGGGTCACAGTGTTCTTAGGTAGTTTTTTGCTAATGACCAGATAAAGAAAAACACTAATTATTTGTGTTGCCTCTTATCACAAATGATATTACTTTCCATGGAGGGCACATTAGAAAATGTAAAGTTTTGGAGTCTCTTAACCACAGATCAAGCACGTATAGGATCTGTCTGAGAGGGAAGACAGTAATTTCCATATGAAAACATCCATAACAGTGGGATTCTTGTGGAGGCTGAGGCTAACAAGATATACTACCACTTTGCTGCCAGTTAGACCAATAACTACTATTTGTTGCTCCAGTTAGTAACAATTAACCTTTCACATTCAGCATTGGGCGCTGCTTTTCTGATGCAGCTGCTTTTATAACAATATAATTCACTTCTCACCAAAGTAGGACTAATTTTGGAACCGCGGCTTTCAGAAAACCAAAGGATACATACATGGACATAGAATGGAGATTTCTTTTAAAATTTCCTTGAGTTTAATCTTTAAAGTATAGGTCAATTTTATGGCTCTAATTTAATGACAACTTAATTAAAAATAAATTATACTTAATGAATTAAGATTTTCTAATGTGACAGTTATATACAGAAATGTTTCACTACTAGCTCCTAAAGTCTCTGTCTTCTCCAAAGTCAAAATGAAATTATAGTAAAAATTAAATAGGAACAGATGAAAACTATACATTAAAAGAAGTAAATCTAGTACGCTAAGCTATTACTGAAATGACTATACATCATTATTTCTATCCTAAAAGAGCCTCATGTTGCTCTAATGAAGCAAGTACTACCAAGATGAAGAAGATATGATTATTGTGACCTTAATTGGTAAATAGATCAATATTGTGGTTCCATATTTTATATATAGTCATATTAAAGAGGTTTTTACTCTTGTCCTTATCACCCACATTCTCTAAGGATAAACACAAATACTTGCTTTTAGGCAGAAAATTCTAGGATTTACACACAAACAAAATTTTAAGAACACATTTAAGAGTGTTATTTTTGTTTGTCATTCAAAACTCAGCCCATATGAGGCTTTTCTTTAGTGGTGCTTCTACAACTACATGAGGATTTTGTTCTTTTAAGCCCCTTGAACTTGATCAGGGACCAGTCAGTCAATTAGCAAGCATTTATGTTTATTGTAAGGAATTCTGCTAGGTGCTAGGGATATATCCCTAGACTAACTTTCATTGTCTTCATTTCAGAGGGACACATTTATTTATTTACTTAGAAAACTTCCTTCCCCCATATTCCCACTCATTTCATATAGTCCCTGCTCTCAAGGAGACAATAGGCACAATTATATAATTGAATTTATTCATTATAAGTCTGTGTTAAAAGACACTACTACTAGAATTGTTGTTTGTCCTTCGTTCTCAAAGAGGACCGGGACATCAGGGAGATATTGCAAAGGAATTGGATTTAAATAAAGGTTGTGCTAAATTGCCAATCTTACTCTCTCCTTCTGGGCCATCTGGGTATAGTGACGAGATATAGATGCTGCAGGATGTGGTAGGGATACCTTGGCCTTTTATAGCTAAAGTCTTGAAGCATCTCAGTTTGACTGAGGCAGAGCCTATTCAGTGATAAGGCTAGGTAAGAAATGAGGCAGAGAATGGCCTCTTTTACCTAGTTAAAAAAAAAAAATCAATCTGGGGAGGGGAAGGCCCTCAGGGTTTCTGGCCATAACAGAAACAATTGCTATTTACATTCACTCTGTACCAGTGGGGGCCTAAATAATGACCAAGTAGGGCTTGGCCTGGGACCTACTGTGGGCCAATCAATGAGGGTTGGAGTGATTTGGATTTAAGACTGGTCCTTAAGAAAAAAAATATCAAAGATCAAAATCTACATTCCTTTGGGCTGAGCACTGGCAAGTAAGGGTATGGTATACTATATGGACAGAGAAAACAAAACAAAATCTTAAATTGAATCATGAAGGAAATGAAGGACTCTGAAGTGGACTTGAGGAGGGTACAGTTCAGGCCCAGCTAGTTTAATGGCATTGAATGGAGTGCCATGTATGATGACAGCTGGAGGAAGGTAACATTTGAGCAAAGTGTTGAAGGAATCTAGGGGTTCTAAGAGATGGAAGTAAGGAGGGAGTGCATTATAGGCATTGGGAACAGACACCCTGTACAAAGACATGGAGGTGGGAGATAAGAGTATAATGTGTGAGAAACAGCAAGAAGGCCAGTTTGATCCCAAAATACAGGGGCACAGGTCAGGGCTTGCCTTGCAAGAATTCAACCACTCAAACCTTCTCTCAGTCCAAGTAGCGAGTTTATTGTAACACCAGTAGAAGTGGGCTAGACTCCTAGTGCATCTATGGTATTTGTGACACCAATACAGGTGGGCCAAATTTAAGAATCTGAGCATTTGATGAGGATAAGATGGATATTTTTATACAGAAAGACTGGATGGGATCTAGGAGTGGCAAAGAGCCTGAGGTGATCCTGAGGTAAGCTGAGAAAAGTCCTGGAAGGGATTAAGGGTGTCAAGTAAGCTAATTAAGTAATTAGTAGGGGCTGGGAGGGGTCAGATGCCTTCTATCAGTACCAGAATTCTAGGCTGCTGGAAGTTCAGGGTTTTTCCTTTTAGGGGTTCAGAGACATTGTCTTTTCCTGTTAGGGGTTCAGGTCCCATTATCCTATCAATGTGAAGGAGAATAATGTGTGATAAGGCAGGAGAGGTAGATTAGATGGAAGTTGTGAAAGACCTGAAATGCCAAACAGAATTTAGTATTTTCCCTTGGGGTCAGTGACCTTAAAAATTGTTTTTTTAATAACTATGCTCTCTATATAAATCAAGACAGCATAAACTAATTTACATTAAGACTATGACAACTTCCTTGCTCCCAAACTGTTACACTCTGCACAGTATCTGAGGGGAACTTTTTCCTTTTATTTTGAAGAGGGACATTTATTTTATCTGTCTATCTTATCTATCTAATCTATCTATTTGCTTTTTGGAGGGGGGAAGGCAGGGCAGTTGGGGTAAAGTGACTTGCCCAAGGTCACACAGCTAGTAAGTGTTAAATGTCAGAGTCTGGATTTGAAGTCAGATCCTCCTGATTCCAGGGCCAGTGCTCTATTCACTGTGCCACCTAGCCACCTCAAGGGACACATTTATTAATTTAATTGCTTAAGGAATGCCCCTTTTCCCCACCCATGCACCCACTCATTTATTTCATAGTTATGGGGTACTCCTGGTGTGGAGCAATTAATTTATAATTTTATTGGGTGTCCTGGTCCATTGAGACATTAAATGATTTACTTGGTGTCCATTTGCCCAACAGAGGCTGGATTTGAACATTCAGACCCAGGTCTTTCTAACCCTAAGCCTGGCTCTCTGTTCCTCTCTCAGGAATCTTCCTAATAATTAGCCTGTTTTGACAGAATTATAGATTACATAATTAGCACCTTTTCTTTGGAAATGCAATTTGGCTTTTGAAAAGACAACTTTTCTCTTTTTGTGATCATTTTAGGATGGGAATTTCAGCTCCTGGAAACAGGATTTTTGGGGATATTCTTGTGCCCACTCTGGACTTTTTCTCGACTACCCAAACATACTCCAACATCCAGCATTGTTATATGGGGATTTCGATGGCTTATTTTCCGAATTATGCTTGGCGCGGTAAGTAGAACATTTATACACTTTATTTTGGAATACCTTTCAGGGCTACCTTAAAACAAACAAACAAACAAACCTCTGAACCATGAAAATTAGAATTACCAGTTTTATTCCATTCAATTTTTCATGATCATTTTGGATGGTAATGGGATGGGATCCATCATTATCCCTGTGTAGAATTTGTAGCCTGGTAATACAGAATCTTATTGATTTTACTCTTTTTACTAAATTTGTATGAAAGTCTTTATTACCAAGTATTACAGTCAATCAATCATCCCTTCTTTTTTAGAGGCCACCAGCTTCAGCTTAAGATCACTTTTGTATTTTCATTTTGTCTTGTTTTCTTTAGGGAGGGGAGGCATTTCCTATACTTGTCAATTATGTTATTACATGGTTGTTACTTGGTTATTCAGTTCAAGCTGAGATTTGAATCTCCTCCGTTTTCCTCCCTACTCTCAAATAGCCCCTATCCATTGGAATCTTGTGAACTTCTTTCACTGTTAGACTTTCCTTCAATTTTTATTTCAGATGGATCCCTGCTACTTTTGAAATCTTTTAAATCAAAGTATTTATTTTTTCTCTGGAAGTCTATCTATATGTGTACTCAGTGTTTCTGTGTAATGTAAAGAGAATTTTAAAAACACATTTAAGAGTGTCATTTTTGTTTGTCATTCAAAACTCAGCCCATATGTCAAAGGATACTTTTCTTTAATGGTTTCCATCCCCAAATGATCCAAGACAATTAATTAAATCCATTGTGTTTTCTTTTCCCTTTTTAGGCTTCTCTTGGGTCTTGATATTTGAGATCAAATCTTATATTCAGTTCTGGTCTTCTTAGGAAAGCTTGAAATACTTTTATTTTATTGAATGAACATTTTTTCCCTTGAAGTATTATGCTTGATTTCATTGAATAGGTGATTCTTGGTTGTACTCCTAGCTCCTTTGCCTTCTGGAATATCATGTTCCATGAGCTCTGATTCTTTAATGTTGCAGCTACTAAATCCTATGGAATCCTGATTTGAATTGTTTCTTTCTGACTACTTGAAGTATTTTTTCTTTGACCTGATAGTTCTATAATTTGGCTATCTTGTTACTTGGAGCTTTTATTTTGGGATCTATTTTCTGAGGTGCTTGGTGGATTCTTTCAAAGCCTATTTTGTCCTCTAGTTCCAGGATATCAGCACAGTTTTCTTTGATAATTTCTTGAAAGATGCTGTTGACATCGTCCTTTTGATTATGACTTTCCCAGTGATCCTGACATTATTTTTCCTGGTCAGGAGTTCCCCCCCACCCCAGGTCAGGTGTTTTTCCAATGAGGTATTTTAAATTTTCTTCAATTTTTTCATTCTTTTGAGTTTGATTGACTTTTGATGTCTCTTTAGCTTCCATTAGACATTAGCTTCCACTTGTCCAATTCTAACTTTTAACTAGTTATTTTCATCAGTTAGTTTTTGTACTTCCTTTTTCCATCTGACCAATTGTACTTTTTTAAGGAATTGTTTTCTTCAGTGAAAATTTGTATCTTCTTTTCCATATGGCCAATTCTGCTTTTTAAGCAGTTGTTTTCTTTTTCCAAGCTGTTATTTCATAATTTTCTTCCATTACTCTCATTTCTTTCCCCAGTTTTTCTTCTACCTTTCATATGATTTTTAAGAAGTTCTTTGATGAGTTCTTTCTGGGCTTCTGACCACTTCCCGTGTTCTTTGCGGGGTTTGTAGAGGTTTTGACATTTGTTGTCCTCCTTCTGAGTTTGCTTCTTGATCTTCTCTGTTACCATGACAATTTTCTATGGTCAGATTCTTTTTTTGTTGTTTTTTTTTTTCATCTTTTTTTTTTTTAACTTTTTTCCTTTCTTTTAAATTTAAGCTCTGTTCCTGGGATGGAAGGGATACTGTCTTAGGCTTCTTGTGCCAGGTGCTAAAGGCCCTGGCTATTTATCTGGTGCTGCACTGATGTTGCCCTGAGGCCCGTGGAGGACCCTGGTGTCTGGTGCTGTGCTGACATGGTGGGGTTGGGGTTGTCACTGGAGGCTATGGGCTGCTGAACTGGTGACATAGTGGGTGATATCTGACATGTGCTGAGATCAGTGGCGTGTTTCTACATTTTCCCAGACTATGCTGAAGCACTTGGTGGTCTGGCCCCTAACGGCTGTCTGTTTGCCCAGGGCTGTGCTGAAGCATGTGGGGGATTCTGGTGTGGTTTGTCTGCTCCACTGCGCCAGGTCTCCAGATCTCCCACTGATTTGCTGAGGTGAGGCTTGCTCGGATGCTGCACTCCCCTTTTTCCCAAGTGAGACAGACCCTTCTTGGTGATCTTCCATGTTTATTGGGCTAAAGATTGTTTCACCCCATCTTTTTGCTAGTTCTACTGTTCCGGGATTGTTTGGGGGGGGTGCTGTTTTATAGTTGTTTAGAGGTGAATATCAGAGAGTTATGGTAATTTACTGCTTACTCTGCCATCTTGCCTCCCTGACTGAAAGACTTTTAATTTGATGAGAGGGATTTGTGTTTTTAAACAAGGATGCTTTTTGAGCTAATTTGATCTCTTGTTCATATAACTTTAGGCAGTATAATAGTGAAGGAAAAGATATTTACTAAGTATTTGGGAGGCTGGTTGACTTTGTCAGAGGTATCATAGGAGGATTCTTTAGGTATGGGTTGGACTATGTCCCTCCTAGCTCTTAAGTTCTATAATTTCTTTGAAGATACCTTTGGTTAAAAGTATACCAAGGAGACTCAGTATAATAGTCTTTGGGAAATTTGTCTCCAGTGTCAGTTTTCCCAATTTGTTCCTGGTTTTGTTTTTTTAGTTTCTTCTCTTCTATTGATGAACCTACACATTTTCTAAAAGTTGCATTATCCCCGCCCCCCCCCCCCCTACAATCGCAGTGATGGCAGTGAGAATTTCTATGGGGGTCAGGTGTGGGAATGGTGAGGTAGCAGTTACTGCTTCCATATGTGGGTTGTTACTATACTGGGACTGTGGGAAGTTCTTAAATCACACATACATGCAGAAGCTTAGAGTTTGAAGGAAGTACAGAAGCCATTTAGCCTAATTTATACATCTGAACAACAATCCCTTCTTCAGCATCCCCACCAAGGGACAATCATCCAGTCTGTGCTCATTACTGTTACATCTACCATTCCCATACATAACTTCCATGGGAACTCTCATTGCTTTTGTTAAATAACAACAACAGCAACAATAACAACAACAAGAAATCTGCAACTTTTAAAGAATGTGTGGGTTTGGAAGCAGTAGAAGAAATTAAGGGGAAAAAAGGAACTAACTTCTTCCTGAAATAGCCCTTTATGCTTTTGGATAGCTCTAACAATTGGAGTGTATTTCCTTATAACAAGTCTAAATATTTTCTTTCTATATCTTCCCTCTATTTCTATTAGTTTTTCCTTAAGAGAACAAACATAGCAGGTGTAATCCTTTTTCCACGTAAAAGCCCTTCAGTTACATGCATAGCTTTCATGTTCCCTCTCTCCTGTACAGGCTAAATATCCCTAATTCCTACAATTCATTTTCACATGGCATGAACTTAACTTATCTTGGTCACCCTCTTTTAGACTTTTCAGATTTTCCAGCTTAGCAGCTTCCTTCCTAAAATGTGGCTTCTAGAACTGAGCACAATTATCTAAATGTCATCATCATTGTGATAGTTTTACTATTTTTTCTTATTCTGGACACTCTACCTATCCTAATATGTCCTAAGCTTGCATTAGTTTTTTTGGTTGTTGTTTTAACATTTGTATTCAGCTTAATCCCTGATGTTGTTTAGATGAATTGTTCTCTGGCCTCTGCTCCCTCATCTTGTGAAGTTAATTTTTTTGAACCAAAATATTAAGATGTATTACTTTTGAATTTCATCCTGTTTCATTTGATCTTGAATATTTGATTCTTCTCAAGGAATCACCTATAACATTGAATACAGGGTCTTGTAGATAGTAGATACTCATTATGTCCTTTTTGAAAGAGACACAGATTCTGGCCTAGTTCTTGCCCTCTTTGAGCCCTCAAATGAGGAGAGATCACACATGCTCAAATACGCACACACACACACACACACACACACACGTGCTCTTGCTTGACAAGGCAGAGTAGAATTTTAGTAGTGCCCCTTCTTGAAGATGGTATAATTTTAAGTATTGATTATTTTTGAAGTTAGAACTAATACCATTTACTGAGTTTATACTCATTAAATTTTTTTCTTTTTTCCCACTTAATAGTATTTTATTTTTCCAATTACATGTAAAATAGTTTTTAATATTCACTTTTATAATATTTTAAGATTCAAATTTTTCTCCCTCATTCCCCTCCCCCTCCCCTAAGACAACGAGGAATATGACATAGGTTAAACATGTACAATCATATTAATCAGATTAACTTTTGAAGATAAAAATAATTAATTAGATGAACAAAATATAGATTCCCACAAGATAGAAACAGGACTATAAAGTGAAAATCATATATAGGCTTTAGAATTCTTCACCAAAGGAAGGTTTCCATTAAAAGTGTATCCGTGAAGGTGAGGCTTCTGGGTTATACTATCCAGAGCAGAGTAAACAGAAGTAACCACTGAGATTCTAAAATGCAAATATTTATCCAACCTGAGATGTAAGGAAAGGTCCATGATATATAGATATTGTGGATGGATTGTGTGTTTAAAAGTGTGAAAACAAATAATATATAGTAAGCTCACCTCGGAACATAAGGACTAAATTGTTGGTTATTCATGGTCCATTTTAGAATTACTTTCATTAAAGGAGAGGTTTGTTTTTATTTTTTAGAAAAAAAGAGTTTTCATTCTTAAGTAGATGAAAACGATAGCATTGTTTAAAAGGATGACATGGGAAAATGATTCCCTTTTGTCAAATTCCATTACATCTTTAAAATGTTAAACTGACATTCCTTGACATTTAAAGCCCTTCACAAACTTCCCTCTTCTTATCTAATAGCTAACCTATGAGCCAAGAAGACTTGAGTTCAAATCTTGCCTTTGACACATAATAATGGCTTTGTGATCTTGGGTAAATCACAACCTTTGGTGTTCCATACAATTTTCAGACTATACACTGCAGAAGAGTTGTGGAACTTGCTTTGGTAGAGGAATTTTAGTGGAGGGGTTATCTGATAACCAATAAAAATCACAAGTCCAGTCCCTTTCCCTGTCCTATACTTTAATTGTACCCTTCTGTTCTTTGCTTTCTCCTTCTGTCGCACTCATAGCAAATCTACTCTGCCCTTATTGGAACTCCTAGTCACTTGAGCCATCCCTGTTTTTCCATATCATAATATGTACTCTAATTTAACTTGCTTCTGTTTTCAGCCTAGACAACATGACCTTCCATTTGAATGTCCTACTAGCTGCTTTCCTTGAATCCCTTGATCTAGTGACTTCTCCTCATGGTATCTGCAAATCCTCATACTGGGTAATCCATACCATCTGCTTCCTGTCTTCTTGTAACATGTTGATGAAAAAAAATAGGAAACCTTATCCACTATTAGGTTTATATGTGCCAGAGAATGTGCCAGTCTGAATTGAAAGTGGAGGTTGTTCACTAGAAGTTCTGTTCAGCAATGAAATCACAGGTCTGGCAAATAAAAATAAAAACCCAAAAGTGAGTTCTCTGTGCTACTCAGTAATCTTTTTAACTGTGATCTTCTCAACTCTATATCATTCTTCTGAACATATGTTCCAGAACTTTTTCCCTCTCCACTACCACACCAGTAGGAGGTAGATGACCCATCCTTTTCATTGAGAGCATCCGACATCAGCAATCTTAGCTCTTTTCTTCTGTTCCTTAAAACTCCTCCTTTTTCTACTTTCCCTTTAGTCACAGAAAAGGGAAGATTAACTAATCATAATCATCATTCCTCTACTTGCATCCTTGATCTCATTCCCTCCTGTTTCCCCTAGAATCTTACCCCTATAGTAAATGTTCTTTCTCTCATATATCTTTAATCTCTTCCTGGCCTCTGATTGCTTCTCATCTGCCTAGACATACTGGGACTTCCTCAAACCTAAAAAAGCTATGCCTTGACTCTGCTATCCATCTAACCACCATCTCATTTCTCATTTTCTTCTCACTATTAAATTTCTTGAAAAAGTTGTTTTTGTTTGATGCTTCTGTTTTCTCTGCTACTTGGAAACTGATTTCTATCCTTATTCTATCAAAGACCTAATTTCCAAATCTAGGTTTCAAGAGTGTTTATTCTAATGGGTTAGAACACAGTACTGATCATGCCAAAGTATTATGATCATAGATTTAGAGGTGGAAGAGACCTTAGAGGCCAATTAATCTAACTCCCCCATTTTACAGATAAGAAATTGAGACCCAGAAAAGCTATAATTTTCCCAAAGTCACATGGATGGGGTAGTAAGTGACAGAGCTAGGTATTCAAACCCAGGTATTTAAACTGACTCCAAATCTATTGCACTTTCCAGTGTACAATGCTGCCTTTCCAATGATTTTTTCCTAGTACTTGCCTCTCTTAACTTTTTTGCTTTTGATGCAAGTTGATCCCCTTTTCAGACTAGAAACTTTCCCTTTATTTCAATGAAATCAGTCTTTTGATTCTCCTGCCTTTATAAGCCACCCTCTTTTGGGTCATAGGATTGTAAGTTTAGAAACAGAGAGGGTCTTAGAGGCCATTTCGTTCAGCTGCCTCATTTGACAGATTAAACAGCTCAGTCTCAAAGAGGTTAAGTGTCACTTAGCAAGTTTTCATCAGAAACCTAGGTCTTTCTGACTTCAAATCCAGGACTCTAAACCAAACTGCCTCTCAGCTGTCCTTTGATGGGTCCTTGTTTCCTTCCTGATGTATAATATGGGAATTCCCTGAGGGTCTTTCTTTGGCTTTCCCCTCTTTTAATATTTTCTTCCTTAGAAATCTTTTTCATTCCCATAATTTCACCCTCCAGCCTCTGTGTAGATGGTGTCCAGATCTATATACTCAGCCCTGTCTCCTTTTGGAGGACCAGGCCTGCTCCTCTAGCTACCTTCAGAACCCTTCCCCAGAGAAGTTTAACATATCTGAACCCAGATTCATCCTTTCCTCTAAACATACTCTTCTAAACTTTGTTGTCTCTGCTTATGGTCCCATTTGGAGCCCTGGAGATGACCTCTTCCATAGCTGTTCTCATCCTTTCAGTTA
The DNA here is from genome assembly GCF_028583685.1 of Petaurus breviceps papuanus. Taxonomy (NCBI): domain Eukaryota; kingdom Metazoa; phylum Chordata; class Mammalia; order Diprotodontia; family Petauridae; genus Petaurus; species Petaurus breviceps. The sequence continues at coordinate 24,713,341 of NW_027185694.1, read as the reverse complement.
CTAAAGCCCTTTTGATTCTGTGTCTACATCTCTTGTATGCTTTCCATTGTTATTACCACCATTAGTAATACCTTTATTACCACTGAAATGGACTATTGTAATAGCCTCCAAACATTTCTTTGTGTATCACTAATGACTGCCTTCAACTTATGCCTCCAGTTCCTGCAAGAAAAATTTTTCTTAGGCATAGTTCTGATACATCACTGTGCTGTTAAAAGATCTTCACTATGTCCTCTTTCAAAGTCCCAAACTCTTTTGCCAACCTGTCAAGACCCTTCAAAATCCGATGCTACCCTACCTTTCTAGCTTTATCTATTATCATTACCCACCTACACATACTCTGTGCTCTAGCCAAATTGCTGTATCCTGTGGAGTGTCCTCCCCTCCCTTTGTCTTTGCTTATGTTGCTTCCTTTGTCTGGAATGTCCTTCTTCCCCTCTTCACTTATGAAATTTAAAACTCAGACATTGCCTCCTCTGTCAAGTTGTCTGTCAGCCTCTATCCATTAGAGGCATTCCCCCTCCAGTCCCACCAAACACTTTGTTTGTATCTCCCTAAGGCATTTATCATTTACTTTATCTATTATATATTTCTGCATTGCTGTATTCTTCTGTATACTGATACTTGATTTAATTTGTCCTAATGTGACCCTTTCTCAAACTTGTGAGAGTGTTTTTTAATTGCAGTGTCCTTATAGCTCAGAGTACATAATTTTATAAGTATAATTTGTGCTGTTTTCCTCTTAGCATAGTGCTTTCTACTAGGCCACAGAGTTTGATTTGCTACTTTGCTACCCACTTAAAAAGTTTTGTGAGATCTTTCTAAACTTTTGTCCTTGTCAGTTTTACTTCTTAGAAAGACTTTAGGATGCTGGCAGACTTGAAAATTTCCCTGTGCTTCTTTGTCTCTTAGACCTAGATCATTTGTTGAAATGTTAAATAAGCATGGGTCTAGTAGTCTTCTCAGAGAAGTCTCACTCTTTGTATTTTTCAGATATCTTGGTCTTTGTACTTTCTTTAGTTTGTCTTTGGTACTCTCTTTCAGGTTCCTGATGGTTCTTATCCCCTAAGGCAGGGGTGGAGAACCTGCAGCCCTGAGGCCACGTGTGGCCTTCTAGTGCAGCCGTTTGACTGAGTCCAAGTTTTACAAAACAGATGCTTTTATTAAGGGGATTTGTTCTGTAAAGTTTGGATTTAGTCAAAGGGCCATGCTTGAGGACCTACAGGCCTAAATGTGGCCTCAAGGATGCAGTTTCCCCACCCCCTGCCTTAGGGCATCCAGTTTCCTCATGCTGTTCTCTGACTCTCCAAAAATCTTCTGTATTCCCAGCCCCACAAAAAATCACAAAAATTAAAGCATTTTTCCTCATTTCACTGTCTTCCTATTCTCTATGCTGTGCTCTGAGTCTGATCTCATCTTTTACCCTCCTTCTTGCCACCTTTGCTTCATTTAAATTGTTTTAATTTAGTTTAAAAAAAACTAAGCATTTATATTTATTCTTTCCTACTTTCCCCCATTAGAGAAAAAAGAAAAATAGAATCCATTTAATAAATACATTTAAACCAGAGTGGTTGAGTGCTTGTCCAAGGCCCCAAAGGTACATTTTTCCCCTCTCTTTTTCTCTTCTAAAAAATTAATTGTTGTCACTTTCCAAAGATCATCTGTGCTGATACCTATCCCACTATCATTTATAACCCCTTCAGAGTTCTGAAACCTTTTTAAAATAATTTCTTATTGATTGTTTTGGATTTTATATCCCCTATATAAAGCCACACACAAGCAGCTTTCCAGAGGACTGCTGCTGTGAACAGCTTTCAAGGTTCTGATTACATAGTATAGCAAACTCTATTTATTCAATACAAGTCAGAGCAAAACATTCACAGAAAATCAAGGTACCGCATTTACAATGTTACAGTTTATCACAGAAAATCAAAATACAGCATTCACTATGTTACAATTCAACAACTTATCACTAAAATGGACACATAGTTTTCACCAAAGTGGTCTTGTAGTTTTAAACAAAGTACATTCATTTAGTCAATCACAAAATCCTTAATTCAATCACAAAGTACAAAAGTCAGAGTTTTCCACCCCTGAGTCACAGTAAATCATAATCTTCTCAGTCAGTACACAGTATCCAAGTAAAGTCTTCTTTCAGCTTGACTTGAGGCTGGCTCTCAGTTTCCATGGTTCCTCTTCCCTGGTCCCAGCTCCAGCTGTCACCTGGGTTCAAAGGCAGGCAGCTCCCAGTTCCTTGTCCAGCTCCTTGTTCAGTTCTTCCTCCAGTTCCTGTTCCCTGTTGAAGTTCACAGTGTCCAGTCCACCTCAAGTCCTTTACAGTTCCTGTTTCTGGGAAGACAAAGCTTGACAGAGCCACAATAATATTCATATACATTGCCAGCACCATCTCAATTCACTATCTGCCTGTGAAATCAACTCAGACCCACCAACAAGGTCCAAGAGGTCAGCACAAATCATCAGTAAAGCCCCAGGACTCCAAAACCCTCCTCCCGAACTTCTGTAAACATACAACCAGAAAATCTTCTTTTGGGGCTTCCAGTAAGGTCCCAGGGCTTCTGTACAAAGCATCAAACAAACATCAACACAGACAGAGAAGACAAACAGTGCCGGGATACCACAAGTTTTCTCCTTCTTGACTCTGCCACCACAAGAGTCCTCTTCTCAGTTCTGCTGTCTCTAGCCTGGAAATTCTCCTTCCTGTTGCAGGAGTTCATGAGTTCTAGGGTTTACAAGTTGTGGGGTTCACACCTTCTGTTTCTTAACAGACTTGATACAAAGCTCAAAAGAAACTTGAACTGAAACAAGGTGTTAATTCAATAGATGAAACAAGGTGTGAACTATTTCTGTGCTTGCCATTACAATTTCCCAATGTGTTCCTTTCTCCACTCCCTCCTAGAACGCCATGCCTCACAATAAAATATGAAAAAAAAGAAGCAAAAAAAAGGAAAAGATCTTCAAGACATCTGAAAAAATGTGATATTGTAGGCAAAGGAGTAAGGCCATTGTTGGGTGAAGAGTATGGGAATGAGAAGGTGTCTTCTGAAGTCTTTTAGCATTGTTTCCTTTACATTATCCATAGCTGGTTTCTGCTGGGTCTGAATTTGAACTCGGGTCTCCTGGTTTTTAGTCTAATGTGTTTTATGTTGTTGCTGTATTGCCTCTTAATATAGGTAATGCTTGGTATATTCCTGACAAGGATGCAGACTGAGCTGCAGAAGTCTACTTTAATTAGGATTTACTCAAGGGCTGTGATAGGATTAGAGGAGCTAGATTGCCAGCCCAGTGAACACTTTGTGAAGCCCCTAACTGAAAACACTCCTTATAGTCAGCTACTCATACAGAATAGTGGTCAGCTGGTATTAAATAGTCATCTGCTTATAACTCCTAAAAATAATTTCTTAGAACATTGCTGATTATACAGTGTCTTTTTCTCTTGCTCTCTTTTTTCTTCTTTTTTTCCTTCCTTCCTTCCATCCATTCATCCATATAGAAACTTGCCATAGACTTTGCATAAATCTAAGCTAACAATATCAAATTATTTTTCCATGCTCACATGCTAATTTTTGGATTTATAAAATTCTAGTTGATTACTCAGGTGTGAAATTTATCCTGATAAAACTCTGTTGGCATTAATCCAATAGGCTATGCTCACTGAAGTATTCAGCATTCTTATGGTTATCTTCACAAAAACTTGTTGCGTTTACCCCCAAAAAGTTGTACACACTTAAGCATTCAGCAATGTTTTCTTTAATTGCAGATTTTTGCTGATTTGCTAGAATCTCCTAATGACTCACACTAATGGATAATAAGAAAAGCTATTGATACCAAATAGAAATTCAGAACGCTTTTTGAAGTTCAGCTGATTTTAGAATTATCCTGATAACTCATTTGCAGTTTAAGCTATAGTTTATATAATGGGAATTTGGATACTTAAAAGAGCTATACATTTCTAGACCTTAGTTTTTTTCATTTGGAAATGAAGGGTTTGGATTATTTCCATCTATGAACTCACTATTATTTCCAATTTATGAACCTATAATTCTGTGGTCTTAAGTGTAGTTATGTAAAGTTATATAAAATTGTCAAGATAATACACATCAGTCTTTCTCTTTCTACTCAATGCCAGTCCTATACCTCCACTTCCTTTCAGGTATTACAAATTTAGTATGTCCAAACCAGAACTCAGTACCTTTCTCCTTAAACACACCCCTCCTTTTACTTTTCCCATTTCTGTTGGTAGACATGCCTACTCTTCCAGGCACCCAGATTCATAAACTACTTTCAGTTCTACCCCCTATCCAGTCAATTGCTAGATATTACCAATTTTATCTCTTCAGTTTCTCAGCCATCTGTCTCGTTCTCTCTAGTTACATCACAGCCTTCCTTGGGCTCTTGCAATAACCCTCTAGTTTGTTTCCACTCATCCAGTCTCTTCCTCTCTAATCTTTCATTCTGATGGCTGCCAAATTTATCTTGCTGAAGGCCCAGTCAGTTCTTTGCTCAAGAATTTTACGTGGCTCCTCTTTGTCCGTTGGATAAAATACAAACTCGTCTGTAATTTTAAGCTTCCTATAGTCTGTCTCAAGTTTATCTTTCTAAGCTGATTGTCTATTATTCCTCACTATATTATACCTCATGTTGCAGTCAAATTGATTTCCCTTCTCTACAGTCTCCCACTCCCCCTCACCTGTACTTTTTAAAACCCTTAACTCTTTTTAGGACTCAGCCAAGTGCCTTCTGAAGGACTCTTAGGATTCTCCAGTTGTTAGGGTACTCTCATGATTTGTGAGTTTTTCCTCCCCAAATATGCACTCTTCATTTATTTGTTGTTCTCCCTCTAGTAAAATATGAGTACCTTGAGCATGCTGATTCTCGCTTTTGTATTTGTATCCTCTGTGCTTGGCATATAGTACATGATTACTAAATGTTTGTTGTCCGTTGGGCATAGAGAGAAATGTTTCATGTCGCTTCCATGAAAAATCTTCGTTATATTCTTGAAGGCAGCAATTGTTTCTCCTCTACTCTCTGGCTGAAGAGCAGACTACCAGTCTTGGTTCCTTTATCCTTGTGATTTTCTTTTTTTAAAGAAGAGGGGGATGTCACTATAATGGCTTGTATTTTTCAGGTCTACTTTAGGCTATTTTTCTTATTCTGACCGTAGTCAGGAAGCACAGGCAAAGGGGAAAAACACTGGATTCAGGAGGCTTAATTCAGTTTTACCTGTTCTTAGTTTTCTCATCTGTATGATGACAGATTTGGACCAGAAGTTTTCTAAAGCCTCTTAAAGTTCTAACAATCTACTTTATGATGTCCCTAACTTAAAACACTCCTCATAGTGAATACTCATACGTAATACTTTGTCTTTATATCATGGCTTTGTGACAACTTCCTTAAAAAAAGAATAGAGGCAAGGAGAGAAGGAAGAAGTTGATCATGACCTTTTTATGAATCATTCAAAAATATCAAGAAAAAATGCCAAGTTTTTTTTCCTGTTCCACAAGTCTCTTAATACATTTGTTCCCAAACAATTCTTCCTCCATTCTTTGTTCTAATTTATAATTAAATCAGTCATATCTTGAAGCAAGGGGATATATATATATTTGGGGTCACAGTAGGAGATTATGAGCAGTATTACCTTGTAAAACATCAAAGCCAATGACAACAAAGTTGCTAGAAAGCCTGATGAGAAACCTAGTTAAATCCAATCATCCTAAAGTTATTTAAGGATGAGACTAGGACAGCAACAAATAGATGAAGAATGGAAACGATTTATTAAGATTTGATAGAAAGAACCTCCCCCCACCGGCAACAAAATAACAATCTAACAACTATTTTCTCCATCAGTTACTGTGTACTTACTATTTTTGCATTGTAACCTCACGCCCTTCTTAATCTGTGATTCACATCCTTTGTAGCCATCCCACAGGAGACCAGAGCTTCCTCTGATTTGCCATGTGCCATTCTATCCTGCCACTTTCTCAGTCCCCATTCTGATTCCTGTTTGTAGTTAAATAATACAAGGAATGCCTGCTGCTGGAAAAGCTGTGACAACTGTTTGCCCTGAGGCTGCACTCACAATCCTAGTCACTTCCCACACCAAAATTCTGTTTCCTGGCCCCATTCCACTGTAGGTGTTACATCTCTATAGTAGAATGTAAGTGCCTTGAGGAGTAGGCAGACTTTTGCAAATGATATTCTATAGCAGATCTTATCTTTACAGTCTTTTATATATTTTTATATTTGTTTTAATCAAAAGGTCCTCAGAATTCAATATCCCATTATACTTCTGATATACTATCCAAATGCATTATATTCAGCAGAACACAATATCTCCCATACTTATATTAAAATCACCCAAGAGTCCTTGAATACAATACCACCTTCTAATTATTAATGTCTGTGGAGATACAGAGCAGAGAGAGACTTATAATTTTTTATGCCTAATGTATTTTTTAAAAAGTTTATTTACTATTAGTTTGCAACATTCAGTTCCACAAGTTTTTGAGTTCCAAATTTTCTCCCCAAGCTCTCTCTCCTCCGCACCATGGCAGCATGCAATCTGATATAGATTCTACATATACCTTCACATTAGTCAAGTTGTAAAGAATTATAACCAATGGAATGAATAATGAGGAAGAAGAAACAAAACAAAATGAAAAAGAGAGAGAGAGCAAGTAGTTTGCTTCAGTCTGCATTTAGACTACATAATTCTTTTCTCTGGATGTGGATGGCCTTTTCCATTGTGAGTCCTTTGGAGCTGTCTTATAACCTTGCATTGTTGAGGGGAGCCCAGTCTATGAAAGTCAGTCATCACAGATACGAGGTGTCTGTATTTGTGCACAATGTTCTCCTGCTTCTGCTCCCCTCACTCACCATCAGTTTATATAAGTTTCTCCAGGTTATTATGAAGTTTGCTCCTCATTTCTTATAGCACAATAGTATTCCATTACATTCATATGCCACAACTTCTTCAGCCATTCCCCTTTTGATGGGCATTCCCTTGATTTCTAATCTTTCCCCATCACAAAAAGAGCTGCTATTAATATTTTTGTATATCTGAGTCTTTTTCCCACTTGTATGATCTCTTTGGGATACAGCTCTAGAAGTGGTACTGCTGGGTCAAAGGGTATGCACATTTTAATAAAGCCCTTTGGGCATAGTTCCAAATTGTTTTCCAGAATGGTTGGATCAGTTCACAACTCCATCAACAATGCATGCATTAGTGTTCTGATTTCCCCACACGTTCTGTAGCATTTATCATTTTTATTTTGTCATGTTAGCTAATCTGTTAGCTATTTGTCATGTTAGCTAATCTGACTGGCAGGATGTTGTACCCAAGAGTTGTTTTGATTTTCATTTCTCTAATCAATAGTGATTTAGAGCATTTTTTATATGACTATAGATATCATTAATTTCGTCCTCTGAAAACTGCCTCTTCATATCCTTTGACCATTTATCAATTGGGGAATGGCTTGTATTCTTATAAATTTGACTCAGTTCTTTGTATATTTTAGAAATGAGGCCTTTGTCAGAGACACTGGTTGTAAAAATTATTTCCCAATTTTCTCCTTCCCTCCTAATCTTGGTTACATTGGCTTTGTTTGTACAAAAACTTTTCAATTTACTGTAATCAGAATTATCCACTTTGCATTTTGTAATGCTCTCCTATCTCTTGCTTGTTCATAAATTCTTTCCTTCTCTATAAATCTGAGAGGTAAATTATTCCTTGTTCTCCCACATTGCTTATAATATCAGCCTTTTTATCTAAATTGTGAAGCCATTTAGACTTTATTTTGGTATATGGTATAAGATATTGGTCTATGCCAAGTTTCTGCCATACTATTTTCCACTTTCCCGAGCAGCTTTTGTCTAATAGTGAATTCTTGATCCCAGAAGCTGGAGTCTTTGGGTTTATCAATCAGTAGATTCCTATAGTCATTGACTACTCTGTCTTGAGTACCTATTCTATTCCACTGATCAACCACTCTATTCCTCAACCAGTACCAAGTAGTTTGGATGACTGCTGCTTTGTAATACAGTTTAGCACCTGGTATGACTAGGCCACCTTCCCTAGCATTTCTTTTCATCAATTCCCTTGATATTCTGGACCTTTTGTTCTTACAGATGAATTTTGTTAGTATTTTTTCTAGTTCTATAAAGTAATTTTAGTAGTTTGATTTGAATTGCACTAAATAGGTAAATTAATTTAGGTAAAATTGTATTATATTAGCTTGACCTAACCACAAGCAACTCAGTTATTTAGATCTGACTTTATTTGTGTGAAAAGTGTTTTGTAATTGTATTCCTATAGTTCCTAGATTTGTTTTGACAGGTAGACTCCCAAATATTTTATAGCATCTACAGTAATTTTAAATGGAATTTCTTTTTTCTACTTCTTGCTGGTGGGCTTTGTTAGAAATATATAGGAATGCCGAGGATTTATGTGGGTTTATTTTATATACTGCAACTTTGCTAAAGTTATATTTATTATTTCAAGTAGTTTATTACTTGATTCTGTAGGATTCTCCAAGTATACCATCATATCATCTGCAAACAGTGAAAGCTCAGTCTCTTCTTTACCTATTCTACTTCCTTCAATTTCTTTTTCTTCTCTTATTGCTTATAGCTAACATTCCTAGTACCAAATTGAATAACAAGGGTGACAGTGAACATCTTTGTTTCACCCCTGATCTTACTGGAAATGCATATAGCTTATCTCCATTACATATAATATTTTTTGATGGTTTTATGTAGATGCTTCTTACTATTTTAAGAAAGACTCCATTTATTTCTATACTTTCTAGTGTTTTAATAGGAATGGATATTGTGAGAGGCTTATTCTTGCCAAAAGAATGATTATCTACTGTCATGGAAGACATGTATTACATAGTCCAAATCATCTATCATATTGGGCCATTGATCAGCAGATACCTGATAGTTGAGTCTCCTGCTTGATCAAATTATGGTATGAAAGATTCAGCTAATAAGACAGTAAGTTGTACTGTAGTCCTATTTGTACCTTGCAAATGGTATTAGAACTTGACTGATTCCCCAACTTAAGCAGACTTTTGGAAGATTGTTTTTAAATCAAATGCTTTATTAACTTCAAGTTTACATCATTCATTTCCTCAAGATTTTGAGTTACAAATTTTCTCTTCATTTTTCACCTACCCACCACCCCAGAATAGTGATCCCACTGAATATCCCCTCCTCCAATCTGCTCTCTCTAATATCTTCTCGCATAACCCTCCAACTTTCCAGTAGGGCATGGTGGATCTCTATGCCCCAGTGCCTGTATATCTTATTTCCCAGTTACATGTAAAATAATATTGATAATAGTATATTATACACACACACACACACACACACACACACACACACATATATATATATATATATATTTTAAACATTTCATTTTAAAACTTTGAATTCCAGATTCATTCCCTTCCTCCCTTGTCACTCACCCTTACTGGGAAGATAAACAATTCAATATAGGTTATACATGTGTAGCTATGCAAAACATTTCTATTGTAGATATATTGTGGAAGACTGACTATATTTCCCTCCCTCCTATCCCACCTCCCACTTGTTCTATTCTCTACCTTAATCCTGTCCCTTTTCAAAAGTGGGTGCTTCTAACTTCCCTCCCTCCCAGCCTGTCCTCCCTTCCGTCATTCCCCCTCTCATCCCCTTACCCCCTACTCTCCTGTAGGGTGAGATACCCTATTTAGTGTTCATGTCATTCTCTCCCTAAGCCCAATTCAATGAGAATAAGGTTGACCCATACCCTTTTGTTTTTCCCCCTCCATTGTAACCATTTCCCCTTACCTCTTCTATATGAGATAGTTTATACCTATTCTTTCTCTCCCCATCTCCTTTCATTATATTCTTCTCTCACCTCTTAATTTCAACTTTTAAGTATCATCCCTTCCCATTAAATTGGTCCTGTGCCCTCTATCTATGTATACCTGTACACATATATATATACTCACATATGTATTCATATGCCCATATACCCTTCTATATAGACATATATGTATGTGTATTATATATACATTTCTATTGCCTTCAATTATTCTCATACTGAGAAAAGTTTCATAAGTTACAATGATTATTTTTCCATGTAAGAATGTAAATAGTTCAACTTTGATAAGTTCCTTATGATTTCCTTTCCCTGTTTACCTTCTCATGCTTCTCTTGCTTCTTGTATCTGAATGTCAGATTTTTTATTCAACTCTGCTTTTTTCATCAAGAATGCTTCAAAGTCTTCTTTTCCACTGAATGACTATATTTTTCCCTGAAACATCTTAACTTAGTTTTGCTGAGTAGGTGATTCTTGGTTTTAATCCCAGCTCCTTTGACCTCTGGAATATATTCCAACCCTTTGATCCCTCAGTGTAGAAGCTGCCAGATCCTGTGTTATCCTGATTGTGTTTCCACAATATTCAAATTGTTTCTTCCTGGCTGCTTATAATATTTTCTCCTTGATCTAGGAATTCCGGTACCTGGCTATAATATTCCTAGGAGTTTTCTTTTGGGGATCTTTTTCAGGAGGTGATGGATGGATTCTTTCAACCTCTATTTTGCCCTCTGGTTCTAAAACATCAGGGCAGTTTTCTTTGAGAACTTCTTGAAGGATGATTTCTAGGTTCTTACTTTGATCATGGCTTTCAGGTAGTCCAATAATTTTTAAATTATCTCTCCTGGATCTATTTTCCAGGTTAGTGGTTTTTCCCATGAGATATTTCACATTGCCTTCTATTCTTTCATTTGTTTGGATCTATTTAATAGTATCTTAATTTCTCATAAAGTCACTAGCTTCCATTTGCTCCAATCTAATTCTGAAGGAATGATTCTCTTCAGTGAGCTTTTGAGATTCTTTTTTCCATCTGGCAAATTTGGCTTTTTAAGGCATTCTTTCCCTCACTGCCTTTTTGGGCCTCTTTGGCCATTTGAGGTAGTCTATTTTTAAGGTATTATTTTCTTCAGTCAGGTTATTGACTCTCATTTCATAATTTTCTTGCATCATTCTCATTTCTCTTCCCAATTTTTCCTCCACTTCTCTTATTTGGTTTTCCAAATCCTTCTTAAGGTCCTCTGTGACCTATAACCAGCTCATACTTTTCTTGGAAGCTTTTGGTGCAGGAGTTCTGATTTCACTGTCTTCCTCCTGTTCCATGCTTTAATCCTTTTTGTTCCCAAAATAGGAGTGTGAAGTTGAGTTGCTATGCATGCTTTACTTCCCTCGTTTGCTCATGTTGCCCCTCAATTAACTTGATTTTGGGGCTTTTTGCCACAGTAGGACTCTGCCATCAGACAGGGGAGCTTCATACCAAACTCTGGGTTTTTCTCAGCTACCAAAGGTATTAGATGGGTACCCTCTCTGAAGCCTCCACATGCTCTGGCAAGCTGGTCACACACCTGAGGACCTCTACCCTAGACTGCAGTCCAGATCCAAGCAGGTTAAAGCAAGGGCCATTATCCCTCAGACTGGTCGCTTGGTCCCCCTACAGTCTGAAGGCCAGGAGCTGAAGCTGCCACGTGGTCATGGCTGCACCAGGGCACCCCAGCGCCTTCTCACCCTGAGGGCAAAGGCCAACCGCACTCCCAATTACTGGATCCCAAAGTCCATACTGCACTGATTTCTCACTTTGTCTTTAGCATCTATGGGTTGATAATTCTGGAAACTGCCACAGGTGCTGGTGATTTGAAGTCCCTCCAGCCAGCAACTGATCAGGTTGTCCTGGGGCTAAAACTTCTGGCTCAAGCCGGGCTGGGGTCGGCTCCCAGAGTGCTGTGCTGGCCAATCCCTGCCAGCCTGCCAGGCTGTCCTTGGTGGGAGGTTAGCTTCTCTGTTTCGTTTTGTGGGTTCTGTAGCTCCAAATTTTGTTCACAGTCACCTTTTACATGAATTGGAGAGGGTGGGACCTGGAGCCGCGTGGAGGTCCTGTTTCTACTCTGCCATCTTGACTCAACCCCTGGAAGATTGTTAAAGGTACAAAATTGGAAGTGATTCATTCAAAACTTATAAAGGAAGTGGAAAGAAATGTTTATGCTTGTCACTCCTTTACAAGTTTCTCTATCAACCTGATATTCATGGGGAAGATAATCATTGATCGAATGAAAGATTAACCACATTGATGATGGCCTTTAAGGTATAAATTATCAGTATTACATTTACTCTAAGGGAGTAATGCCTGGTAGTTTAAGAAGAATTAGTCTCTTGAGGAGGATTGTTCTTTGTCTTTTCTCTTGTGCATTTGCAAGAATATTGAGATACAGAGATGGAAACTGAGAGAATATATTCTCCCTTCTCCCTTCCCATGGACAGTGGTGCCTTGCAGAAGACAAGTCAGAGGAAATTGCTAAGAAGGAGCTATTGCACTCAGCAGAAGTCAGGTCTAGTGAATTTAGTTGTATATTAAGGTCAGCTGTGGAGAGGAAGAGGTCCAGGGCTACCAGTGGAGCAAAATGCCTACTAAAAATGCCATTCCCAGAGGGTGTAGGCTAGAGACACCACAAGAGGAGAGGAAAGGAGAAATCAAGGCTCTTGAGTGCCAGAGGCATGAGTTGCTTTGGCCCTATGTGTTTCCTATGTTTCCTTCTCATCTGCTGTTCTCTGTGTGTGCTCAACTCTTCCTATTGATGCTGTGTGTCTTTGTGGGAAAGTATATCTCAGGTTTAAGGGGGGATATTTTGTTATAGTAATTCTATGCTACTTCAGTAAATACTGTTTTATCGAGCTAATCATGTCAAATGACTGACTCTTAAAGGCAAACACACCTGTAGGAACTTGTGAGCTAAAGTTTTAGGAGCATGGACCCACAGAATATGCTGAACCTGGAGTAATTAACACCCCTAGTGACCTATCCTCTTAGTTCAAGTGCCGGGAAGCTCTAGAGAGAATATTACAAAGAATTTTTTTCAGCGGTGCTTCAGTCAATGAGCAGTCCCTTTGATTCTAGCTTTTTTTTTGCTCTCACAAAAAGTACTATGATTACGATTTTCCTGTGTATGGGACCTTTCTTTTTGCATTTGATCTCTTTGGAGTCTGAGCTCATTAGAGTTAACCTGCCATTCATATGATCTGCCCTGGCTTCTTTCTTTAATTCAGGTCTTTTAAAAAATCTAATATGTGATTTCTCTATACATCTGCATTGTTCCTTTAGATAGCTCCCATTTGTATTTATCAGAATTTTTTTTGCATCTTCAGATTTTAATTCTCAGAATTTCCCTTATCTCTTGGACTGACTTATTTTATAGGATTTTAGTCCATTGGATCCTACCTATCCTTTCTCTGGACCCTATGTAACTTATTCATCCAAAATGTAAGTACATGTCAAAATTGTGCTCAGCTTTTCCTTCCCTCCATTATAAATTCCAAAATGGAATGGTTGCTTCTATATAACTTTTCAAATTGGAATCATACATTGATCTTTATCCATTTGCTCTCCACCAAACCTACCCCCTGTGGTTCCTGGACTTAGTCACATGAGTATATTTTGTTAATATACATTGGTATGTTTGCCTATCCTTCAGTTTTTGAGTAAGGTTTACCCTTCCAGAGTCAAATTCTAGTCATCATTCCTATTCCACCAAATCTCAGTGACATTTATATTGACAAATATTGATTCTGTCAAATTTGAGACCATAGATGGATTATAGCTTTAATGAAGTGTGTATCATTGTTGTTTTTAAAACATTGTAAGCATATATTTAGTTTCTTTAAAAATCTACTCTCCCTGCCATTTCATACTGGATGACATTTTTGGAAGGCATGTGGAGGAAGATTATTTTAAAAAGGAGATAGTATAGACATTTATTCTAATTGAGTTAAATAATAAATGGTCTGGTTTTTTGGATTCTTTTCTTTCTTAATTGTAGCCTCTAACATACCAAGACATATGATATAGCTCTAGTGTACCATGTGCTATTTATATTCTGTATGGTTTTTAAAACTAGTATTGTTTGAGACAAATTGAGCTTTACACAAGGACAAAACAAATCATGAAGTAGTTAAATTTTCTAGTCTGACAAACTATGAACTTTTATAAATCAATTTCTGTTTGCAATGGACATATTGGTTCTGTCAAATAATTTCCCCCAAATCTGTATGTGGGCTCAGAAACATTCTTTTTTCTCATAAACCAATGTGGCCCAAAGTGGTTATTTTCTGTCGCCAGTGGCCAAGACTGCTAGGAACATGCAAGTGGCCCTCAAATCAGTTAAAGATGTGAAGAAAACTTGAAATCATTCATCTGTATAATGAGATCCTAGATGTTTGAGACAGTGGGGGTAACCAAAGAACAAAGTAAGAAAACATATATATGTATGTGCCTGTTATTTGTGATATTGAAATCCATTTCTCCCTCTTGCTTTCTTTGCATAATGTTTATAATTTTTTCATGTGTGTTTGTAATAATTGATAAATAATGTAAGCAGTTGAAAGTGAAATATTTAGGCAAGCTCACCTGTGCTGAAGCAACCATTTTGTTAAATCCTTTTAATTGTTTCATACCATGGTATATGGCAGTTCATCTTTCTTTAAGGAGTTGGTATAGAAGCATGACTGAAATAAAACCTACCATTTAAATGTTTGATTTGAACTTGAATGAAACATTTACTACAAGTTAAAATTTTAATGTAAACGTGAGAAGTATTTATTAGTCTTTGTCTTACTAGATTCTTCCTGGAATCACAAAGAAAGATAGAATGTCTTAGTGGATAGAGTCCTGGATTTGGAGTTAAAAAGTCCCAGATTCAGATCTTGCCTCTGACACTAATATGAATACAGACAAATTACTTAGCCTCCCTGAGCCTCAGGTTCCTCATCTGTAAAATAAGAACAACAATTTCTTTAATATCTGCCTCCCAATTGTGATGTTCAGATAGACAATGTATGTAAAAAGGTTTTACAATCTTTAAAGCATAAATAAGTATCAGTGCTAGTAATAATGATTCTTATTAAGCAGAATATCTCTGTTGTCTTTGATTCAGTCATATTTCTCTTATAATTAGTTTTTTAAGGCCAGTTAACTTATGAATTGTTTAGTTGTAGCTTACTAATTTCAGTGTGCATGCCAATAATTATGATGACCTTTCAACAAATTTTCCCTCTACATCAGAAGCTTGAGAGTAAAATTCCTTCAATTGATCTTATAAAAATGTGTGTGTGTGTGTGTGTATACACATAGTCATATATCTCCAGTAGATGGACTTTAGTATAAAAATCTTTTAATGATGAAAATATCATTGGTAAAGTGTGGTTTGCTTGACTTTGTGCTCTCAAGCTAAAGGTAAGTTTATTTTCCTTAAGATTGTTAACACAGCAAAAAGTCTCGAGCTTGGTAGATTATTAAATTGTGCTTGTTTTTGGTTTCTAAGATAAATTATCTTTTAAAATGATAACTTTTAGGTACTGAAGCCTTATTAGAAACAGTTTAACCAATTATAAATCTAAGAGCATACATAAATAGCAACAGAGGTAAAGATGTTACATATGTTGCTGTAGACATATTATATTACGTCCTCAGCACTAGTAATGTCCAATATTATATGGGGAGTCAGATTCATCTTCATGTGCTTAAGCTTAGATGTCGGCATATAGGGGCTATTGGAGAAATGTTAAACATGTTTGTAGTCTTTACTTAAAATCTAGTTGGGAAGACAAAACTTAAAGGCTTAATTATCATGCAAAACAGTATCTATGTATGTTCTAATTTGTTGTATTGAGTGAAAGTGTGAAAGTGCCATGCAGTTTAGGAAAAGGGGAGGGAGGGAGAAAGAGAGAGAGGGAGAGAGAGAGAGAGAGAGAGAGAGAGAGAGAGAGAGAGAGAGAGAG
>NW_027185694.1:24624774-24697469 GCF_028583685.1 Petaurus breviceps papuanus | reverse complement strand
GAGAGAGAGAGAGAGAGAGAGAGAGAGAGAGAGAGAGAGAGAGAGAGAGAGAGAGAGAGAGAGAGAGAGAGAGAACAACATTTTAGGAAATAAAAGTTTTCATGGAGGAATTAGAAATTGGCTAACTTCTCAGAAGATGAAATAGCTCTTGAAGAAGGAAAAAGAGAAAGATATATCCCATATAGATCTAAAGGAACTTAACTTTATATGCGGATCTGATGTATTGGTTGCTGATCTGATACATGAGCATAATGGAAAAGTTTTGGGATAGCATGTGGGCAGTATACTAGGGAATCAATAAAAGATCATTAAAGGAAATATAACTGACCTATATAAGTAGATTAACAATTCAGTTCCACATAACTTTTCCTAGCAATATTCTGAAACCTAGGAGCAGAGGGGATGAGAGTAGTGGATAATCAATCAGGTAAAGGAGTCTGGGGCATTGACATGAACAGCATTAAAGTAATTGGACATGAAACAGAGATTGATTGGGGAGGCATTTTTGGTTTTTTGTGGTCAGGGAACTTAGTAGACTAGATAAAGTAGGGGAATGATTACAGGTCCTAGTGGAGTAGAGAATTGCAGGTTTAGACATTTCACATTATTTTCTGATTCACAAACCTGTTATTAGTCAGATTTTCAATTTGGAGTGAGTGACTTTTTTGCATGATTGCAAGAAAAATTCTACCACTAGACTTCCGACATAGCAGACTTTTCTTTGCTATCCCTAACAGACCCAGCAAACATCTTCTTATTCCGTATTTTAGTACAAGTTACTAGGAACTAGAAATGTCATTTGAAAACAAATAGCTTAGAATATGGAAAATGCTTAAATAGAACCCATTCTTTCAATTTTACCCCCTGGTATAGACAAAATCCACTGATCTGGGGCTTCAAACTCATATTATGCAGTCACTCTGATTATATAAAATATTCAGAATATTACATCACCATCACTGTTCATATATCACTGAGATGATCTGGAATAGCTTCTAGTTTTGCAATGAAAGATTTGAACACAGTATGAAAAGGAGAGACAAATTGCAGTATCATTTTATGGGCTTTGTAGTTCTTAAGAATATGCAAAACATTTAAAGGTTTCCTAGTTTCAAGAAATCATCTTTGTTTTTCATCTAAATTAAATTTTACTTAAATCTAAGCATTTAAAATGAGATGAATTGAGATAAAATTTGTAAAGTGCTTAGCACAGAGCCTGGCATGTAGTAGGTGCTTAACAAATGCTTTTCCCTTCTTCATCCTGCCCCTTAACATGGAGTAAAACTTGTACAGTTAAATTATTTTTTCTAGTGGACAGCAGTCTGCGTTATTTCAGTTGAATAAGGTGACCGTGGATAATAGCATATATAGGCTTTGGCTTACACCTACCTAGTGGTAGTTTATTTCTAATGACATTCTGTGTGCTGTCATTTAAGTCCTTATTCTGCTAAGTTAAACATAGCATATATGCATTTCATTACCCTGCCTGCATGGCAAATGTATTCTGCTGCAGGGCAATTTTAGTGGTATTATTTTTTTTTGGTGTGTGGCTTTTACTCCCAAGAGTCTCATTTCCTATTAATTAAATTGGGTTTTACAGTTTGGACAATAGTCTTTTACGAAGAATGGAGATCCTTCTGTTAGCACATTGAAAAGATCATACTCTTTTATCAGAGAGAGAGAAACTTTTAAGGGCTGTATAAATGAGAAATATTATTAGTGCTATTAAAGTAGCAAAAGTTAAAAACTTCACATATCTGGACCCCATACTTTTAATTGTTCCTTGTGTTGTATGAAATGATAAAAAAGTAAATATTTGGCCAAAATGTAACATACATATACAGATAAACACACTTGATGTGCTCTTTTTAAAAAATAAACAGTGTTTATAATATGTTGATAAACATTCACACATTTAAGTAAATGGATAGGTTTTTGCTTGAGGATCTCAAAATATTTGCGTATATCCACACATAAAAGCTTTTAACCTGAGAATTTCAGGGTGTGTGTGTATATTATATATATACACACACACACACACATATATATATATATATATATATAATATACACACACACATACATACATATACATATATATGTATCAGTTAAATGTGTTTCAGTAAAATTAAAATGCATTGTGTAGTTGCCATGTGCAAGGGATAAAAAGATCATCACAAATATTGTTGTAATGAAATTAATCAAATGGAGGAGGGTAGATATATGTACACAGATAACTATGATGAAAGTTAAAATGTGCTAAGTAGAAATATAACAAGAAATTTGAGGATGGAGAGTCTTCATGTTTGTGTGGGAGTGGAGAAAAGAAGGGAGGGTTGAATTAAGAAGGATTTTAAAGAGCCTACGGCATTTGAATTGGCCTTTAAAAGAACTGAAAAACTTCAGTAGACAAAACTGAGTGAAATCCATTGAAGATGTAAAATAAAATCATGGAGACAAGGAGAGAGCAGGATCAGAACATGAACTACAGAATTTCCCTATTTGGCTGAAACAGAATGAGCAAAAATAAGCTATAGTGTCAGATAAGATTAGTAGGTTAGAAGCTGATTGTGGTGAGTTTTGAATGTTAGAGTGACCTTATATTTTAATTATTTGGCATTAGAGAGGGAATCAATGTTTTTGAGTAGAGGAATAAGTTTCATTAGAACTGTAGTGTGAATGACAGATTGGAAAGAAGATATATTTTAGAAAAAAAGACCAGTGAGCAGGTTATTTACAGTAATCTTTCCAAGAAGGAAATTTAAAATGGAATCCTGAACTTGGCTATTTGTAATAATCCTTACAAGAAGGAATGAGATCCTGAACTTGGGTGCTTACAGATGAAGTAGAGATGAAGGAAAAAGGGATATTATAGAGGCAGATTGTTATTCAGTAATTAAACAAATGTTCATTTTTGACAAATATGATTACTTCATAATTATAGAAATAGTTTATAAAGGACTTTCCTTACAACAACTCTGAAAGGTAGGTATCTTGGAAATTGAGGCTCAGAAGAGTTGTCATTCTCCCCTGGTCACACAGATGGTAAATGGCAAGATTAGTCTTCAAACCCGGGTTTCTAATAGAATGTATACTCATTGATAGAGTGTTATATGTGTATGAAAGCAAAGCCTATTTTTTATACCAACATTATATGACTATCACTATTTGATAGTAAGACATAGAAGGCTACTGACTAAAAAATTAAAAATAGGGGGCAGAGCCAAGATGGCGGCATAGAAGCAGGAAAGCTCCATGTGCTCCCCCCCATAACCACCTCAAATATCTATTAAAAAAAATGACTCTAAACAAGATTTGGGGCTACAGAACCCACAAAGTGGCAGAGAGAAACAAATCTCCCACTGAAGGCAACCTGTCAGGTGGGTAGGAAGGGTCCATTGCAGTGCACTGGGAGCAGAGGCCAGTCCTGCATGAGTTGGTGGTTTCAGGGCAGCGATGACCAGCCTCTGGCTGCTGAGACTTCAGGAGAGTAGATCACCAGCAGCTGTGGCAGTTTCCAGAATTATCAGCCTATAAATTCCAAAGACAAAATGAGAGGTCAGTGTGGTCATTGGGAACAGGGGGTCTGGGAATGGGGTCCAGCCTTTTTCCCTGGAGGGAGAAGTAGCTGAGGCACAACGGCCACATGGCTGCTTCAGAGCTCCTGGCCAGAAGATTGTAGGGGGACCAAGTGACCATTCTGAGGAGTCATGGCTCTTGCTTTAACCTTCTTGGATCTGGATTGCTGTGTAGGGTAGAGGTTGTGGGGAGTGTGACCAGGTGCCAGAGCAGGTGGAGGCATCAGAAAGAGCAGCCAACTAATAGCTCCAGGAGCTGCAAAAACCCCAGCAATTTGGGACAAAGCTATCCTCTCTAGAAGCAGAGTTCTATTGTGGCATAAAGCTAAAAAGTCAAGTAATTGAGTGGCAGCGTGAGCAAGCAAAGGAAGAAAAACAAGCACAGAAATCTGACTTTAGATTCCTATTTTGGGGATAAAATGGATCAAAGCATGGAACAGGAGGAAGACAACAAAGTCAGAACTCCTGTACCAAAAGCTTTCAAAAAAATATGAAGTGATAATAGTCCATAGAGGAACTCAAGAAGGATTTTGAAAACTAAATAAGAGAAGTGGAGGAAAAATTGGGAAGAGAAATGAGAATGATGCAAGAAAATTATGAAATGAGAGTCAATAACCTGACTGAAGAAAATAACACCTTTAAAAATAGACTAACTCAAATGGCAAAAGAGGCTCAAAAAGCCAATGAGGAGAAGAATGCCTTAAAAAGCCAAATTAGCCAGATGGAAAAGGAATTTCAAAAAATCACTGATAAGAATAATTCCTTCAGAATTAGATTGGAGTAAAGGGAAGCTAATGACTTTATGAGAAATCAAAATACTACAAAACAGATCCAAACAAGTGAAAAAAATAGAGCGCAATGTGAAATATCTCATTGGGAAAAGCACTGACCTGGAAATTAGATCCAGGAGAGATAATTTAAAAATTATTGGACTACCTGAAAGCCGTGTTCAAAGTAAGAACCTAGAAATCATGCTTCAAGAAATTCTCAAAAAAAATTGCCCTGATGTTTTAGAATGAGAGGGCAAAATAGAAGTTGAAGGAATCTACCAATCACCTCCTGAAAAAGATCCCCAAAAGAAAACTCCTAGGAATATTATAGCCATGTTCTGGAGTTCCCAGATCAAGGAGAAAATATTACAAGCAGTCAAGAAGAAACAATTTGAATATTGCGGAAACACAATCAGGATAACACAGGATCTTGCAGCTTCTACATTGAGGGATCTAAGGCCTTGGAATATGATATTCCAGAGGTCAAAGGAGCTGGGATTAAAACCAAGAATCACCTACCCAGAAAAACTGAGTATAATGTTTCAGGGGAAAATATGGTCATTCAATGAAATAGAGGACTTTCAAGCATTTTTGATGAAAAAAACCAGAGTTGAATAGAAAATTTGTCATTCAGATACAAGAAGCAAGAGATGCATGAGAAGGTAAACAGGGAAAAGAAATCATAAGGAACTTATCAAAGTTGAATTATTTACATTCCTACATGGAAAAGCAATAATTGTAACTTATGAAACTTTTCTTAGTATGATATTAGTTGAAGGGAATTTATATATAATATTTATACATACATGTATGTCTATGTAGGAGGATATATGGGCGTATGAATTCATATGTGAGTGTGTGTATATATATGTATAGGTATACATAGACAGAGGGCAAAGCACCAATTGAATAGGAAGGGATGATACTTGAAAATTAGAGGTGAGAGAGGAATATAATGAGAGTAGATGAGCAGAGACCGAATGGGGTAAATTATCTTATGTAAAAGAGGCAAGGGAAAACTGTTACAATGGAGGGGAAGACCAGGAAGGCAAAAGGGAATGGGTCAACCTTACTCTCATTGAATTTGGCTTAGCAAGGGAATAACATACACACTAAATGGGGTATCTCACCTTATAGGAAAATAGGGGCAAGGGGATAAGAGGGGGTAAAATAGAAGGGAGGACAGATTAGTGGGGAGAGAAGTTAGACGCATACACTTTTGAAAAGGGACAGGGCCAAAGTAGAGAATAGAACAAGTGCGGGATGGGATAGGATGGAGGGAAATATTGTCAGTCTTTCACAATATATCCACTATGGAAATATTTTTCATAGCTACACATGTACAATCTATATGGAATTGCTTATCTTCCCTGTAAGGATGGGTGACAAGGGAGGAAGGGAAAGAATCTGGAACTCTGAGTTTTAAAATCAAATGTTAAAAAAAACTATTATTTTTACATGCAACTGGGAAATAAGATATACAGGCACTCAGGTATGGGGATCCCTCTTGCCCTACTGGAAAGTTGGATGGGGCATGGGAGAGAATATAGGAGAGAGGAGATTGGGGGAGATGATATACAGTGGGATCACTGTTTTGGGGTGGTGGGTAGGGGAAAGATGGGGATAAAATTTGTAACCCAAAATCTTGTGGAAATAAACGGTGTAAACTAAATATAAATATAAAATTAATTTTAAAAATAACTCACACAGAGGGCAATGGAGAGGTGTCTGATGGATGAGAGCAGGCTATAACATACAAGCAATGAGGAACTCCAAAGGACAGAAGTAAAAGTTATAAGCAAGGAATTATATGACAAGAAAAATGATGAACAAGTCACAAGGTGAGGGAGAAGATCACATGTGGACTGCCAAAATGTACCACTGTTATATCAGCATCAGGAGAAAGCAAGGAAGCCTGCATCACGTTGGAGAGACATGGACAAATGTCACACAAAATTGGCAGCAGGAATATATGACTTGGAGACTTCCAAATTGATCCATTTGAGTATGAGTGTCACAATTTTGCTGTGTAAAATATCCTCTAGGTATTTTGATTGATATAATGGCAAATCTGTAGGTTAATTTGGAATATATTTTCAGTTGTAAGATAAAATAATAAGAATGGCTCAGCCATGAGCATGGAATGATTTACCAATTGTTTAGATTTTCCTTTATTGGTATGAAATATTATTTTTGTAATTATGAAGCCCATGTGTATCTTCATAGTACATTTGGTTTATATTTTAAATGGAATTGCTCTTTGTACTCATTCTTCCTAAGCCTTGCCTAGTAAGAAGATGCAGAAATGTTTATCATTTTTGTGGATTTGCTTTGCATTCTGCTACTTTGTAGCTAAAGACATTTTTGTTTAATTCTGTAGGATTTTCTAAATAAGTCAGTCAGTAAAAAATCATTCAAATGAGCATTTATTTAGGGCCTACTGTGTGCCAGGCACTGATGATACAAAGAGAAAAGTCCCCATCTTCATATTGCAATGGTGAGACAAATGCACACATAAGTATTTAAGAATAAATGCAAAATGAATACAAGGAAATATTCAGAGGGATGGCAATAGCAGAAAGGGCTACGTAGGGTGAGGATCTGGAAAGAATTCGTGTAGAAGATGGAGCATGAGCAGAGTTTTGAAGAAAACCAGGGATTCTGATAGAAAGAGGTAAGTAAAGGAGAGCATTCCAAGCATGATAATTAGTGTAAAAGTTCCGAAACTGCCCTTATCCATGTTATCAATAACAATTGAAAAAATGCTTAAAACCCTCATAATTGGAGAGATACAGATTAAAACTATTTAAATGTTCTCACACCCATCAGACTGGCAAAGGTGACAAAAGAAACATTTTGTAAAAAACAAGCATTATACTAATGCATTGTTGCTGGAGCTGTTAATAAGTATAGCCATTCTGGAAAGAAAAGTAGAACTCAGTTCCAAATCTTATTAAATTGTGCTTACCCTCTAATCCAACTGTACCACTTCTAGGATCATACCCTAAAGAGATCAGAGAAAGAGGAAATGGACCATTTATATCAGCTCTTTTTATGTTAGCCCCAAATGGAAACTAAGGGAAAGTGGTGCTCACTCATTAAGGAGTGGCTTAGAAAATTGTGTTAGATACATATAATGAACTGGTTTTTTGGCATAAGAAAAAGAAATAATGAAGTGGACATTTTCCAAAAAAATTGAGAATGCTACAATTATGAGATCAGAGTAAATTGAGCAAAAGAGAACAATTTATATATTGAAATGATCATAGGAAAAAAAAACATCTTTGAAAGAGTTTAAAACTGATTAATGAAATGACAAACCCTGAATTCAGAGGACCAAAGATAAATCACACTATCTACATCCTAGCAGGGAGGTGATAGACTTAAAAATCCAACAAAAATAGATATGCATATTTGGATGTGGCCAACAGAAGTTCTTTTGTTTGTTTGTTGAACTGAAGAAATACCATGTTTCCCTGATAATAAGACCTATCCTGAAAATAAGCCCTCCCCCGAAAATAAGCCCTATTGAGATTGCTGCTGTAGTGAAGGTGAACCCCTGTGCTACACGCTACATTACGGTACCCTCTGTATGCACCGTTCCCCCCCCCCCCGGGTGAAACGCACACCGCGCTCCGAGCTGCATCCAATCAGAGCTGCAGCAGTGAGCGCGTCATCCTGTTCTTCCCCAGTGATTTGCTTATTGAATAAAGGTACATTTTTTTGTTCACATTTACCTGTTTATTAAAATTGCTGTCAATGTTCATTAAAATAAGCCCTCCCCTGAAAATAAGCCCTCTGGTGTTTTTCTGTCCAAAAAAATAATAAGACAGTGTCTTATTATTGGGGAAACACGGTAGGTCAAATTAATTAAATAGTAAGAATGGGTGTCACTGTCCCTACCTCAAACCCCTAATTCTTCATCTGACACCCAGATTCAGGATATAATAATTCACTTCTGCTGATACCCTTTTCTTACCTCCTCCAATGGAAAGGACTGCTGGATTTGTTGCTAGTGGACCTGGAGAGATGCAAGTTAAATCCCAGATATTTTTACCTCAGTTTCCTCATCTTTAGAGTGAGAGGTTTAGAACAGATGACCTATAAGACCTTTCCAGCTGTAAATCTATGATATGATCCTATGATACTTCTTTGGGTTTTTTTCCTTAATTCCTAGTTTTATTTCCTCAGTGACTATCTCATAAAATAGGACTTCAAAGAGACAATAGACAAAATAATACAGTGGAAAGAACGCTGGCTTTGGAGTTAGAGGATCTGGGTTCCAATTTCATCTTTGATGCTTACTAGCTGTGTGGCTTTGTGGAGAATCACATTATCTCCCTGGGATTCAGTTTTTTCACCTACAACATGATGGGGATAGACTTAATAGTTTGACTTGATTGATTTGATAGGTCACTTCCAGCCCTAATTCCATGATCCTTTGTTTTCCTTATGGTTCAGAATCAGAGTTGTTACTTATTTCTTATTTTAAAGTGGTTGCCTTAAATCAATATGAATGTCTAATCATTATGAATTGAAAACCTCCTCCCAGATCTGTCTTTTTGAGGAAAGAAGACATAGAAATCTCTGATACTATTAAAGTTTTATCTTTTCATGAATAAGTGTGATTAATTTGTCAAGATAGACAAGTTTTGACATTAAGGCTGCTTTGTCATGTTTTTTGGTCTACCAGATTTTTACCCTCTTGTTTCATTTATCATCCTAATTTTTGCTTGTTCTTAAGTTGTTTATTTCTTTCTAGAGCCTTGTAAAAATCATGCTTTACTTCCAAAAAGCTAAGTTTTGATGGCTACATTTCTAGTTGAGTTCAAATTTGAACTCCTTCGGATGGTATCCCATGTATTCTATTGGTATGCACTTTGTTCATCACTTTCAGTTTTTTTTTTTCAGGCAATTTTCTTGTGTGATTTCCTTGAAAAGATCATTTATATTTTATTTCTTAATGTTTTTCTGGGAGACTGATAATTCTTAGGAATTCTCACAAAGTTTTGCGCTCTAGACATTTTTTTGATTTGTAGAAATATGAAGTCTTCTTTCCATTTTTGATGTATTTTTTTGTTATTTTTCTATTTCTTTATATTTTCTCCATCTGAGTCATTCTGTTGTTCAGAGAACCCAATGTTTTATTATGATTTTCCACCAAATATTCTATGCTATCAAGTCTAATTTTTATCTTTGTGTTTTTTTCATTGCTCTTATATTTATCTTTTTAGATGCCAAATCATCCTGTATAGTACTTACTGAATTTTTAACCACTTTGAAGATTCTTATTATAGTAGATATATTTTCTATTCTTATTGTTTTGCTGGGGTTTTTTGTACCTTCTGGAAATTTCTCATTTTACTTCATAATACTTAATTACTTTTCTTGAGGCCTCTTTCTTTAAGATATTTCTCTCTCTTTTTTTCCCCCCTGGGAGTTTTTCCCTGTGAAGATTCCCTTCATTTCTTCTCTTTCCCCACATTTTTTTCATCATTAATCTTCACATTTATTTATTTATTTTTAGTTTTCAACATTCATTTCCACATGATTTTTAGTTACAAATTTTCTCCGCATCTTTCCCCTAGACCTACACCAAGAGAGCAAGCCTACTGAATACCGCTTCCTCCAATCTATTCTATTATATCCTCCCCCACACCTCCCCCCTAACTTTCTAGTAGGTCAGGATGGATTTCTGTATGCCAGTGCCTGTGTATCTTATTTCCCATGTCAACTATTTCTCTCTTTTTTGGACCAATTTATTTATTTTTAATTTTCAACATTTGTTTCCACAAGATTTTGAGTTACAAATTTTCTACCCATCTTTCCACTGCCCCCACCCCAACATAGTGAGCCTACTGAATACCCCTTCCCCAAGTCTGTTCTCTCTTATATCCTCCCCCATACCCTCCCCCAACTTTCTAGTAGGGCAAGATGGATTTCTATACCCCTGTGCCTGTATATCTTATTTCCAAGTTGCATGTAAAAAACAGTTTTTTTTAACATTTGTTTTTAAAACTTTGATTTCCAAATTCTTTCCCTTCTTCCCTCCTCACACCCCACCCCCACAGGGAAGATAAGCAATTCAGTATAGGTTGTACATGTGTAGTTACTCAAAACGTCTCCATAGTAGTTATATTGTGAAAGAGTAACTATATTTCCCTCCATCCTATCCTGCCCCCCCCACTTATTCTATTTTCTACTTTGACCTAGTCCCTTTTCAAAAACGTTTGCTTCTAACTACCTCTCCTTCAATCTGCCCTTCCTAATATCACACACATACCCCTTATCCACTTCCCCCCTACTTTCCTGTAGGGTAAGATACCCAATTGAGTGTGTATGTTATTCCTTCCTTAATCCAGATTCAATGAGAGTAAGGTTGAACCATTCCCTTTCACCTTTCTGTTCTTCCCCTCCATTGTAACAGTTTTCTCTTGCCTCTTTTATATGAGTTAATTTACCCTATTCTATCTCTCCCTTTTTCCTCCCAATATATTCCTTTCTCACCTCTTAATTTTATTATTTAGATATCATCCCTTCATATTCTCCTCACCCTGTGCCCTCTATGTATACATGTACACACATATACACACACTCATATTTTTACATACATCCTCATATACATATATATGTATGTGTGTATATATATATATATATATACATATATATTCCCTTCAACTATCCTCATACTGAGAAAAGTATCATGAGTTACAGTTATCGTCTTTCCTTGTAGGAATGTAAATAGTTCAAATTTAATAAGTTCCTTATGATTTCTTTTCCCTGTTTGCCTTCTCATGCTTCTCTTGCTTCTTATATTTGAAAATCAGATTTTTCTGTTCAGCTGTGGTTTTTTCATCAAGAATGCTTGAAAATCCTCTATTTCATTGAATGACCATATCTTCCCCTGAAACATTATACTCAGTTTTGCTGGGTAGGTGATTCTTGGTTTTAATCCTAGCTCTTTTGACCTGCAGAATATCATATTTCAAGCCATTTGATCCATTAATGTAGAAGCTGCTAGGTCTTGTGTTATCCTGATTGTGTTTCCACAATACTCAAATTGTTTCTTTCTGGCAGCTTGTAATATTTTTTCTTTTACCTGGGAACTCTGGAATTTGGCTATGATATTCCTAGGAGTTTTCATTTTGGGATCTTTTAAAGGGGCATTTGGTAAATTCTTTCAATTTCTATTTTGCCTTCTGGTTCTAGCATTTCAGGGCACTTTCCCTTGAGAATTTATTGAAGGATGATGTCTAGGCTCTTTTTTTGATCATGGTTTTCAAGTAGTCCAATAATTTTATCTCTCCTAGATCTATTTTCCAGGTCAGTAGTTTTTCCAATGAGATATTTCATATTGCCTTCTATTTTTTCATTTGTTTGGATCTGTTTTATAGTATCTTGATTTCTCATAAAGTCATTAGCTTCCATTTGCTCCAATCTAATTTTGAAGGAATTATTCTCTTCAGTGAGTTTTTGAAATTCCTTTTTCATCTGGTCAATTTGGCTTTTTAAGGCATTTTTCTCCTCATTGGCTTTTTGGGCCTCTTTTACCGTTTGAGTTAGTCTATTTTTTAAGGTATTATTTTCTTCCGTCAAGCTGTTGACTTGCTTTTCATGATTTTCTTATATAATTCTCATTTCTCTTCCCATTTTTTCCTCCACTTTTCTTACTTGATTTTCAAAATCCTTCTTGAGCTCCTTTCGCCTGCGACCAATTCATATTTTTCTTGGAAGCTTTTGATGCAGGAGTTTTGATTTTGTGGTCATCTTCTGCTTCTATGTTTGGATCCTCTTTGTCCCCAAAAAAGGTTTCTATAGTCTGATTGTGCTTCCTCTCTTTGTTCATCTTGGCAGCCAATTACTTATCTTGAATTCTTTGCCACAGTAGAACTCTGCTTTCAGAGTGGAGAGATCTTTGTCCCAAATTACTGGGGTTTTTGCAGTTGTCAGAGCTATGAGGAGGGCACCCTCTCGATAGCCTCCACAAGCTTTGGCATACTGGCACTCCTCACCCCAGGACCACTGCCCAAGGATGTGACCCAGATCCAAGCAGGTCAAAGCAAGAGCAATTACCCTCTGAATGGTCACTTGGTCCCCCTACAATCTGCAGGCCAGGAGCTCCTGATGCATCACATGGCAGCAGTTACAGCCACCGTGTCTGCCACCTTTCACCCCAGGGGCAGGGACCAGACCACACTCTTCTGTCACTCAGTTCCAACAGGGTTCCCTACTGACCTTTTACTTTCTCTTTGGTGTTTATGAGTTGAGAAGTCTGGAAACCACCACAGCTCCTGGTGATTCACTCACCTGAAGTCTGCTCTGACCAGTCTGTGCTGCTGGTCAGGGCTACCACGGATCTGGGTCAACACAGCTCACAAGGGACTGTGCTTGGCTCCCAGCTCAGTGTGATAGCCCCTTCCTGTTGGCCTGCCAGGCTGCCTTCAGCAGGAGATTTGTTTCTCTCTGACACTTTGTGGGCTTTGTAGCTCTAAAATTTGTTTAGAGTCATTTTTATTCAGGTATTAGAAGTGATTAGAGCAAGAAATCAAGCAAGTTCTCTGCGATCTTGACTCTGCCACCCCCCATTTTTTAAAACTTTATTTGCCTCATTAATTCCTATTTTATCATAATGAGTGGTAGTTATTTTTAAACATGCCGATTCACTAGTCACCCTGCTTTATTTACAGTTTGTAAGAATTAGAACTAAAAGAAATCAGAGAGATTATTTAATCCAAATATTTCATTTACTTAATGAACTATAAACTCAGGTTCCAAAATGTTAAGCGACTTCTCTAAGATTATCTGACTAGTAACTGGCCAAACTTGAATTTGAAGTCAAAATCTCTTGCTCCAACTTTATTTTTCCCGTCTTCATATCACTGCTTGTCACCAGAATGTTTAGATATTCTCTTAATGCATACTATCACCTTAGCCAACTTGTTCTATACCCTTCAAGCCCTGTGATCACTAATAATAAAGTCAAATTGAGGGAGGTTTTTGTATTATATTTGGAGGCAAGGTTATGTGAATGAGTGACCCAGCTCTGATGTTGCTGAGTATCAGTAAATTATATATTATTAACTGGACTATCCAAGCTTTTTCATTATGCTACAGATTTTCTTCCTTAGAACAGATAATTGAGAGTTGACTATCATAGACATGGTAGTACCTGAATGAGTAATTTTCTTCTCATTTATGTGTGTATATGAATAATCTGCTTCTCATTCAGGTGAAAATATTTCTTTTTATCATATTTGAATTAATAAGAAAGGAAACATAACTCCAATATGTGTTGCCATCCACATTTCAGCAGCTGGTGAGGTGGTCATTGGAGAAGGGGAGATGGGCAGGAAGTTGGAGGGAGAGGAAGAGATAGAGAAGGATAAAGAAAGACAAGGAGGGAGAAGAGAAGAGAAAATAAGAGGGGGGTAGGCCCAGTATTGTAACGATGTGGGCACTTGCCAATTAGTCAACAACAGACTTGTAATATAAATGCAGAAGTATAAATAGTGGAATTTGTATTTGCATAATAAAAATTAAAGGAAAAGTTTATGGAGATGTGTGTATCTAATGCTGTTTGTTTAAAAGAAAGGTAAATAGGTATGTCCTGATTTTAACTGGGAAACTAAAACCTAGTAGTTTCAATGGACTATTTAATTTTTAATCTTACACTACGTCTTGCATTTTCATTGGAAATATATAGTGGCCCCAAAGTCTTAGTGCAGTTCATATTGCCTTGCTTCAGAAGGAAGTTTAGGAGTTAGGAAGTTTTTTTTTTTAATTTCATGTAAGCCTGAAATTATTTATATTAAGACTTATAATTAATTCTTACCTTTAGAATCATGTACCTATATGCTTAGTTATAAATTCTGAATGTTAGATGTTCTTATATCAGCTGTGCTTGATGTGTACAGACTGTTTGCCAAAGGGACTAAAAATAATGCTGTTTAGAGTATGTTTCAGTGTGTATCTAGTACAATCAGCATAGTAGAATTTAAAGTATTTGTATAGAAATGTGTTAAACCACACCATGCAACGTGATCAAGAAGGCCTGGTTTTATGTTACTTCTCAGTCACTTCCTAGCAATATCACCTTGGACAACTCACATAACCTCTCAAGGTTCCTGATATGTAAAATGTTGAAGTTTGACTGGGTGGCCTCCAGGTTGTTTTCTAGCTCTAAATCTATGATCCTATGATATCATGAGTAGAGAAAAGAAAGTCTTTGTGCAGTCTTTTTTTCATTTTTCCCACTTTCCCAAGAATTTTCTTGGGTGCAAGTGGTTTTGAAATTTTTATTAACGTTCTATATTAGGGATGATTGACATAATTGTAAAATCCTTCCAAAAAAAATTGTGTGTGTGTGTGTGTGTGTGTGTGTGTGTGTGTATACCAGGAATTTTGTTACCTATTTTTGTTTGCTTATATTTTCAAACTAACTGTAAATGTTGCATTTTTTTCAGACTTGTTAAACTTGTCACATGAAGCTGACCTTGCATAATTTTAGTAATCATGAGTTGCATACTGTCTTAATGGCTTACATAAAAATTTGCTTCAGTAAAGCCAGGGTTTGAATTTTCTGAACTGCTCACAACTTTAATTTATTAGAGTTTTGTTTTTTGTCCCTCTCCCCTCCTCCTACCATTTTTCTTGTAGTCAATCTGATTCGATCTCACAAGGGAGATGCTACTGCTCCTACCTCAATCTGACTCCAAGAATTTTTTGTTTTAGCTTTAGGCCAAGAGCACAACTTAGTATGTGTTCACAAACTGGAAGGAAAATTTTGCTTTCTTTGGATGCCCACTAGCATTTTTGTAAATCTCTCTTTACCTTTTCAATATTTAAATCCAAATTCAAGAAAGATTATTATCCACCATTTTTAGGAGAGAAAAAAGACTGAAAGTATTTTCCCTTTGTTTCTGCTTACTTAGCTCAAATGACTTCTTTGGCCCTGACACATTTTACATAACTGTTTTATGCTTCTGACCGAAGCAACAGTTTTATGCTTGGGAGAGCAAGGCTTTGAAATGAATATATGCAACTTTTTAAAAGACATTTTCACAACAAATTAAAACCTTACTCATTTAGAGTCATTGTGGACAGGGTAAGGAGGAGAAAGCTGATCCTAATTAATGGATAGTCTAAATTGAAAATTTTTTTTTTGCTTTTTGGAGGGGGGAAGGTAGGGCAGTTAGGGTTAAGTGACTTGCCCAAGGTCACACACCTAGTTTTTTGTTAAGTTTCTGAGGCCGGATTTCAACTCAGGTTGCTCCTGACTCCAGAGCCGGTGCTCTATTCACTGTGCCACCTAGCTGCCCCCAATTGTAAAATATTTTAAAAATAATCAGATACCGTATTGTGATTTGAACAAGGCTAAAAGACTGTCATTATTTAGGATACCATCAAGATTTGAGTAAATAATAGATGAGAATATTTTGTGATTAGTATATCAATCACTTATATGAAATTGAATGGTAGTAACACTTTAAATCTTTTATGCATGATATACTTTGACCTTTGTTGTTGTTCACTGGTTTCAGTCATTTCCCATTCTTTATGACCCCATTTGGGGTTTTCTTAACAATGATACTGTAGTAGTTTGCCATTTCCTTTTCTAGCTTATTTTACAGATGAGGAAACTGAGGCAAACAGGGTTAAGTGACTTGCCTAGGTAGAAGCTAGTAAGTGTCAGAGTTCAGATTTTAACTCAGGAACCAGACCTAGCACTCTATCCCCTGTGTGACCTCTGTACTAATAATGACAAATTATAAATAAGTAGAGGCTAAAATACTTAAATTTTACTGAAATAATAACATACTTCACATTTCAAAGGTGACATTTCCAAGGTACCACCAGCGGGATATGTTTGTTAAATTCTTTGTAATAGTGGGAACCAATTTGTAGTGGACCAGTTCTCTTTGTGCTAAGGCTAATTGCTTCCACTTCAACATTTATTCATTTTCAGAACTGAGGCTGTCACAGTGTTTTGACATGTGGCTGTGAAATGGAACAAATCTAACTATCCGACAGATAAATCTCACTTAATATCTTGGTATTCTTAGCATTTTTCTAAATTAAATGAACTAATATTTCCACCTATTACTTGTAGCTTTACTCGGGATGTTGTTATAACAACGAGCATAGCATTTTATCATATCCAAAATGAAGGGATTAGATAAGATCATCTGTGAGGTCTCTTCTCTCATTGACAGGTTACATGATTCTGTAACTAGAGCCTTAGGCAAAGTTATACCTAAAGTAAGAATCAGTCTAATTTATTGAGTTAAATTTAATTCAACAAGCATTTATTAAGTTCCTAATAGGTGTAAGGTAGCCCTCTTGGCACTGAGAAGTCAGAGACAAAAATTAAACAATCCTTGTCCTCAAGGAACTTATGTTCTATTGAAAGGATACAATACATATTTTGATAAATGAATACTAAATACTTATGAAGTAAGTACAACATATTTTTTAGTTTGTGGGAGGACTAACAATTGATTGCATCATGAAAGGTCTCCTGAAGTCAGTGGTTCTTGAAGGGAACTAGAGATTCCAAGAGGTAAATATCAAGAGGAAGAGGTTTCCAGATGTGGGATAACTCATGTAAAGGATGTAATGTCATTTCTCAAAAACACAAAATTAACCAGTTTTACTAGAACTGAGAGTTTGTGAAGGGGAATAATATAAAATCATTCTGGAAAGATAGATTGGAGCCAGATAGTGAAGGGCTTTAAATTTTATCTTAAAAGCAACAGGAACCACTGAGGTCTTTTGAATAGAGTAATAACTTGATCACATCTCTGTCTTAAAAATAGCTTGGCAGATATGTGGAAGATATATTAGAGAAAGATAGATGGGACACAGGGAGACCAATTAGTAGACGGTTGCAATAGTACATGAGATAAGTGATAAGCTACTGAATTAGGGTGGTGGGCATATTAGGCAAGAGAGAGTGTTGGAAGTGAGAGATGCAGTGATAGAGTGGGCAAGACTTGGCAACTTTTTGCAGTGGAGTGTTAGTTTTGAAGCCTATTGATTGTTTAAGTCCTGGTTCTGTCACTTATTATAAGTGGTACTCTAGGCAAGTGACTTAATGTCTTTAGGACTCAGTTTTTCATCAGTAAAATGATAGAGTTGGGTAAGGTTATTTTTTTTTGGAGGGAAATTGGGGTTAAGTGACTTGCCCAAAGTCACACAGCTAGGAAGTGTGTTAAGTGCCTGAGGCTGCATTTGAACTTAGGTCCTCCTGACTTCAGGGCCAGTACTCTATTCACTGCACCACCTAGTCGCCCCAAGGTTATTTCTGAAGTCCCTTCCTATTCTACCTCTATAATCCTACGATTGTATATGGAGAACAGATTTCTTTCAGTTAGAATGGAAAGTGATTATGACTAAAAGGATGGTGGGGGTGGGGGAGAGGGCTTGACAGAAATAGGACATTTTGGAGGAAGAGTAGATTTAGGGAGAAACAAAATGATTTCCATTTTAGAAGTGTTGGATTTCAGGTGCTTATGGAACATTCAAGTGGAGATGTCTGTCAGGCAGTTGGAAATGTGAGACTGGTTCTAAGTAGGCTTAGATATGTAAGTATGGGAATCATTTGCATAGAGATGCATTTAAACCCTTCAGAACTGATTAGATCACAGAAAACAGGCACAGGAATACCCAGGAATGAAGCATCAGTCAAAGATCTGCCTTGTATCTTGTAAATAAGAGGTGGGACATTAGATGATAGTCCAACAAAGGACACTAAAAATTAGTGCCCAGACAGGTAGGAGGAGAAGCAGGAGAGAGTATCCTGGAGTAGGGATTGATCAACAGGGTCAGATACTGCAGAAAGGTCAAGAAGGATGAGAACTGAGAAAAGGCTATAATGTTTTTAGTAATTAAGATGAAAAGGATGAAAGGCAAGCCAAATTGGAAGCTTGATTGCAAGAGCTTCAGAAATGGATGTGAAGTAAGGAAGAGCAAGTATTTATGATCTTCATTGGAAAAGATAACCCATTAAAATGAATTAACTATTTGTATTGTTGTAAACTAGGGCATTTAGGTGGTGCAGTGGATAGAATGCTGGGTCTGGAGTCAGGACAACTTATCTTCCTGAGTTCAAATCCAGCCTCAGGAACATACTAGTTGTGTGACCCTAGTCACACTAGTTGTGTAAATTACTTAACTCTGTTGGCCTCAATTTTCTCTTTTGTAAAATGAACTGGAGAAGGAAAATGACAAACCAATTCATTATCTTTGCCAAGAAGACCCCAATTGGGGCTGACTGAACAACAAAAATTATTGTGAACTACTCATGTAGCATAGATGCTATTGGATTTAAGAAGCCTAAGTAAAATTTTTATCTTCTTTCTTCATATTTTCATTTTTCTCTGTTTCTGGTCTTCTTACTGTTCCCTCATACCCGGCCTACCTTCTTTGAATAGGATTTTTATTCCATTATAGTCTGAAAAGGATGCATTTAATACTTCTACTTTTCTATATGTGGTTGTAAGGTCTTTATAACCTAATACATAGTCAGTTGTGGTGGAAGTATCTTATACCAGTGAGAAAAAGGTCTGTTTCTATTTCCTTTCAGTTTTCAACAGAGATCTGTCATATCTAACTTTTCTAAAGTTCTAGTCATCTCCATTGATTCTTTCTTTTTTATTTTATGATTAAATTTATCTAGTTCTGAGAGGGGAAAGTTGAGGTTCCCCCACTAATATAGTTTTACTGTCTATTTCCTCCTGTAATTCATTTGATTT
Source organism: Petaurus breviceps papuanus (assembly GCF_028583685.1). Taxonomy (NCBI): domain Eukaryota; kingdom Metazoa; phylum Chordata; class Mammalia; order Diprotodontia; family Petauridae; genus Petaurus; species Petaurus breviceps. The sequence goes on along the minus strand of NW_027185694.1, from coordinate 24,678,369 downwards.
TTCCTTTAAGAATTTGGAACCTATGTCATTTGGTGCATATATGTATAGTATTGATATTACTTTGTTGTTTATGCTATGTTTTAAGCAAAATGTATTTTCCTTTCTTATATCTTTTAATTAAGTCTATGTTTGCTGTTATTTTGTCTGAGGTCATGATTATTACCCCGTTTTTTTTTTTAACCTCAGCTAAAACTTAATAGATATTGTTCCAGTCCCTTACCTTTACTTTGTGTGTATCTCTCTGTTTCAGGTGTGTTTCTTATAAACAGTATATTGTTGGATTATGGTTTCTAATCCATTCTGTTCTCTGCTTCTGTTTTATGGGTGAGTTTATCTCATTCATATTCACAGATATGATTATTGTGCATTTCCTTCCATCCTATTCTCTCTCTCTCTCACTCACTGTTCTCTCCCTCTCTCTCCTTTCCTCCCTCCCTCACCCTCCCTTTCTCCCCCCTTATTCTCTTTTCCTCCTTAAAAGTTTGTTTTGCTTTTGACCACTACCTCCCTTAATATGCCTTCCCCTCTAACACACCCCCTTCTCCTTTTTTTACCCCTACCCTTACTATTTCCCTATAGGGTAAGATAGATTTCTATACCCAACTGAGTGTGTATGTTATTCTCTTCTTGAGCTAATTCCAGTGAGAGTAAGTTTCAACCATTGCCTACCTCACCCCCATCTTCCTTTTCATTGTAAAAGCCATCCCTTTTGCTCCTCTTTTGTGTGAGATAATTGTCCCCATTCCTCCTGTCTTCCCCCCGCTTTCCTAGTTCATCCTTCTTTTTACCCCTTAATTTTAATTTTTAAAAATTTTCCCATTGTTGTTACCTCACACCCATGCTTTCTGTTTATCTATACTTGTCTACCTGCCCTAGTAATAATAAAGTTCTTAGGAGTTACATGTATCATCTCCCCATATAAGAATGTAAACATTTTTTATTTTATTGATTCCTTTATGATCTGTCTTTCATGTTTACCGTTTTTGCTTCTTTCAAGTTTTGTATTTGAAAGTCAAATTTCCTGTTCATCTCTGGTCATTTCATGAGGAATGTTCAAAAGTCCTCCATTTCATTAAATATTCTCCCCCCCCCCCCAAGGAATTTACTCATTTTTTCTGGGTGGGTAATTCTTGGTTGTAATCCTAGGTCCTTTGTCTCCCAGAATATCTTATTCCAAACTCTTTCCTTCTTTAATGTGGAAGCTGCTAAATCTTGTATGATCCTGACTGTGGCTCCACAATTTTTGAATTGTGTCTTTCTGTCTGCTTGTAATATTTTCTCCTTTAGCTGGGAGCTCTGGAATTTGGCTTTAGTATTCCTGGGTTATCTTTGGATTCTTTCAGTTTCTATTTCATCCTCTAGATCCAAGATATTAGAGCAGTTTTCCTTGATAATTTCTTGAAATGTGATATGTAGGCTCTTTTTTTATCACAGCTTTTGAGTAATCTAATAACTTTTAAATTTCTCTCCTCAATCTATTTTTTAGATCTGTTGTTTTTCCAGTGATTTATTTCATATTTTCTTCTCTTTTTTCATTCTTTTGATTTTGCTTTATTGTTTCTTGATGTCTCATGGAATCTATTAGCCCAATTTTAATCTTTAAGGAGTTATTTACTTCAGTGAGATTTTGTGCTTTTTTTCTGTTTAACTCATTCTATTGCTTAAGCATTCTTTTCTTCAGGCAAATTTTGTACCTCTTTCACCATTTGGTTAATTCTATTTTTTTAAGATGTTACTTTCTTCAGTATTTTTGTGCCTCTTTTACTAAACTGTTATAACTCTTTTCATGATTTTATTGCAGCACTCTCATTTCTTTTCCCAGTTTTTTCTCTGTCTCTCTTATTTGGTTTTTAAAATTCTTTTTCAGCTCCTGCAGTAGTTCCTGTTGGATTTGTATACAATTTCCCTTTTTGTTGGAGGCTTTGAATGTAGCTTCTTTGATTTTTGTCTTCTTCTGAATTCATGATTTCATCTGCCTTGTCACCATAGTATCTTTCTATGGCCAAGTTATTTTTTTTTTGTTTTTTGCTCATTTTCCACTCTATTTCTTGACTTTTAACTTTGTGTTAAAGTTAGATTATCCTCCTGGGGTGGAGGGGGCACTGTCCTAAGCTTTAGGCCTTTCGTGCTGCTGTTTTTAGGCATTAGCTCTTGGGTTCTGCAGGGTTTTGGTAATTATAAGGTTGTATGATCTAAGGAGAGATATTGTTACTGCTCTGGTCTTTACTCAGGAAGGGACCTTGTTCCTTTGTAGCCACTAGAGCTAGCACTCCTTGTGTCCTTGGAACCATGACCAATTCCCCTACTATTGTGGAGCTGCAATTGCTAGTGCTCCCCTCTCTCTTGGAATTGAGACCAGAGAACCTGATTCTCTATGAACAACCTGTTTGAAATCAGTTTCAGGTATAGTCACAATGTGCCACCATGAAAATAATTTTTGAAAATGGATGAACTATCCCATCTTTTAGTGAGCAACTTCTAGGCTAAAATTTCTACTAATATACATATTTCCTTGGAGGTGCAAAAAAATAGAAATGGGAGTTGTGTTTTTTAAACGACACACACACACACCATTTTATATATAACTTTGCTTTCTAAATTCACTGGAATTCAGGAATGTTTTTAATTCCATTCTTGGGTTCTGTTTCTGAAAGTATCAGACTGTCATCTACTACAATAGATGTTTCTCAAATACCACTATGTCTTAAATGTTAAAGAATACTCCCTATCTTAGAGCCAAAAGGTCATTAACATTGACCTTTTAAATATGAATCCAAGAAAGTGAAGATGTGTGATTGGTAGTTCCTTTAGTACGCCAGTGTTCTTAGACATGTGCATTTCTTTCTGAATTAGGATAATAAAGTTCATGGGCACTTCAAGGTAAATCTGGTACATGAAATCAATAGCTGTTACTCCATATTTTGATTCTGACCATATAAGTATACTAAAAGAGCTCTGAATTTAGAGTTAGAGGACTTCTTGTTAAATTTTAAACTTCTGGTACTTCCTAAGTAAATAACCATTGTCAAATCACTTTATCTTTTTGGTCCTCAGTCTTCTTTTTGTACAATGCTGATGTTAGATTTCTATTTCTAGATCTCAGCTCTAACTATGTGATTCAGTCAGTGAATATAATAGTGAGAGATAAATTATTTTCTTGAATATGAATTAAAAATAATAGAATTACCAAATTAAAAACATTTTTCTTTGACTTCGTTATAAATTTGCTACAAATTTGCTACAAGTTAATATTTTCTTCCAACTTGAGAAAACCTGACACATGTTTCTGTTTTCACTGACTTAAAAAAAATTTCTTCTTTAAATTAGAAAATAATCACCCTGTAAACTGACTGCTTAAATGAAGGATAGCAGTAAGAAGCAGTGTTAAGTTCCTGGAAGGAGCACTAAACTTCAAGTTAAGAGATTTAAATTCAGTTGTTGCCTCTGACATTTAACAACTTGTTACCATGGGGAAGCAAGTCACTTCACCTCTGTTAGTCTCAGTTTTCTCATTTTCAAAATAGGGATAATAACATTTATAGTCCTTACTGTACCAGATTATCTGAGGATCAAATGAAATAGTATATGTAAAGCACTTTGCAAACATTAAATTGCTATATTAATGCCATGTTGATTGATGATGATGATGATGTAGTTGGATTGTTAATTGGGATATCTTAGCTTCAGTTATACTTATGTTATTGATTCTGTGATTTGGGATGGGTTAAAATCTCTAGAAAAATTCAGATATTGCTGTTTTCCTCATGCTCTTGCTTCTATAAAGACAATGAGAATGCATATTGAGTACTATAGCTATATATCATAAATAATTCTAGGGCAGGGCATGTGGGTTGGGGCAGGGTGGGAATTGTAAGATATCTAACAACTTTATTGCACTGCATTTTATTTTAATGATTATTTCTATTATTTTTAACACACTTCATGGGCTACTCCCCTAATTTTTAACTTATAGGAGCCTGCTACCTTGAGTTTTAGGTTATACTGAGTAGTCATAAAATTAGTAGGCCCCCCTGCCATGTGCTTCCCATTAGAAGTGAGTCACTAGGAGCAGCTAGGTGGCACAGTGAATAGAGCACCTGCCCTGAAGTCAGGAGGACCTGAGTTCAAATATGGCCTCAGACATTTAACACTTACTAGCCGTGTGACCTTGGGCAAGTTACTTAACCCCAATTGCCCTGCCTTCCCCCCTCCAAAAAGCAAAAAAAAATGAGCCACTAGAAACAATTAGCTCTTAGTACAGTAATTTTCTAATATGATATAGTAAAACCATTAGCTACAAAAAATTCTTTCCTTAAACCTGTGGTACGATGTCCCACAAATCCAGTGTCCATAAGTAGAGTGGGCTCAACTTGAGAGTTCAGTGAGGTATATATGTGAGCTCTCCTTAGCTCCATTCTTAGTGGCTAGTGCTACCTCTTTCAAGTCCAAAACAGATCTCTTTTCTGCTGCTAGGAGTCTTTAAATCTCCTTCCTCTTGCTACTGACTGTCTTTGTGTATCGGTTTCTCTGAAGCCTTTGTTTCTCAAACTTTGTTAAACTACTAAACTCTGGAACTGTTGGATGGCTTATTTCCCTCTGGGAAAATCACAGGTAGACACCATAGCCAGTGGGGAGGTAAGGAAAAAGAAGTATCCTCCCCTGCTTACAGGGATCTCTTCCACAAAGTGTTATTAAGCCCATTGCCCTTCAAATTCTCAAACTCTGAAAATGATCCAATTTTCCAGTGAAGTTATTTACTTTAATTTTGTTAAGAGAAATGGGTTCACACTTCATAAAGAGCTGTCTGGGTACAACCATAATTTTACAGTTAGTTTAACACCTTATTACTACATTAAAATTTCATCATCTGCGATAAAATCCAGTGACTGCATCAGCTGAGTTAAGTGATTGTTTTCCTTTGTTCTCAAAGAGGACCAAAATGACATCACTGTGCTAGAGTCAAGTTTCAGTGTGTCCAAACTGTAGCTGATGAGACTAATATGACCTCAGAATGCTCTACCACAGGTCAGGCACAAATAGTCTGTGTGAACATTTGGGGTGGATTCCCTAAATTTGTGCATCCTTCATTAAGCTGTATTAATTCTGCTTTGTTCACCTTCTCTGATACGGGCACATCACACTGAGTGGTCCTGTGCCAATGCCTCCCATTTCACACAATCAATTCCATAGTTCTTAAGAGAGACCTTGAGAGTATCCTTGTAGCACTTCTTCTGTCTACCATGTGAATGCTTGCCCTGTGTGAGTTCTCCATAAAATAGTCTTTTTGGCAAGCGTATGTTTTGCATTCGAACAATGTGGCCAGCCCATCAGAATCGTGCTCTCTGAAGCAGAGTTTGAATGTTTGGCAGTTTAGTTTGAGTAAGGACTTCAGTGTCTAGTATCCTATCCTGTCAGTTGATCTTCAGAATCTTCCTAAAACAATTCAAATGAAAGCAATTCATTTTCCTGGCATGGCACTGGTATGCTGTCCAGGTTTTACAAGTATACAGTGATGAGGTCAGCATAAGGGCTCTGTAGACCTTCAGTTTGATAGTCAGTCAAATACCCCTTCTCTCCCATACTTTTCTTTGGAGCCTACCAAACACTAAGCTAGCTCTGGCTATGTGTGTTAACCTCATTCATTATCAATATGTGTATCCCTAGCAAGTACATTACTAAGGGAAGTGAACTTATCCACAGTATCAGAACTTCTCCATTTGCTATAACCATTGGTTCTACATAGGGATGGTATGGTGGTGGCTGATGGAGCACCTGTGTTTTCTTGGTGTTAATTGTTAGGCAAAAATTAGCACAAGCAGCAGAGAATTGGTCCATACTTTGCCTCCGTTGTCTATCTCTATAAAGGTAAAGGAAAGAGTGTCCTGTGACAATCAGTGAGTTAAGTTAGGAAACACTTCCCCCCTCCATTAATAGCAATTACATTGACTGTGAGTACTGAGTACATCCAAGGTCATCACCTTCATAATCAGGAGGAAGAATAGAACCAAACCCAAATATGTAATCTACCTCTTGAAATTCTAGGCATGGAGAGTAAAAGCAGAAATATTCTTTCAGAGGTAGAGTTCTGCTTCACTCCTGCCTTACTTTTACAAAGGAAACATCAAACCCTTAAGTAGGGACTAAAGCTCTATGTATAATTTTTTTTTGTTTTTTTCTGCTATTGCCAACATGCCACAGGCTGACTATTTTCCTTTACCAAAACTTTCAGTCTGTTGGTACAATCTGTTCTTGTGAAGGCACCTTTGATGTTATGTTGGAAGTTAATAAGAAAATAGAATTTGCTTCAAAGATGTGAATATCAGAGTTGGCTATAGAGTTAAAATTCCACTAAGTTCTATTTAAAATGCATTGAGCTCTTGGGAGGAAAATTGTAATAATAAATAGTGTACTACTTAGTATGTATAAATATTAATGTTATTATTATATTATATGTTGTATAATTTATATATGTTCATTATTAATATAATAAATATACATATTTATCACCTCTTTTCTAGATTACGTTTGGAGTTTACTACATAGTATTTAGTGCAGTTGTTTGAGTTTATGTACTTTTCAATTTTTCTGCCTTAATATCATAAATATTTGGAAACCTGGGTTCACTAAACCCCCACAGTTTTCTCAGTGATGTTGAGAGCAGGGTCCTGTATTCTTTGTGGACACTTTCTAGCCAAATCACACACATATGACTCCTTTTGAGATTATTTTTTTTGCTAAAATCCATATAGTGTTCATATATGGTTTTTCAGTTGTCACTGGAAATTTTGAAAACCACCAAAATAAAGGTTTGATTTTTTTCTCTCTTATAACTGGGAACTTTCTAACTGAGTTTAAAGTTAGTATCTAAAGTATTGAGATGTCCACTTTCCTCTGAGAGGAGCCTTTAGCATATTTCAGCACAACTTTTGGTCTTCTTTTGGTATTAATATGTTAAGCATATTAATAGTGGTTTTCCTTCTTATCCAAGTTGCATTGATTTTGTTAGTGCAAAAGCTATTTCAATGTCATGTAATTAAAATTATCTATTGTAACTTTTGTGATTGCTTCTGTTCATTATATGGGTTCACCTCCTAGCCATTGCTTTGAAACTTACATATTTCATTTCTAGGTTTTAGTGGTTTGACCTCTAATATTAGGGTTGTGCATGGATTTTGAGCTTGTTTTTATATGGTATAAGATATTGCCCTAAACTTAACTTCTGCCAAACTCTTTTCTAGTTTTCCCAATAGTTCTTGTCAAATAGAGGGTTTTCTCCCTAGTAGTTCGTGTTCTTTAGTTGATCCAAATAGGTAATTGTGTTTGATTATTACTGGACTATGTTCCTCAGATTTAGTTTTTTTTAAAGCAGTACAAAAAGTGATTTTGATGAATACAGATTGATAATATAAGGTCTGTAAGTGATATTCCACTTTCATTACTCATTATTTTCCCCATTATTTCCCTTAAGATTCTAGATCTTCTCTCCCTCTAAATAAATTTTATTTTTTGGGCCCTAATTGTCATTCCTCATTTCTTTAAAGAATGTTTTATAATTGCATCTATATAATTCTTGGGTGTTCCCTGGCATATTGACTTCCAGATATTTTATATGTTTTGTAGTTATTTGAATCCAACTTACATGTTTCCCAGTCTATTAAAATAATAGTTTTCATAGTAGGGATGTTTTTTTAAAATGTACCATTCAATAGTGCAGGCTATCACAGAATATTAGAAAATTACCTCAATTGGTTATATTAAGCTTGAAATGTATGAAATGTTTGTGAAAGTTTTAATGTTGGGATACCATTAATATGACAGCTTACAAAGCAGATTTCATTTTTTCAAGGGAACTTTCCTTGTTATTTTATTTTCTTTCCTCTTCTTTTATGTTTTATTAGTGTTCTTTAATTTTTTTACACTGCTTTCTGCTTGTCACTGACTTTTCCTTTGTAACAGAGTAAAGAGCTGTCAGATTGTTTTATAGAAGATACAGCATACCAAGTGTTGAAGACCTTCTCCCCTTTCCTTCCTCCCTGTCCATTGTAACTGACGTGATTCAGTGAAGACCAACACATTCTCAAAGCACCTTTTTTGGCATTTTGATTGACTGTAACTATCAGCCATATTAAAAATATCAGTGATGTTAAAAGGCATAATTCCTTGATTTATTCTGCATGTTGGATATTACTTATCTTCCATTAGTGCAAAACACAAACATGGAGTTGGATTGATAAGGAAGAGCAGTAGCAACAGAACCAGATGATTTATAAGATAAAAGAAGATTAGGTGAGGAGTAATGAAAACAGACATTTATACAGTTGAAATCTTAAAGTCCTCCTGGTGGAAGTTAGCATAATTTTAAACCAGAATACTTTCTATTTCTCTTACAGCATAATGAATATAAACCATTATGTATTTTAAGTGTGCTCGTTTTTTTAGAGTGATGCTATGAAAAATGACTTCTAATTTTTTAAAACTACACCTTCACACAAAACAAAAACTCCTAAACTTGTTAAATTCTGTATGCTCAAGTTATACTTAAAATTCTCATGAACAAAAATGCCATTTGGTTCTTTTTAGAATTATTAACCAACTATTGTTAAAAAAGAAGAATGACAGTGAGAGTAGGTTTTTTAAGAAGATATCTAAAAAATGAATTTAAGAATTCTTTAGGAAGGAGAGGTAAAGCAAGAATATATAGTAATGTTCCATCTTTTCTTTAACACAAGAATAAATGCTTTTGTAGTTAGTAATTATCTTCTTTCTTTTGCATTTTCAGGATTTAGCAACCAGGAAACATATTAATTGGTTTTTCATGCTTTCCCAAAAATAAGCAGCAGCCTGAATAGTCACCTTGGTAGTTGAAGGCTAGTACAAAATTTTAAGATTGGATCTGGCTCTCCAATAAGCAAGTGCGACAGGCTCCATGCTAATGTGGGAACAGAATAAGAGTTTTAAAACTGAAAAGATCCTAAGAGATTACGTTGTTCAATTCCTCCATTTTGCAGATGAGAAAACTAAAGCTCAATTTGGAAGCAAATGGAGGAAGAATATTTCCTTCACTTTCTTAAGATCATTAAAACATAATAAAAGCAGCCCCAAGTCCTCTGCCTTATCTCTCTCTCTGACCCTGTTGACATTAAGTTTCTGAGGGGACATATATCATGTCTTCCAATTAGAATGTAAAAACTTAATCTTTCTGTAGTTCCAATTCCACTCTTGTATTTAAATTTGTACATTTCTTTTGACTCATATGTTTATATTAAAGAATTTCTACTCGACTCTGGTCTTCTCTCCAGGAATACTTGGAAGTCCTCTATTTCCATATTTTCCCCCTGTAATATTATGGTAAGTTTGTTGGGGAAGTTATTCATAGCACTAGGTTTATATCTTTTGTCTTTTGGAATATTATCTTCCATGTGTTTTGGCCCATTATAGTGGTACCTACAAAATCTTGAGCAATCCCAACTATGGTTCATCAGTGCTTGATTTCTTTCTTTGTTTATGCGTGGAGTATTTTTTTCTTTTTACTTTGATCAGAAAGCTTTGGTTGTGCCACTTCTGGGAGTTTTCTTTTTTTTTTTTAGTTTATTTATTTATTTATTTTTTAGTTTACATCATTCATTTCCACAAGATTTTGAGTTACAAATTTTCTCCCCATTTTCCCCCTACCCACCACCCCAAAACAGCGTTCCCACCGAATATCCCATTCCCCAATCTGCTATCTCCTATATCTTCCTCCATCCCCTCTCTGACTTTCCAGTAGGGCATAGTGGATCTCTATGCCCCAGTGCCTATATATCTTACTTCCCCATTAAATGTAAAATGATAATAATAATATATTTTTAAACATTTTATTTTAAACCTTTGAATTCCAGATTCTTTCCCTACCTCCCTTGTCACCCACCCTTACTGGGAAAATAAGCAATTCAATATAGGTTGGACATGTGTAGCTATGCAAAACTTTTCCATAGTGGATATATTGTGAAAGACTGACTATATTTCTCTCCATCCCATCCCAGCCCCCACTAGTTCTATTCTCTGCTTTGATCCTGTCCCTTTTTAAAAGTGGGTGTTTCCAACTTCCCTCCCCTCCCCCAGCCTGCCCTCCATTCCATCATCCCCCCTCTCTTCCCCTTCCCCCCTACTCTCCTGTAGGGTGAGATACCCTATTTAGTGTATATGTCATTCCCTCCCAAAGCTAAATTCATTGAGAATAAAGTTGACTCATTCCCTTTTGCCTTTCTGTTCTTCCCCTCCATTGTAACAGTCCTCCCTTGCCTCTTCTATATGAGATAATTTACCCCATTCTATCTCTCCCCATCTCCTCTCATTATATTCCTATCTCACCTCTTAATTTCACCTTTTAAATATCATCCCTTCCTATTCATCTGGTCCTGTACCCTCTATGTATACCTGTACACACACACACACACACACACACACACACACACACACATATATATATACATACTCACATATGTATTCATACTCCCATATACCCTCTTATATAGACATATATGTATGTATATACATATATATATATATACATTTCTACTCTGTTCAACTATTCTCATACTGAGAAAAGTTTCATAAGTTACAATAATCATTTTCCATGTATGAATGTAAGTCGTTCAATTTTGATAAGTTCTGTATGATTTCTTTTCCCTGTTTACTTTCTCATACTTCTCTTGCTTCTTGTATCTGAATGTCAGATTTTCTATTCAACTCTGTTTTTTTCATCAAGAATGCTTAAAATCCCTCTATTCCATTGAATGACCATATTTTCCCCTGAAACATGATATTCAGTTTTTCTGGGTAGGCGATTCCTGGTTTTAATCCTAGCTCCTTTGCCCTCCGTAATATCATATTCCAAGCCCTTTGATCCCTCAGTGTAGAAGCTGCCAGATCCTGTGTTATCCTGATTGTGTTTCCACAGTATTCAAATTGTTTCTTCTTGGCTGCTTTTAATATTTTCTCCTTAATCTGGGAATTCTGGAACCTGGCTATAATATTCCTAGGAGTTTTCTTTTGGGGATCTTTTTCAGGAGGTGATCGGTGGATTCTTTCAACCTCTATTTTGCTCTCTGGTTCTAAAACATCAGGGCAATTTTCCTTGAGAATTTCTTGAAGGATGATTTCTAGGTTCTATTTTTGATTATGGCTTTCAGGCAGTCCAATAATTTTTAAATGATCTCTCCTGGATCTATTTTCTAAGTCAGTGGTTTTTCCCATGAGATATTTCACATTGCCTTCTATTTTTTCATTTGTTTAGATCTGTATCTAAAGAGTATCTTGATTTCTCATAAAGTCACTAGCTTCCATTTGCTCCCGTCTAATTCTGAAGGAATTATCTTTTCAGTGAGCTTTTGAGATTCTTTTTCCATCTGGTAAATTTGGCTTTTTAAGGCATTCTTCTCCTAATTGCTTTTTGAACCTCTTTGGCCATTTGAGTTAGTCTATTTTTTAAGGTATTATTTTCTTCAGCCAGGTTGTTGACTATCATTTTATAATTTTCTTGCATCATTCTCATTTCTCTTCCCAATTTTTCCTCCACTTCTCTCATTTTGTTTTCAAAATCCTTCTTTAGTTCCTTTATGGCCTTTAACTTGTTCATATTTTTCTTGAAAGCTTTTGGTACAGGAGTTCTAACTTTGTTGTCTTCCTCCTGTTCCTTGCCCTGATCCTTTTTGTCCCCAAAAAGGAATCCAGAGTCAGACCGCTGTGCTTTCCTTACTTCCCTCATTTGCTCATGTTGCCACTCAATTACTTGACTTTTAAGCTTTTTGCTACAGTGGAACTCTACTACCAGAGGGGGGAGCTTTGTCCCAAATTGCTGGGTATTTCTCAGCTGCTGGAGCTATTAGTTGGGTGCCTTATCTGAAGCCTCCACATGCTCTGGCAAACTGGTCCCACACCTCAGGGCCTCCACCCTAGACCGCAATCCAGATTCAAGCAGGTTAAAGCAAGAGCCATTACCCCTCAGACTGGTTGCTAGGTCTCTCTACATTCTGTAGGCCAAGTGCTCTGAAGCAACCATGTGGCAGTGGCTGTCTGGCTGCCTTGCCTTAGCCGCTTCTCCCTCCAGGGGGTAAAGGCCTGACCGCACTCCAAACTCCCGGTTCACAAAGTCCACATTGCACTGACCTCTCACTTTGTACTTAGTATCTATGGGTTGATAATACTGGAAACTGCCACAGCTGCTGGTGATCTGAAATATCTCCTGATGGTGGGTGGTTGTGGCCACTCTCAGGTTAAAACCTTGGGCTCGCCATGGGGCTGGGTTTGGCTCCCAACACACTGCACTGGCTGCTTCCTGCTGGCCTGCCAGGCTGTCCTCAGCGGGAGGTTAGCTTCTCTGTGTCATTTTGTGGGTTCTGTAGCTCCAAAGTTTGTTCAGAGTCACCTTTTACATAAATTGGAGGAGGTGGGAGCAGGAGCCCTGCAGAAATCCTGTTTCTACTCTGCCATCTTGACTCCACCCCCTGGGAGTTTTCCTTTTTGGCATTTCTTTCAGGAAGTGATTGGTAGATTCTCTCTATTTTTCTGTTACTTTTTTTCCTGTTATGTCAGGGCAGGTTTTGTTCATGATTTCTTGAAATATGATATCCAGGTTCCTTTTTTTCCTGAATAATCAGTAGGAAATAATAATGGACCATGAGCTGAGTGTACTCAGAAGGGGAGCCTACTTCCCTGCCATGGAGCAACTGTCAGAGATATATAATAGTTTTGAAGACAAAGATTCTAATGTTGTTAGAATTGGTTATTTGTACCTTCCAAGGAATAAGAAAACTCAGTCAAATATACACCAAAAGCAAGGAAACCTATATGGAGACACTAGTGAAGGATTGAATCCATAGGTACTTTCTGCCTAACCTAATAACACCAATTGTAGAGGCTCCTTGGGTCAAGAAGGTATACCTAATGCACTGTGATAGCCAGCCTGAGGCATCTAGTGAACTCGTAATTGAAACTGTAGAGAAATATTCCTGTGGCTGTAGATAATTAACTACCCACAAAGTCATGAGGGCATGGTAGAATTGCCAGGACTGTTTTGTTAGTGGATAGACTTAGAATTATTCAGGAAAAAAAGAAGTGGTTACTCATATAGCCAAATGAAACTCATTGGTGTACTTAATGTGTTTCACACCAAGCATTGTGTGCTTGCTAGCTAACCATGTTGTAGTTGTGAATACAGTATACTCTATATTATACTATTGACAAGTGTTTCTGTGACATATACACATAGTGTGTAGTATTATATGTTTAGTATTGTGGTAAGTGCAAGGGCATCTAGGTGACATGATGTATAGAGTGCCATGCTTGAAGTCAGGAAGACTCATCTTCCTGAGTTCAAATCTGACCTCAGAAACTTACTAGTTATGTGACCCTGGGCAAATCATCTAACTGTTTGCCTTAGCTCCTCATCCATAAAATGAGTTGGATAAGAAAATGGCAAGCCACTCCAGTATCTCTGCCAAGAAAACCCAAATGGTGTCACAGAGTTGGACATGACTTAAATGACTGAACAACAACAAACATGAACAGTGTTTCTGTATTTTATATATTTGGTTATTGTACACAATTCCATTATGTATAACTATTTGATAGTGAGTATAATTCACAAACTCACCAGCTAGGCTGGCCTAAATTTTCATGAAAGTATATTAATATCTGGATTATTTAACCTTTGACACGTGGATTTTGCTTAGAAGATAATGTTTGAGCCTCGCCCCATCATTGGAAAGCCATTCAGAATAACAAACACAGATGAATATGCCCAAAGCACTCTGATTCTCAGATTGATTTGCTAGGAAGAGTATGTGGGTAGGAGAGGGTAAGGGAGTTGGGGCACAATTGGAGAGTACATCCTAATTAAATGATTTCCTCTTCAGCCTAGTTGGTGAAAGCACACAAGAGGCAGGTGACAGATAACATGATGTTTAAATTTTAAATGAAGTACAAAGGAAGCTTTTCATGTTCTTACCTTTTATTTTTCCTTTGGAGCTGTGAAGAACTTGTCTTTGGTGGAAATACAGCAACAGTTCGAAATGAGCAGGTAGAGGATTGGCCAAGTCCTTGTTAACCTTTAAAAAACTAACTTTTCAGCTCTGGAGATAGTCAAGGCAGGAAATAGATTTTTACGAAATGAGACCTTTGGTCATCAAGACAGGATGACTCTTATAGAGGAAGAACCCAGATCTTAAGAGGGAGCTGCTCATTGGCTTTACCTTTATGTCTCTCTCAGAGAATAGTGGAGATAGAGGAAGCAGTTTCTCTCCTCACTTAGCTCCAATCACCCCTGTGACTTTTCAGTGAATGTGCCTGCACAAGGTGAGTCAGAGAGAGTTAGTAGAGGTAGTTCAAAGAACGATGAATTTGGGCAGTATAGAAACAAGCCAGCTATGTATTAAAAGAAGGAATTAATCCTGGATGTCAGGAATTGAACTGCAGGGAAGAATAGGTCCATATGTCCCAACTAAACAAATGTGGGGCAGATGTATAACCAGGGTAAAGCAGCATGAATATTCCATGAGAAGAGAAAGGACATTGAGGTCCTAGGGTGCCAGAGATGTGAGTTGCCTTAGTTTCATGTGCTCTTTATATGTATTGCTTTATGTTTCTGTGTATATACTCTTCCCATTGATGCTGCATTTGTGGGAGGCTTTGTGAAGGAAATCCTTATTTCTTAGAAAATGCCTTTGTTTTGAGTTAATTATGTCTACTAACTGACAGTTAAAAGTAAGCATACCAGTAAAGGCTCATGATTGAATCCATAGAATATCTTTAAACTTGAGGTAGCTGAGACTATAAATTGATAATGTAGCCCAGAGGGATCCTATACATAATAACATGTTTATAAAGTACATTCTTTTTTTTTTTTAAAGCAATTGGGGTTAAGTAACTTGCTCAAGATTACACGGCCAGTTATTTCTGGGTGTGGTGCTGAGTATCTGAGCCCAGATTTGATCCCCAGGTCATCTTGACACTGGAGCCGGTGCTCTTACTTGCTGTGCTACCTGGCCGCCCCTATAAAGTACATTCTAATGCACAGAGTGTTTTCCTCACAACTTTTGTGAAGTAGATGGTGTGAATATCGTGAAGAAATTGAACCTTAGAGAAGTTAATAGCTATTAAGTATGAGATCAGGGCTCTCAACTTCAGTACTCAGTGATATTTAAACAATATTATTTGTGTTAGGTCCCTTGAAAGACAGACACTTAATGTCTTTTCCACACAAAGAAAATATTACACAGATAGGAGTTATTGTGGTATTTTGTGAAGGAAGTCAGTTACTATAATAAGGAAAAAGAACTAGGGGTGGCCAGGTAGCACAGTGAGTGAGAGCACTGGCTCCAGTGTCGGGATGACCTGGGATCAAATCCGGGCTCAGACACTTAGCACTCACCCAGAAACACCTGGCCATGTAACCTTGAGCAAGTTACTTAACCCCAATTGCTTAGGGGCAGCCAGGTGGCTCAGCAAGTATAGAGTACCAGCTCCAGTGTCGGGATGACCTGGGGATCGAATCTGGGCTCAGATACTTAGCACCACACCCAGAAATAACTGCCGTGTAACCTTGAGCAAGTTACTTAACCCGGATTGCTTTAAAAAAAAAAAAGAACTAAAAGTTTTCTTTAAAGTCAATCATTTAGACCAGTGGTGTCAAACTCAAATCGAAACAAGGCCACAACCATATATAAGGATCCCTGCAGGCCACATTTTGACTAAGAAAACCCACATGTCAACATTATCTATGTTCTATTGTATTTTTATTCATTTTCTTAAATATTTCCCAGTTATATTTAATCAGGTTTAGGCAGCTCTTGTGAATGTTGTGGGCTGCAATGCTGCCTGACACTTCTCATCTAGACCATGCTACCATTTTTAAGTAACTTAGTGGGGAGAGAGAGGGAGAAGGAAGGTCAAGAACCTAATTTCTTGGGTTTAGTTGTTTTTGTTGTAATATATAAGTCTGGACACATGTCTGTCCTCCATCCCACTCTCAAATTGCAATTGCTTGTTATCATCTTCCCTGGCATATTATGCCTCAAGTCAAAACAAAAATCCTTTTCTCTTTTGCCACCCATGCCTGAAAGCGCTGGAACTAGCTCTGTTGGCAACACCATTTAAAGCTGTGGATAGGCCACTCTGGGCTTGGGATGACTGGTGCTAAAACCAGCATGGAGATGTCATCATTCTGCTGTGGCCTATAATCCACCGTATGACAATGAGAAACATACTTGAGTTGCCCAAGCGAGCCCTATTCTCTCTAAGCATCCTGAATAGAGAATTGCGCAGATTCCTTTTGAGTCTCTGCAGATCAAATTGGTCTCTCTTGATCCAGAACGTGCTGAAAATTTGCTACATTGTGTTTACACATGTCTGTATTTCCTCTGATTTTTAGCAAACAGATGTCTCCACTTTGAAGTGCACAGTAGCATTTATCATACAACTTTTCTGCTTTTTTTTTTTTCTTAACCCACCTTGATTTTCATCCTATCTAGGATGAGAAGCTTTTTCCCCCATTCTGGAAAATGGCATAAGGTTTGACTGGTGATTTTATTCCTACCCAAACCTGGAATTTTGTAGTAGAAAGTTATCTGTATAAATGACTATAAGAAACTGGAATCCAGGAGTTTTTAAATACTTATCAATTCTTACTTATCCACCCTTTCGAAAATTGTTTAAACCCGCTCTGTTCTGTCTTTATCATTACTGTACTCCATAAGAGATTGATGCATTGTGCAGAGAATTGTGGATCCCAATGGATCTCTTGCCAAAATTTCAGGAATTGAGTCAATGTCCTCATTGCTGGGAATTCTCAGACCTGGACAGTACCAAATAAGAGTCCATTTTCTTTCTTATGCTCCCAGGAGAAAGGATAACTGACAGACAAGTCCATCTTTGCCCCCATATCTGGACTTTGCCACCTCTGCATGAGATATTAGCTTTGGTGGGCAGCATATATGCAGATACTTGTAGGTGCTTATGCTCTTTCTCTGTCAGAGATACTTTGGCATGAGCAGTACTCCGAAATGGTGTGAAGACATCAACAGAAGGAAGGAAATAAGCCTTTGTTAAGCAACTGTTATGTGTCATGTACTGCTTTAATACTCACATCAACCCTGAGGTAGGTTCTGTTATTATTTTCATTTTATACTTGAGGAAACTGAGGCAAGGTGAAGTTAAGTGACTTAACCAGGTTTACACAGCTGGTAAGTATCCGAGGCTCTATTTGAACTCAGATTTTCCTGATTCAAGACCCACTACACTATTTACCTGCCCTATAAAAGAGAAAACAGAATATCAAAAAATCTGCAGTGTCAAGATAAAAATATGGTAATCAAATGTGTTTTAAGATTGTGAAAATGAGGGGAAAGCATGTAGGAATATTTCCATTATTGCATTTATCATCTTAAGGTTCATTTAGAATTCATACTATTTGAATTAGAACAGGCCTCAGAGACAATCTAGGTCAAATCCCTCCTTTTACAGGTGAGGAAACTGATATATTAAATGACAGATTAATTTGTCCAAAATCACATAGTTAGGAAATGGCAAAGTTAGGGCTAAAACACAGGGCATCTGACTCTCTGGTATGCTCATTTTGTAGCAACATGTTGCTTTACCTTTTTTCAAATTACCACTACATTATATTGAATTCACATGCTTTTATGTAAGTATAGGCTTTTTCCGCATTTTCCTACAATTCTTGCAAATCTTATCATAATAGTTTACTTAATTATAGGAGAAAGTAATGTTTCCTTTGTTTAGTTTCCTCTTTCAGAAGTTTTTAACTTAAACATAATATATTCCTATAGGGCTAACTATGCCTAAATTGCTTAGTTCACTTCAACTCAACAAACAAAGATGACATGTCTTTTATGTGCAGGGCATTGTATTGTGCCCTGGGGATGGAAAGATGGGGATTTTTTTTTTCTGTTCATAAGGAAGTTATAGTTGAGTAAGGAAAATGAGCGCAGATGAATGAAATATGTTATGATAAGATGAGTATATAGGTGAGATCCAAGCAGGTATATTTAAGATTAAAGGAGGGAAGAAATACTTCAGAATGGCCAGGATTAGGGAAGACTAAACATAAGAGGTAGCATATGAGCTCTGACTTGAAGGAAGACTTAAGATTTTAAGATAGAGGTGAAATAGATGGGCCCCACAAAGCCATTCATTTAAGGTATAAGGAAGGTTAGAGACAGAAACTAAGGCAGAATTAAGTGGAGGAATAATAATTAGTCTGTTTGAATAAAAATATACTGTGTAGATGTGACCAGCAAGACAGAGGACAAGACATTTTCTCTAGTCCCAACTAACTTTAGAGAAAAAAAAAAGTAAGAAACACCAAAAAGGAATTCATACCAGAGGTAGAACCATTATACTTCTCTGCACAGAGGGGTGAAGCCAAGATGGCAGAACAGAAGCAGTAACTTTTTCTAAGCTCCTCCAAGAATCCTGTCACTAAACTTTAAAAGTGAATCTCAACGGATTTTAGAGTGTCAGAATCCACTGGGGGATAGAGGGTGGCAGAATCCAGCACAGGAAAGTGTCCACATGGGCCAGGGTAGGGGGAACACGGAGCATGCGGGGGCTGCACCAGCCTGGACTAGAGAGTGGACTACACTGGAGAGAGAAGGAGCCCCAGCCAGCAGACTCACCCACCCCAAGGGCAATTCACAGCAGTCTCACCAGCATCTCACCACAGGTCAGGAGGGTCCATTGGAGCTGGGTAAGAGAAAGCTCAGGGCCCACAGCAGAAACAGAAGCTTCTCCTGGGGCTATCAGCCCACAGCCTGGAAGTTTAAAAATCACCTGCCTGATTTTCCAGGGGCCAGGATGGCAAAGTAAACTCTAGCTGCTCTGCTTCCTCCTCCCTGACCTAGAAAACCCAGAGATAAATGTTCCACCCAGAGTAAAACCCTAAAATTGCAGAAATAGCTTCAGGCTTAGGAGTCATGGAGAAAGGATGTAATTGAGGCAGCAAGGAGTCTGAAGTGAAGGGTGGGAGGGGGTCCCAACAAGCCCCACCTCACCTGACCAGCAAGAGTTCCCAAAGCCCAGGAGTTGGAGCCAGCAAGTGCTAATAACAGAAGCCCAGGTGGACCACAGCACTACTAGGGGAATCTGAAGACACCAGTGCTGCTGGCTGCCACCTGCTAAACCTGCCTGAACTGTAGCCCAGGGGCATAGAGGTGGAAATCTGAAACAGCCAGACTACCCCTCCCCCACAGGTTACTCTGTGAGCTTCAGGGTAACTCAGAGAAAACACTGAGAATCCTGGCCTTGGCCTCAGTCTAAATACCCAGAGGCTATAGCACACAAAGTCAAAGACCAGGCCCTTAGCTCCCAGCCTGAGAAATTAGGAAAAATACAGTTCTCTTGGGGCAGCCAGGTGGCGCAGTGAGCAAGAGCCCCAGTGTCGGGAGACCTGGGATTGGTTCTGGCCTCAGATACTTGGCACCCACCCAAAATAACTGGCCATGTAACCTTGAGCAAGTTAATTAACCCCAATTGCTTTAATATATATATAGTTCTCTTCACAGGATAAGAAAGCAAAAAGCCCACCCATAAGGTGGCAACCTTATGAATTAACAGTTGAGAACATGAATCCCTTGTATACTCCACACAGTGATAAATTCCATAATTCCAATGATGGATTCTGTAAATGACCAGGAGAAAGAGCTTCAAATCCAAAGGAAATGAAATATAACTAAGACAAGACTATTCTACCACCACCAGTAATTTTAGAAAGAAATGGAATGATGTATTACAAAGAGCAAAGAAGCATGACATACAACCAAAAATGACATGTTGCAAACTTTAGTCCCAATGGAAAAAAATGGATATTCAATAAAAGAGAGGTATTTAAAGCATTCAAAAAAAAAACAAGGCAGATGTGATCAAATTATTTGAATTGTGATTGGCATAACAGCAGAAATACAGCAGAAGAAAGTAAATACAGCTACCAAGAAAAACACAAATAAATTTTTAAAAATTACCCAATCTATAGAGACTGGTAAAAGAAGAAAAAAACTAAAAAGAGGAAAATACCCCAAACTATTGAGTTAAACAAAACAACAACAACAAAAAATCCCCAAAACCCAGGGGCTTCTAAGAGATTTGTTTTTTCTAGAAATACATAAGAAAATAAAGCTGAAAGTAGAATTGAAAAAAATTTAAAAAGTAATGGGGGAGCAGGGCTGAACCTTGCAATTCTCTAGAGATTAAGCACTATTTTAAATTAATTTGCCAATTAAATTGCAGAATAGGAGAGTGCATAAAAGGAGAGAGAGGAAGTGGAGGATGGAGGAGAGTATAATATCCCTTAATCAAGTCCATTTTTATACAGGGGAAAATAACCCTTTTCATGAAAAAGAGAATGGATGAGGTAACAGAGAGGGTTTGAAACAGGGGAAGCAAAAATGAAGATGTATTCAATGGTTAGAAGAGGACTCCCATCAGGGGAGAGATATAATACAAATTATGAGACGTGGACCTTATGATGGGATTCATCTATAAGGAGTTGTTACTCAAGGAGGCCACTTCTTTTGAAAGAATGCTCTGCCTCTAATGATCCTGGCTCAGGAGAAAGGAAATTGGTTCTCCTGGAGCAATTCACATTGAGAAGTCTAGAAGAGAGATTTCATGGCAAATGGGAAAGAAAATGATCATGAAGAAGAGGAATAGAATTGGACCAAAGGATTTGAGACATGGGGATATTTTTGTCATGGGGCTCTGCATCTATCCTCATTGTCTCCCTAATGAATTGATACTTCTAAGAATGAGGTACAATAGGAAAACAGAATTAGAGGAAAGATCTATAAGGCAATAACAGAAATTGATTAAAAGATGGAACTTAAACTTGATGCTTTAAAAGCTTTAATTCTATGGGAAACACAAAAAAGACTAAAGAAAGGATAAGTACAAAAACTATAAATCACGGAATAAAAGTTTACGGTCATCAGAAAGGTATCATAATTAATGAAGAGAATGTAGTAAAGAAATTTCTTTTTGGAGGAAGGTGCAGAAAAAAAAATAACAAAGAAGTTGGAGGCTAGGAAAGGAGGAGGGAGTTTTAATTAACCAAAAAGGAAATAAGAGACAAATAGGAGAAGAATTTTATTAATAAAGAAAAGAAAGAAAAAGGAAACACTAAGTTAAATAAAACTCCAGAACTAGATTGAGTTAACAAATGAGAAGTGTGGCAGGTGAAGGACGAAATGACTAAGGAAACAAAGGTTGAACTTCTGAGAATTTCTGTTTGTTAAGCAGTACTTGCCAATTGACTAATTGGGACAGGTCTAATCAGGCCTAATCAGGCCTTATCAGGACCAGGCCCATTCTTCAGCTTTGGATTGGACCCTGAATACAGGAGAGAGATTTTTATGCATTAAAAACAATAAAGTAAGGCCAATTAATTAAAAGGAAGCAATTAACCAAGATACAACATTGAGTAATATGATTTCTATTTGGAGAAAAGATTCGGGATTTTCTGAGTTGGAGGGGGCCAGTGAACAGGTGCAGTTCCCTGACATCAGAAAAACAGGTGACCCACTCCCCCCAAGTATCTGTGTACAATCAGAAGAACATGGAAACCATAACTGATTGACTAACAGAGGGTCAGTTTTCAGATAAGATATATGGGTTGAGATGCATACTTGTGAGAAAGGTTTCTGGTCACTATAACCTAGATTCTTAGTTAAAGGAATCTAAACAGGAGGTAGAGATGCTCCAGCTTCCCAGCCAAGCAGGAGTAGGTTCAAACAATGCAATAAAGTTTTCTCCCAGTTCCCACAATTGAATTAAGTTTTCTTACAAGACAGAAGTTGGACTAGACCAATAACTAAATAGAAAGGAAAACAAACTAGCTCCAAAATTGAGTAGCGAGATGAAGATAGCATGGTTCACTCAGTTCCCATAATTAACCACTTCTTTAGTCTTATTTCCCTTAATTTTCACTTTTTAATTCACTTTAATTAATTCTTTTTAATTAATTAATTTTAATTCATGAGTAGGCAGACTACTCCCCCATGGATCACTTATCTGTAAGCCAGATTATAAGTTTTTTTCATATATACACAATCAGAATTACATAAGTCAGGTTACAGATCAGTCTACTTAGATGGCTCACAGTGAACTAATTTTGAGAAGGGAGATTTATGTTTACCAAGATGACCAAGAAAACTTAAGCATAAACACCATGAAACAAAAGACCAAAACAACATAATCAATATTAACTAATATCATCTCCTTGTATCCTAATGACTTATTCCCAGTGTCTATTTAATTAGCATATTTTGAGTCCCAGACATGCCATGTAGTTGTCTGGTCCCCCAGAAGTATCTTCTCTTGGACATTTTGGAATAGGCTTCATTCTCAGGGCAACTCTGAAGAGAGTTCAGTATCTGTGGTTCTAAATCACTTGTGGAGTTTCCTAGATAATTCTGCTGGTAACAAGACTTAATAAGATTTTTCAAACTTATATCCTATTATAGAAGTTCAAAGATGTTCCAACATCATTCTATTAATTAATAGATTTAGTATTGTGTTTGTAAAACTTTTACTGTTTACCTGCTCTGATTATGGAAATCCACTATGAAAGGAAAAGGAGGGACATAGTTCTAACAATGTCAAGAGAGAGAAGGAGTAAGAGTGAGGGGAACAGATGAAATCTGTGGGAATAGGATTGCCTTAAGGTAGACTTAAGAAAAACTAATAGTATTAAAGATCCTAATTCAGAGAAAAATGATAGATGAATGAATGAAGGAAATGATAAGCTCAATTCTGATAGCTTTAAATGTAAAAAGTTTAAATCAACAGAATTATTTCACTCTTTCATGAAATCTTGGAGGAAAAAAAATCCTACAATCTGTTGCTTAAAAAATCACATCTAAAAAGCAAAGAGATAAAAAATAAAAAAGATACTAGAACAAAATTTACTGTCTAGTGAATCTAAAAAATCAGGAATTATAAGCATTTTCTCAGATATTAGAGAGAGAGAGAGAGAGAGAGAGAGAGAGAGAGAGAGAGAGAGAGAGAGAGAAAGAGAGAGAGAGATTAGAGATTGGAAGACTGTTGAACTTTGGAAGACCTGGATTCAAATCTTATTTCTTACTTCTCTTTACTTACTTGTTTCTATTTCTTATTCTCTGTTTGATCAAGGGCAAATCACCTAGCCTCTCAGGCAGTTCCCTCAAATTTATCTGCTAAGTTATAAATATGTCATTGGTCCATCAGTGGAATCACAGGCCCTTGATATATCAATGTGTTAACACCTCAACTTGAATTAACTATCATATTTTAGTAAACCTTATGGGTTTTGAAGATTTCACTGGCCTTAAACTCTGAGTTGTCTAGGTGGTATATAATAGGAGAGAACTGTGCAATGTTGATGGTTTGGAGAGTCTGAAGAATATGGAGCTGCTAGCGCACCTAGTATGATCCTACATTGAAGATCCTTGAGCATCCAGAAGAGTCACTCGATGGGTCATCTAGATTCATGGGCTCATGATTATTAATAACTGAGGTAAAATGTCTGCCTAGAGGCATAGCAGGTAAGTACAAATGGGCTAAACCAAGGACCAGACCAGCCGAGGGACCAAGGTTTCTCAGAAATATCAAAATCTCAGGGGTTGAGATGAAAGTGGGAATCTGGAGATTGGAGTAGAGATTTTAAGCCAGAGAAGTCACTACTGGGATTAGAAACAAACCCGTAGGAGGATTGGTGAGAAGAATGTTTTAATGAGATGTGCCTTCCCCATTTTGGTTCCTCCCTCTGCCCTTTTCTGGTATTGTTATGTTTTCAATTCCACTTATTTCATCCTAATTCAGCTATGCCATGAAAGGATACCTGAGCTTAGACATGAAGCTACATGATACTTGTTGATTGTCACTGGGTAAAACCAAGGTCACTGAAAAGCATCAGGGAGGATCTGAAGAGAAACCTAGAATGTTAAAGTTGGTAGGGGATTTTAAAGATGATTTAGTTTAATTTCTTCATTTTGTATAGATTGAAACTGTGAGAGAAGCTTGAGAGATCTGAGACCATATATCTAGTAGGTGTAGGCAGGACCAAACTCAGGTCTCCTAACTTCATGTCCTACAGTCTTTCTACTGCTGCTTCTCTTGAGTTATTGTATGGTTTTCCCTAGGACTGGTCCTAAAAGGACTTAATGAAATATTGAGGAGAATTTTCATTTCACTATTAAGTTTCTATAACTTTAGAGTTGAGTGTACAGTTCTTTCTATTAAGATCTTTTCACAGAAAATTGTGAGACAAATTATTTGCTAAATTAAATCCAAAATAATATAGCCTAGTTGGCTATGCCTTTTTATTTTTTACTCATTTGTTATGGGAATAATAATTTATATTACTAATTATATATCTTCTTTTAGCTTTCTCCATTGTCTACCTTTTGGTCTTTATCTTGTCACTGCATTTCAACACCTCTACCAGCAGACTAAAAAAAAAAAAAACCGCCAGTAGACACTATGGGATTCAGGCCAATGGGAAGTGATTTGTTAGTGGGTCAGTTGGGTGCTCTTTAAGCACAAAGAATGGGGTGTTGGCATTCTTGTCAGCCTGGTGAAGTAAGCTGAAACTGGTTCTCGGTGTTAAGTTTAGAGATTTTTTGTGGATATGATTTCTTTATAACACTTCTTTTTGTAGGTGCTTGTAAAAAGTTGCTTGAAAAGGTCTATGCTTGTTGAATGAATGAATGATAATTAAATGAATGAATTAAAATATTGAGGTTCTGATTTATAACCATGTGATACTTGATACTTTAAGGATTTTTTTTTGCTAACTTGGATTCTTCATAATGATAAAGGGAGAGTTTGCTTCCTGTTTTAGTCATAGCATGCTGAAACATTTTTTTGTTAGTGTGTGACTTATTAATTTTGAAAGACTTCAACAACATTATAGATAGATAAAGCAGATTTATTAAACACACTTACTATGTGCCAGGCACTGTGTTAAGTTCTGGGGGTACAAATGCAGACAAAAAGGAGGACAATCTCTGTGCTGAAGGAGCAAGTCTGACCATATCGTCCTCCTCCCCCATTCAGTAAACTTCAGTGACTCTTTCTTGTTCCCAGATCAAATACAAAATCCTCTGGTTTTTAAAGCCCTTCATAACCTGGTCCCTACACCTCACTCTCTTCCAATTACTTTGTGTTTCACTAACTCTGACTTCCTTCCACGTGAACACTCCATCTACTCTGAGCATTTTCACTGGTTTCCTTGTCATTTCTGAGATACTTTCTCTTGTAGTCTCCACTTTCTATCTTCTCTGGCTTCCTTCAAGCCGCAGCTGAAGTTCCATCTTCTGCAAGAAGCCTTTCTCCTCTTTTTTCCTCCCCTGTGATAAACTCCCAGTTTGTTCTCTGTATATCTTGTATGTGTATTATCTTCCTCATTAGACTGTGAGGTCCTTGATAGGAAACAACTGTTTTTTTTCCTTTTCATTGTATCTTATTTTTTCTTTGTATATTGTATTTTTTGCTTTGTATTTCTATTTAGCACAGGGCCTAGCACAGTGTGTAGTTAATAGATACTAGTTGACTGACTAATGGAAAAGGATAATACATTAAAAAGGAGTTAGAAAGGTTGGGGAAAGTACCCATATGGAGACAAGGTAGAAAAGAAATTTAGGAGGTCCAGGGGTTATCTGTATTAGAAGTGAGTATAGCTGGAATGGGTATCTCTTCCAATGGTGATTCTGCAAGGGACCTACCAGTGCAAGAGTAGAGACTTGCCAAAATAAAATGGCATTCTGGAGATTTGGAGGCTGAGCAGGTCAGAAGTGAGCCCCATATGTCTACATAGCATGCGATTCTTCACTTTTTTCATAGCTTGAATGACACCATATATTTCCTGATGCTAGATTTTTATTCTTCTCGTGTCTATTTTTGTGTTCTATAGATTTAAAACTCCTCAAGAGCAGGAGCTGTGCCTTATTTTATCATTGTAACCTCTTCATTGTTTAGCAGAGTATTTTTTATCTAGTAGGTACTACATAAATGTTTGGTGAATTGGAGTGAATTTACCCTTCGTAACTTAAAGAACTGGAAGAGAGAATATCACTATTCCAGAAAAGCAATGGCTATCCCAAATGAAACATACTTAATATGACTATTCTATGAGACCAAGGGAAAATTAGAAAGCAAATATTACAGTAAGTAGGACAGTGAATTTTTCTCACATTCTCTAATATTACAGAGTACTTTCCTACTTTCAGAAGAACATTAAAATTGGAGCACTTTGGATGTGTTAGAATATGGGCCAGTCCCCGGAGGGAAGAGGAGAAAAGGTAAGCCTAATTACAGTGTTCCAGGCAGTCTTTGTGAAGGGGATGTAACTGACCCATCATCCGAGACATTGGGGATATACTGAGAAATGAAGTTATTTAAATTAGATTTTATCTCTTGTTTATGGTATCACAGAATAACAATGCAAACATTGTGTCAGAGGCAGGATTTAACACAAAAATTGTGTAATTTTGAATCATTATGAGAATGAGAATTATTTTGCCTTTTGGATTTTTACCTCAAGTGGAAATAGCACATCCCATTATATTGAA
Organism: Petaurus breviceps papuanus; assembly: GCF_028583685.1. Lineage (NCBI taxonomy): Eukaryota > Metazoa > Chordata > Mammalia > Diprotodontia > Petauridae > Petaurus > Petaurus breviceps. The sequence continues at coordinate 24,651,772 of NW_027185694.1, read as the reverse complement.
CTGTTTGCTTTTTCAAAACACATAAAAAGAGAAAGTCACAGAATGATGGATATAGACATCTAATAACTAGCAGGTTTATTTCACTGCTTCCTTTCTTTTCCAACCTGTTCTAATTACCAGTTTATTTTCCTGGTGTATTTAAGTCAGTATAATTTTGAATATTTGCTGAACCCATGATGAATACTTTGCAATGTGAGCTATATTGCTTTGTACATTAAATGAGCCCAAGGATATTGGCCATTTTAAACAGCAAATACACAAATTCATTTCCTTGATAGCAGTTTTAACTTGGGAAAAGGCATTGCAAGGAGTCTGTGTTCACAGAAATCAACTACCTATCAAAATCCAGTGTTTTAGATATATAGAATATAAAATGACTAAAACACTCAGCAGAGATAGTTAAGAAACAAAATGTTAGCTGTTGTTAACGATTCATAACTCCTGACTCGGGGGATTCCTGAGTGACATGTACAGCAGGGGAGTTATTGAACATGTGACTTACAAGGCAGATTATAGGAGCATTAAGTGGAAGAACTCATAGGCAAAGTAATTGCTGTGTATAGAGTGCTGGAATTAAGGCCTTGTAGGCAGACAGTGTTCTTTTTTATTGCCTTCGATAAAAAGAGATGTTGGCACCATCAAAAGGAAGGATCTTCAGGCACAAGGATAGAATTGAAATCAAATGGAATTTTTTTTTTTAAGTTTTAAAGTATAGTCAGTGACAAGAAACTTTTACTTAAGGAAATGGTAAACTCTCACCTTATCCAAAAATGACAAACAGTTTTTTATGAAGTAAGACCTTGAATAAAGTTAAGTCTGCAGTACTGATCCCTCAAATGACAGCATCTAGAGGGTTAAATCTCATGCTTTCTTTCTTGAAAGACTTTTCTTGCCAAGGAATCATTTTTCTTATAAGCAATTTTAAAATATTTTATTTATTTTGTTGACTATTTCCTTATTACATATAAACATTTTTAAAATTCCTTTTTAAAAATTAAATTGTATGTTTATTTTTAGTTTACATCATTCATTTCCACAAGATTTGGGGTTACAAATTTTCTCCCCGTCCCTCCCCTCCCCACCACCCCAAACCAGTGATCCCACTGTATACCCCCTCCCCCAATCTGCTCTCTCTTATATCCTCCCCCATTCCCCTTCCAACTTTCCAGTAGGGCAAGATGGATCCCCATACCTGAGTGCCTGTACATCTTACTTCCCAGTTGCATGCAAATAATAATGATAATAATTTTTTTAAACATTTGATTCCAAAATTTTGAATTCCAGATTCCCTCCCTTCCTCCCTTGTCATCTACCTCTACAGGAGAGATAAGCAATTCCATATAGGTTGTATATGTGTAGCTATGCAAAACATTTCCATAGTGGATATATTATGAAAGACTGACTATATTTCCCTCCATCCCATCCCACCCTACACTTGTTCTATTCTCTACTTTGACCCTGTCCCTTTTTAAAAGTGTATGATTCTAACTTCCCCGCCCTACAACCTGCCCTCCCCTCCATCATCCCCCTTCTCATTCCTTTCCCCCCTATTCCCCTGTAGGGCAAAATACCCTATTAGTGTGTATGTTATTCCCGCCCTAAGCCAAATTCAATGAGAGTAAGGTTAACCCATTCCCTTTTGCCTTCCTGTTCTTCCCCTCCATTGTAACAGTTTTCCTGTGCCTCTTTTACATGAGATAATTTACCCCATTCTGTCTCTCCCCATCTCCTCTCATTATATTCCTCTCTCACCTCTCAATTTCACCTTTTAAATATCATCCCTTCCTATTCAATTGGTCCTGTACCCTCTGTCTATGTACACCTATGCATGTATATACACACACTCACATATGTATTCATATGCCCATATACCCTCCTATATAAACATATATATGTATGTATACATATATATATATATATATATATACACATTTATATTCTCTTCAATCATTCTCATATTGAGAAAAGTTTCATAAGTTACGATTGCTGTTTTTCCATGTAGGAATGTAAATAGTTCAACTTTGATTAGTTTCTTATGATTTCTTTTCCCTGTTTAGCTTCTCATACTTCTTGCTTCTTGTATCTGAATGTCAGATTTTCTATTCACCTGTGGTTTTTTCATCAAGAAGGTGTGAGATCCTGTGTTATCCTGATTGTGTTTCCACAATATTCAAATTGTTTCTTCTTGGCTGCTTGTAATATTTCCTCCTTGATCTGGGAACTCCAGAACCTGGCTATAATATGCCTAGGAGTTTTCTTTTTGAGATCTTTTTCAAGAGGTGATCGATGGAGTCTTTCAACCTCTATTTTGCCCTCTGGTTCTAAAACATAAGGGCAATTTTCCTTGAGAATTTCTTAAAGGATGATTTCTGGGTTTTTTTTTTTTGATCATGGCTTTCAGGTACTCCAAAAATTTTTAAATTATCTCTCCTGGATCTATTTATCAGGTCTGTGGTTTTTCCAATGAGATATTTCACATTGCCTTCTATTTTTTCATTTTTTGGATCTGTTTAATAGTATCTTGATTTCTCATAAAGCCACTAGCTTCCATTTGCTCCAGTCTAATTCTGAAGGAATGATTCTCTTCAGTGAGCTTTTGAGATTCTTTTTCTATCTGGAAAATTCAGCTTTTTAAGGCATTCTTCTCCTCATTGGCTTTTTGAGCCTCTTTTGCCATTTGAATTAGTCAATTTTTAAGGTGTTGTTTTCTTCAGTCAGGTTGTTGACTCTCTTTTCCTGATTTTCTTGCATCATTCTCATTTCTCTTCCCAATTTTTCCTCCACTTCTCTTATTTGGTTTTCAAAATCCTTCTTAATCTCCTCTATGGTTTTTAACCAGTTTATATTTTTCTTGGAAGCTTTTGGAACAGGAGTTCTGACTTTGTTGTCTTCCTCCTGTTCCATGCTTTGATCCTTTTTGTCCCCAAAATAAGAATCTAAAGTAGGATTGCTGTGCTTGCTTTGCTTCCTTTGCTTGCTCATGTTGCCACTCAATTACTTGACTTTTTAGCTTTCTGCCACAGTAGAACTCTGCTTCCAGAGAGGAGAGCTTTGTCCCAAATTGCTGGGCTTTCCTTAGCTGCCAGAGCTATTAGTTGGCTGCCCTCTCTGAAGCCTCCATACACTCTGGCACCTGGTCACGCAATCCAGATCCAAGCAGGTTAAAGCAAGATCAATTACCCCTCAGAATGGTTGCTTGGTCCCCCTACAATCTGCAGGCCAGGAGCTCTGAAGCAGCTATCCAGCGGCAGCCACTGTGCCTCAGCCGCTTCTCCCTCCAGGAGCAGAGGCTGGACCCACTCCCAGACCCACTGTTCCCACAAAGTCCACACTGATCTCTCAGTTTGTGTTTGGCATTTATGGGTTGATAATTCTGGAAACCACCACAGCTGCTGGTGATTCACTCTCCCAAAGTCCCTCCAGCCTGGGCTAGTTGGGCCACCCTGGGGCTAAAATCGCTGGCTCATTTGGGACTGGGTTGCTACTCCCAGTGCACTGTGATATATCCTTTCTGCTGGCCTGCCAGGCTGCCTTCAGCAGGAGATTTGTTTCTGTCTGTCACTTTGTGGGTTCTGTAGCTCTAAAGTTTGTTTAGAGTAATTTTTTATAGGTTTTTGAGTTTGTTATTGGGGGGAGCACACAGAGTTTTCCTGCTTTTATGCCACCATCTTGGCTCCATCCTAGTTCCCCTCCCCCCCAGGGAATCTTTTATACCTTGTGCTTCTCTGTCCTTAAAGCCTTCCTTTTAATGATGCTGTCCTGGAAGAAATAGAATGAGTTATAACCACTCTCAGAATCCTCTAACATGTCTTATTTCATTTCCCTTGTATCTGTACTGTGAAAAAATCCCATAACATTTTGCCAAAGGTCAGAAGTTCACTGCTGAGAAACCATCTTTTCCATAAATGATGAAAATTTCTGTGGAAAGATCAGGAGTTGTCATGCTTTTATGTTTGCTGGTGTAGGGTATTAACCATGAATCTACTTAGAAAAGGAGGAGATATTCAGGAAAATTTGCTAGTCTAAGAGTTGTGAAACTTTTATAATAGTTGAAATGTATGCTTATTATTTGGTGTATGGTTCTGGACAATGAGCTTTCTCTTTTCTTGCTTACCCTACTTCCCCTTCTTCAAAGACCCCTGAAATCTCACTCCCCAGAGTCTTTTTTCATTTACTAGAAGCAGTATGGTTATACATCCCATCAAGTATCCCATCCTCTCTCCCCAAAACCCTCTGATTGATAGAATATTGTAAAATGTAAATGAATCAGACTGCACTGACTTTTAAAAAATTGAAATAAAGTTTCCCTAATGTGTAATTTGTAGATAGTGGACTTGTGAAGATAATTGTTTTCAAAAGGCAATATATGATAGAGATAGCACTGGATTGAGTGTCAGAAATCCTATAGTCCTGACTCTGTCACTAACTAGCTGTATGACCTTGAAAAAGTAATCTCACTTTTTTGGACCTTAGTTCATTCATTTGAAGAAAATAACTTCATAGGTCACTATTAGCTCTAACTTGCTATGTCCATATAGCATAGATCCAGGTGTAGAATAGACCCTCCAAATCAGAGGCTTCACATAAAGCATAGATCTTTAGTTGGAAGAATCCTTTGAGGTCTACCCTCCAAAACAAGAAACCATATCTAGAAGGAGAGGAGATGAGGGGCTCACACTCCGTGGTATCATTTGTCCTCACCTTTACCCGGGCCATTTAATGACTATTTTTCCTTCTTCACCTCTCATGATCCCAATCTAGCTTTATACTTCTTTCATTAAGAACTGTAAGCAATTGTTTCTGGTAAGAGTATCTTAATGGACTGCTTTTTTCTTTTACTAACTTTGTGACTTCCTTGACCATACTCCTTCCTCTGTACTTAACTCTCCTTTATGTGTTGTCTTCCCCATTATAATGGTAACTCCTTGAAGTTAGACACTGCCTTGTTTTTACATTTGTAAAATTTACATTTTACATTGTTTTTAGGTACTTAGCATAATACTGAGATAAATAAAAACAAATTTATACATTTATTCACCTAGTTTACGCTCATTTCACAAATAAAAAAATGGATGCCCAGAGAGGTTTAGTGATTTGTCTGTGGTCACATTGCTAATCATTATCAGAAGTGGGATTTGAACTCCTCTCTGTGAATTCAGTTATAGCACTCTTTTCATTGTGCCAGATTGTATTATCTAGAATGTATCTGATGGTGACAGTGAAACTTTAGGTCTATCTTCTCCTAGTCAGAGATGATTTTGCCCTCAGTTAACCAAGTAAGTAGGGTATTAGATTGGATAGTAAAGATGTGGTTAGAATTGGAGGATATTGAAGTTCAAGTAAATGAGTCTAGACTCAAGATGGCTGAAGAATCAGAGAACCATTTTAAGTTCTTGAGCATGAAATAATGTGATGAAATGGCTATTTTAGGAAAGTTAATCTGGCAGCCGTGAATGATGTGCAAAATGGATTGAGGAAGGAGAGACTAGAATCAGAGAGATAAGTTAGGGGGCTATTGTGGTAATCCTTTACCCTATTAAGTCAAACTAAATGAGTTAATATTACTAAGTTTTGGAACAATGGCATTGGTATTATAAGTAAATTGAATGGAATCTGAATTTATTTTAGGATAGCCTCAGATAATTCAATTTTTAAAATACTGAACTTCTAAAAATTCCTATCTATAATAATTTGTGTTTATAAATATGTCTTAAAATATATTTTTCTTAAGTAGATGAAAATCATGATGTTACCATTAAATTCTAGTAATGTGTGCTATGTAGTATTTCATTTTTAAGTAACAGTGAGTTTGTTGTAAATGCTTTTAAGTGTGAATATAAAATATCTTGCCAAGAATAAGCTATATTCTCCAAGTACACAGACTTGAGGGTAAACAGTGTTTCTCTTTTTCTGTTGAAATTTGCACACTATTTGTGTGTATAGATTAAAGACACAGGCACCTTAATTTCAGAGTTTCAAAGGGAGCATGTTAAAAGCAAAAAATCAATACAGTGACTTTGTAAATGTCGAGATTCTTAGAAATTATCTGGCAGAAGAAATAATAAAATGTTTCAGGTCTATGTACTATGTAAGAGAAGCATGTTTTTTATTTGTGATTGCATCAGATGGGAAATTATTTGATACTGTAATACTCGGAAAAAGGGGCATATTGCAAAAAGCCTGAGAATAATTGTCAATTTCTTCCATTAAGACCTCCCAGCTTTTTTCTGACCATATTTCTCCATATCCCCAACTCCCATTTTCTATAGTTGAGACATATTTTGGATGAAACAAGGCTTTCTGATTTCAAATAGGTAATTCTATTAGTATGCATGTTAATCATTACTCTTGTTAGATGGGATAAATGATGACTTTTCACCAAATAAAAGACCTTGACTTATTTTAAAAGCTGTTCCCATGTTAATGATGCTAAAATCTTGAGTGATTTCAGTTCTGTGGGACTGAGTTCTGTGGGAAGTGTCATAATGTGGGTGGCATTTAAAGGTTACTGAAAAGGGTGGAGATGTGATTAGTTAATAAGAGAGATGAGCAATGTAACAAAGAACAAAATCAGGAGACTTTGAAGTGAGTGGAATCTTGCTTGGAGTCTGAGTGCCTGTAGGAAAATCTTATTAGATGTAATGAAATAAATGTTGGAATGCAACATATCCTTGTAAATACCCAAATCAAACGGATGTAGTTGTCATTTCATTGACAAGCGTGCCCTCATCCTGGGCATTATAGCTCTGAAATTGAGAGTAATTATTCTAATTTGTTTTATTACATTAGCGTGGGTAGAACTAAAGAAAGGAAGCTTTCTTTTATGGCTTTATCATTATTCATACAAGAGAACTCAGAAGGGACAGACTTCTGACTCTTGCACTGAGGCTTCATGGGAATTTTTGGAAAATGATGTCTACAATGTTCTGACCTTTGACCTTCCAGCTGCAGTCCTCCTCCACTCTGCAGGGATCCCATACTTGACTCCTTAGCAACCTCCTTTGTGCCTCTGATCTCTATCCATTTGTCTAGTAATAGCCCTTGGCAGGAAGACTTGTTGTTCCTCAGTGGCTTAAAAAGGCATAGAGCCGTTAATGCCAAGTACTTTTCAAAATCCCTTTCACCCACTTCTTACAGCTACTCTTCAAAGTCAATCAAATGCTGATTCGGTCTTGGTAATTTTGAAAGGATCTTTAGGATAGAAAGAAAAAGATAAACTAAAACAAAACATAAAAAGCACCATGAGTAACTTTTCTTCACAAGTTCATTTTTTAAGCCAAAGGATTTTTCTGTAAGCGGCTCTGATACTTTATAGATATTTTGATGGTGACTTTATATTTGATGGCCCTTTGCAGAGTGTTACAAAATGGAAAGTCTCCAATAACTGTAGGTTAAAAAAATATGTGTGTGAGATATGTGTGTGTATGTGTATGTTTTTGCATGCATTAAGTGTACAAATTATATGTATGTATAGCACATTGTATATGTAACTATAGATACACACATATCTTATAGGTATACCACTAAATTAAATCATTTTTCTTTTTTGACAGAATTCATTGGACAGGTAGAAAGGGGAGGGTGTCAAAGTATATACCTACATATTTATGTATATATATTTATATATGTATATATGTGTATACATATGTGTATATAGGCTTTATATATGTATGTATACATGTTTATCTGTATAGGTATGTGTCTATATAGAGATACACAGAATATATGACTATGCTTTTCAGAATTCAGTCATTATTCAGACTTTGTATTTCATAGTGAAGGACTGTTAACCAGTCTGTTAATTTCACATTTCAGCATGTCATTGTATTTCTGTGATTTCCAAAGAATAATAAATCATTAAAGAATCACTGCAAACAAGGTCAATAACCATAGGGTTTGTAAGTGGTTGGTAAGTCAGCTGTCAGTTTGTTCCTGGAATTAGGCAGACCAACCCTCTTTGACCAGTCTTGTGCAGACAAAAGAGGCCTCCTGTGACCAGGGTCCAGAAACAATGGAAGTGGCAACTTATTTTTAGAATTTGAAAAGAAACTATAGCTGAAGTCTTACCTAGGTCTTTGTCAAAGGGATCTCAAATCCTAAAAACAGAAAGTCTATACTTAGGCTGCTTTTTAAACAGTCTTTCCTTAAAACCTTGCAGCCAACCCATTTTAAACTCAAACTCAATCATTGTCTTTACCCTCAACTTTTCTCCAAATTTCCTCATTCTTCCTATCATCCAGGGTAATGACAGGAATATTTGACTTTTCACTCTTGTTCACTCCCAGTATCCAATTCATTGCCTGTTCTTCTTGATTCTGCCTGTTCAACATCTCTTACGTTGGTCTCCGCTCTCTTTATCCAGACTTACTATGTATTTCTTCCTTTCTCTCAGCCAAACTGGCCTTGTGTTCCTCATCCATGTCATACTATGTCCTCTCAGAGTGCCTTTGAATTCACCATTTGCCATGCCTGGATTACATTTTCTCCTCACTCCTACTCAGAAAATCTCTTACTTCTTTCAAGATACAACCCAAGCTCCATTTTCTGCTGCTTTTCATGATCCACTCCCCTATTTGATGATCCTAACTGCCTTCTATATATCCTTTGAATATTCTGAATGTACACACACATACACACACGTATATATGTTGCTTCCCTGATAGAATGTAACCTCCTTGACAATAGAAATTTCTTCATTTTTTTGTATGTTTCCCCAATATCTTGTGTAATTCTTTGTACATAGTAGGCGTTTAATACATGCTGCTTTATACTTTAATTGATACTTTGCATTTATAACACAGCCATCCTTATTCAGGCCCTTATTACTTCTTCTCTGCACTATAATAATAGTTTCCTGAGCAGTCTCCCTCCCTTTCAGGTCCTTCCCTTTCTAATTCATTTTCTGCACAGTTACCAAATTTATATTCTTAATGTTCAACTCTTGACTTTGTTACTTTCTTGCTCAAGAAACATCAGTAGCTGGGGCGGCCAGGTAGCACAGCGAGTAAGAGCACCGGTTCCAGTGTCGGGATGACCTGGAGATCGAATCCCGGGCTCAGATACTCAGCACCACCACCAGAAATAACTGGCCGTGTAACCTTGAGCAAGTTACTTAACCCCAATTGCTTAAAAAAAAAAAAAGAAAAAGAAACATTAGTAGCTCCCTCTTTCCTCAAGGATAAAATAGAAACTCCTCTATGTGGTATTTAAAACCCATCACAAGCTAGTTCCAGCATAACTTTCCAGACTGATCACATATGACTGCCTTATAGACTATATGCTTCCTCCACATTGACCTATTCATTTTTCCTAGTACAAGCCTTTCTATTCTTTACCCCATCTAGGCCTTTGTACAGGGTGTCTCCTCATACCTAGAATGCTCAAGCTCCAGTGTGACCTCATTCAGGAGGCTTTCCTAATTCCCTCTTTTATTAGTGTCCTATCTCTGTAATCACTTTGTACATGGTTTATATCTCTTTTTATTTACTGCTACCACCACCACCTCCACCGCCGCCACTAACACCACTATCAGTCAGTCAGTCAGTAAACATATCATACACCTACTATGTTTCATGCACTGTGCTAAGTTCTGGGGATACAAAAAGAGGCAAAAGATGGTGATTGTGATGGTAATGACTAACATTTATATTGTTCTTCAAACATTGCAAAGTGTTTTAAAAATATTATCTCATTTGATCCTCACAACAACCCTGGAAGGTAGGTGCCAGTTTCCCCATTTTACATATGAGGAAACTGAGATTGAGAGAATATAATTAACTTGCAATGGTCATGTAGCTAGTAAGCATGCTGGATTTGATCCCAATTCTTCCTGACTCCAAGACCAGTGTGCTATGCAGCACTCTATCTGTGAACATTGTTTTTCCTCTTAGTGAAATATATTGTCAGTTCTTTGAGAGCAGGGGTGGTATTGCTCTTGTATTTGTATCTCGAGTGCTTAGCATGGTACTTGGCATGGTGGGAACTTAATAGATGCTTGCTGATTGGTTTGGTTGCATTGGTTTATGAAAAACCCACTTTCACTTTTCTATCTATGGTTCACTATTTTAGCTTACACACTGGATTCTTAGGTATTATTTTCACTGAGGCTACCCATGTTTAATTCACAGTCAGTCTAAGACATGATCTTGTGTGGTTGGTGTGTCTCATATATCTTTTGAGCAAATACACTTTTTTCTAAAGGTAAAAGAAGTTGACTCACACAGAGAAAACAAAGAACCTAGAAAGGCTGACTTTAGAATACAGATAGTAAAACTGGTCTGTTTTCAAGGCAAAGGTATTTGTTTCCTTCATAGCTTTCCTAGGATTTAGATCTAGAAAGTAAGAGGGATTACCTAGTTCTTTTGTTCAATGTACCTTTATAAGTACCTACTATGTGCAGTGTGTTGTGTCAAAACGTGAATTCTGTTAAAATGAAATTAAATAGATTCTTTTTTTGAAAAAAATCTATTAAATCAGTTGTTGGGCACCACAAATTCAATGCTTGATTGAATTTTTCATCTTTCAACCAGTTGTTTTGACGTTGTATAGACACAACCCAATTTGTGCACAGCTTTCTGCATTCTCCAACTGGCACATGTTGCTTTCATGGTAGATAATTGTTTAGTCTCAGTTTCCCAGGGTGCATCGGAACTAAAAAAAATCCCCATGTCGAGCCAACATTTAGAATATTTAGTTACCACTTCTCCTACCAGGCTGTCTCTCTCATTTGTCTGTTTGAAATTTTACCCTTTGTAGAACAGAAAGGGTACATAAAGGTTTAAATGCTATTGCTAGCAATAATTGGGGGAAGGGGTAGAGGATCCAAACTTAGGGATATAAAGGAAGTGTTATGAGGAACATTGTATTAGCAAAAATGATTTTAATATGAGCAGAGCAGAAAGGGGAAAACAGAAATCTTGAGAAATTCTTCAAGTATGTATGTTTTTGCTTATTTCTAAATGAGAAGTTAAAATAATGATTCTTCAATCCAGATATTTCATTGTGAATTGCAAACATTAATTCTACCTTTCAACAGCCTTTGTGAAATAGATTTGGGTCTATTCTTTTTTACAGAGAAGAAGTTGGTTCACAAAGATGAGAAGTAGCCTGCTGCCTCTGAGTGTGGCCTCCAGCTGGGTCTTAACCACTAGCCCATGCTCCCACCCCAACTTATATTGTAGTATTCTGGGCTACCAGACCATAATTGTTCAGTTGCTGAACAGAGAGTCAAATTGCATAGATCTTTATATGATGTGCCTGGGAGACAGGACTTCGTCTGCATGATTAACTAGGGCTTTTCCTTTTCAAAAACTTTTTTTATATAGACTAGTGAAAATGATTAATTAGAGATCATTATTCTACTGTCTACAAATCCCTTACCACTTTTCCCCCTTTTTGGGAAAGGGAACAAAGTCTAAAGATTAATTCATCTTGCATGATAAACTGTATTTTTAGAAGAGAGAAGAAGAATGTCTAAAATGATCAAGCAAACTACAGAAAATAATAGATACAAGTAGGGCAAAATTGGATGTTTAAACTATAATACTTAAGGAGCATTTCTTTTCATTTTCAGTTTTCATTCTGAATTCCTTAAAAAATATTTCACTTATAGACCTCATAGAGACCTTGGTATATACCATATATGTAAAGATTTTTTTTCCTGTGACTGAAATTTATTGTAAATAAAAGAATGAAAAAACAAGATTTACTTTGAGAGGAAGAAATGGCGTAGATTGATGAATGTGATGGTTCACAGGCTTGTCAGCTAACTGAAGTTTGGCAGATATTATCAGGCATGATACTAGGGCACTGCTTCCTTAGTCCAGTTTAAAATCCAAGCACAAATTACATTTTTCTTTTGATTTATGCAAAATGAATAGTGTATTATATTGAGAGAGAGAGAGAGAAAGAGACACAGAGAACAACAGACAGAAACAGACAGTTTCCTTAAATGTCTGAGATATTTATTTACCCACACTGTGGCATAATCTGGCATGTATTTATTTTATTTTTCCAATTAATTGACTTTTAAGCAACATGTTTTATGTTGACATCACTTGTTGAGGACTTGCCTGAGCTGAAAATATTGCCCTCTTTTTAACTCTTCTCTGCATCCTCCCAACCCCCACTTCTGACCCCAGTTCAGTTAAGGCACATTAAAACATCTTTGGATGGGCTCTAAATTTATAACAATCCTGGCATGTTCCCGCTCTTACTTTCCCAAGCAGATATCAATAGCATTTTACAGACATAGCTTTAGGTCACTCAGCTTTCTTTGGGTCTGGTGTGCTATTGGCCTGTCTGTACCATTTTTTCAGAATTAATTTTGGGCTGAAAAAGGCTCAAAGACAGCTTTGTTCCTTTGACACTCACTCTGGAAGAAAAAAATCCGTGGAAAATCTGACATCTGCATTGTAGAGAAAAATCAATAGATAGGGAGGAATATAATTATCCCCCACTTCTGAAAGAATTTTTTAGATTTTTAAGTGTCTCATATCAGCTTAGAACTTGAATGACATTTTAATTATTTAGGTTTTTTTTTTCTCTCCTGGTTTAAATCACCAAAGAGTATAATTCTTAGATTCTGAAAGGATACAGATGGGTTGAACACAGGAGATAACGAAAGGACTTCATCTGCCGAAATGCAATTTCGTTTTTCAGTTAAAACAGTTACATATATGTGAATCAGAAACCAAACTAACAAACATTCTTAATGGTCTGCTATATGGTTTTGTTTTGACAGATAACCATCTAGTGAATTATGAGTCATTTCTTTAGACCTCATGTAAATAGGGATGCAGTTGATCTTCTAAGATTTTTTTTGACACAAAATATGAAACTGTAAAACATTTACAAAAATGACAAACTCTGCTTTTTGGTGTTTTTATGGTTATGTTGTGATTTTAGCCATGTGAAGATTTACTTCTCAAAAAAATTCATGGATAATTATTCACCATAAAAAAAAGCTTCATGGAATTTCTCTGAGCACTCCTGGAACATTGAAAATATAACCAAAATGCTATGTATAGACAAAATTTAAAGGAAGACATCAAGTGTAATGTAACATATACAACTTGAGTGATAATTGTTGTGTGATGGGACCTGGTCTTAAAAAAAGGCATCTGTGTCTTAATATCTGTGTTAAAATTTTCTACCCAAATATTCCTTTGTTGTGAAGTATATGTAGCACTGGTAAATGTTGAAAAATCTTTTCTTGCTTAATTTCAGACTCTGCCTTTCTTGAAGTGAAATTTCTACATAGTTTGGTAGTATTATTTAAAAGGGTATTGCTTTATGATAACTTGAAGTGTTGAATGTTAAAAATCACTTTATCTTATATATTTTTTACAATAGGTAGTAATAATAGCAAGAACTGACCCTTAATGTTTATAAATTACTTTATATATTTATTATATAAGGTTAAAAAAAAGTCAGAGACCAGAGGGCCTTGAATGCCAGGCTAAGGAATTTATATTTTATTATATATATGAGGAGGTTTTTGAACAAGGTGATGATTACTCTGTCACTATGAAAAATAATTCAAGGAAAAAGGAACCAGAGGCAGAGAGACTAGTTAGGAGGCTATTATGGTCATCTAGGTAAGATGTCCAGAGGGCCTAGACTTGGGTGGCTTCAGTTATGAATAGAAAAGAGAGGGCTGATGGGAAATAGATTGCTTAGTTAAATAATAGGAAAATGATTAGAGCTAGAAGGGAACTTAAATCTCTCTATTTAAACTCCCTCATTCTATAAATTAGAAAACTGAGGCCCAGAGAGGTTAAATGGGCTTACATAGAATCAATAAGTAGCATTACCAAAATTCAAACCCAGGTCCTCCAACTCCATATCCATCTAGCATCTACATCCTGTGCTCTTTATACCATGCAAAAGACAAAATATTGGGTTGTGGGGGGCAGTGAGGCAAAGAGAAGAAAGAGTCAGAGATGAATCAGTTTTTGTGCGTGATTAACTTTAAATACATGAGTATCAGTAATGGGGGAAATGGGGTAGAGACAGGGAAAGGAACTTTGCAGTTCTCAAATGCAATTCAATTTTTTCTCTCCTATCCTGAGTTTAAGTCATTGTCGTTGTCTCTCTATAGATTTTCTCCAAAATCTTCCAACTCAGTGCACTCAATATCCATCTCTTTAAATGTTCCTATGTGGATTTTTTTAAGGCAGGTTTCCTTCCCCTATCATCAGGGCAATCAGGGTTAAGTGATTTGCCTGGGGTCACAGAGGTAGTAAGTATCAAGTGTCTGAGGTCACATTTGAACTCAAGTTCTCCTGACTCCAAGGCCAGTGCTCTATCCACTACTCTACCTAGCTGCCCCAGGTAGATTTCTTTTGAGTAACCTTGGATCTTATTGAAAAGGTCCTGTGGAGTTCTAAGGGTTGGTATCATCTAAGATGGGCAGTTCAGGGTTGAAGTTGTCTAGAACTTTTGATAATCCCAGTCTGCTCTTCTATGCAAAGTGCTACCTTTAAACACAAAGATTGTCCTAGTGATTGTATAAAAAAAATCTTAAAACTCTACAACCTTGAAAGTAGCAAACAAAAAAAAAATGACCCAGAGGACAATGGAGAGATGTATGATGGACTGTAGTATTTTTGCAGTGATCAGTTACATTCAATAAGTAGCATAAGGTCTATCACAAGGAAATATATAATCATAAAAGGAAATGGACTGTCATTATGTGTTATCTCTCACTCTTGTCATATGACTAGGCCAACTGCTGCAATGATACCTAAAATATGTAAAAGATCCCAGAAGAGGGTTTCTGGCATCCAGCTTCTGAGAGGATATTTAGGAGAATGTAGACAAGAAATAAACATGATAAAATATACCTAGAAAATTTGTGCAAATGGAAAGGAAGAAAAACACCTTGATGAAATAACAAATCTATTGATATATTGAATTTTAAGGTAGAAGGGATCTTATTTTTAACTGGGGAAAAATTCTCTCTCTATCATCTATATCCATTGATAAAGATTTTTTAAAGAATGAAATTGATTTAACAGATGTATAATTTGGTTTATTTTCTTACATTTGATACAATTATAATTGGTTTTATTAAATTTGAAAAAGAATGTATATGTAAGCACTTTGTGTTAATCCAAATTTAGTAGATAATTGTTGTTAGCTTTTCTCCCTAATTACCTCTTCAGATAGTTTTCAAACTTTGTGGTGACCAAACATTTTAAGAAAAGAGCTGTATTAATATGGGCAAGATGGAAATAAAAGAAAATCTATTTATTTCGAACTTGTTCATGATATCATCATACAGAACACTGCCCCACAGATTGGTTATCAAATATATCACACACTCAATATTGAATAATAACAATTCTACTTTGGATATGTAGAGTGATAGATGCCTCTTGGGCTATTTTTTGCATGCCAAATTTCACCTGTACTTTTTATAATTGTTAATCCCACTTGTATTGGTTAATTTACTTTTTTCATGTTTCAGACCTCTTAATTTCCAACTCATTTTCCATTTCTTTATCCATACCACTCTGGGTAATAGTGACCATAAATGAAATACTGAAAAAAGATCAGAGCCCTAAGTTATATCTATTTATCTAGTTATATATATAATGTTCATTTGTTTCATAATAGTAACAACAATGATTTTTACATAGCTCCTACTATGTGTCAGGCACTGTTCTAAACACTTGACACATATGATCTCATTTGATCCTCACATCAACCCTGGGAGGTAGGTACTATTATTATCCATATTTTAGAGAGGAGGAAACTGAGGCAAACAGAGGTCAAATGACTTGCTCAGGGTCACGCAGCTAGTAAGCATCTGAGCAGAGATTTGAACTCAAGTCTTTCTGACTCTATGCCTGGAGCACTACCTGCTTCTCCATCTAGCTACCCCATTTCTTGAAGGACTTTGGAGGATATGGTAATAATGCCTCATTATTGAGTCATTGTGTACTCAGTCTCTTTCAGAGTGTTTCTCATGAGAACATTAAATTTGTCGCCTGGGTATAAATTATGTATCTCAGTTGAAGAATTGTCTTTCTAGGCTGTCATGGATGCCCTTGGACTGGTTGAGTAACAACAAGTTGATATGAAACAGATGATACAGAACTATACTGGCATTCAGGGCTCCTTAATCAAGGATCTTTGGATTTATTTTAAAATTGTTTTTATAACTATTGTAATATTACTGTTTTCTTTTGTAATCTTATGTTTTTCATTTTATGCATTTGGAAACATTCTGAGAAGCAAAGGATTTACCAGTCTGCCAGAAGGGTCCATCACACACACATAAACATGCACACACATATTAAGAACATTTAATGGAATTCCTAATGGGAACATTATTTTTACTAAAGTAGATTGGCAACTATTCCACAGCTTAGATTTTAGAATTGTCTGAGGCCCTGAAAGCTTAAGTAACATGTTCAGGGTCAGTTAGTATGTATCAGACATCCGGATTTGAACCTAGGTCTTTTTCGACTATGAGGCTTGTGTTCTCCATTCAATATACTTCATTACTATGTGTGTGTGTGTGTGTGTGTGTGTATCTATGAAATAAATTATTGTTAGGCAGCTAGGTGGCACAGTTGATAAGAGTATTGGATGGACCTGAAATCAGGAAGATCTGATTTTAAATCAGATTGAATTTAGCAAACATTTATTAAGTGCTCCAGTATGTCTGTGCTAAGCATTGGAGATATAAAGAGGCAAAAGACAGTCCCTGCCCTCAAAGAGCTTACAATCTAATGGAGGAGACAACATGTAAACAAATACATACAAAGAAAGCTATGTGCAAGATAAATAGGAAAGCACTGGAATTAAGAGGGCTTAGGGAAGCCTTTTGTGGAGTGTGGGATTTTAGTGGGGTCTTAAAGGAAGTCAGGGTGATCAATAGTCAGAACGAAGGAGGGACAACATTCTAGGCATGGATGACAGACAGAGAAAATTCCTGGAGTAGAAAGGAAGAGTGTCTTGCCTCAGTTAGGGGCTCAGCTGTATGACCCTGAGCAATTCACCTAACCTCTGTCAGCCTTAGTTTCCTCATCTGTGTAATGGAAATAATAATAGCATTTATTTCCCAAGGTTGTTGTGAGGATAAAATGATATTATAAAGCATTTTGTAAACCTTAAAGTGCTATTTACAGAATAGTTGTTACTACTACTACCACCATTGCTGTTGCTGCTTCTGTTGCTACATTTGTATAGCTGGCAGGTAAACCCAGGGGTCCTAGAAGTGGAACCACCTCCAGAACAAGTTGTGGTTCTAGCCTGTTTCCCACAGCCATCATCTAGGGATGCAATTCCTGTGGAGAATGCACCAGACATCATCACCAACTGTCCCCAGTGGGGTAGGGAAGCCAGTTTAACTGAAGCAGCAAGTCATCCTGTGCAGGAGACAGAAGGTGTCATATGCCAGGCAAGTCAAGCCAGCACTACCTCTCCTCCCACCACAGTGGAGACAGCACAGGACTCTGATCCTGGTGCTCCCAGTCCTCAGACCTGAGAGGGAGCCACCACTATGGGGGAGGGATCCACATTCCTTATCACCACCAACAGAAAAGTCTGACCAACTTGCAACCAAGGAGCAGGTTAACCCAAGAATCTCATTAGTCAAAGCACTTCCCCCTCACCCCAGACCACCAGTCTTGCTTTGAGTAGAGCCTCTGCAGGCATCATCTAGAGAAGGAACCCCCAGGGATTGTGACCTGGCAGCAGAATCTGCAAGTGCTCTAAGTCATGGGTATTGAAGACCCAGAAAATAAAGTTCTCTCTGTCATAATTCTTGGCACTGTTGAATGAGAAGTTAATGATTTTTTTCCTAATGGAAATTACATTAAAGAACATACATTACCATGCCTTTTGGTGCATAACGACCATGAGACCTTTCAATCTGACTTGTAGCTCAAACCTTCTGTATATGTTGCATTCCCCTATTAGAATGTGAGCTTGTTGAGAGCAAACACTGTCTGCTCTTCTAGTTGTGTCCTCAGCACTTAAAACAGTACTTTCAACATAGTGAACACTTAGTGAATTCTTTTTCATTCTTTAACTCACTTATGAGCTTTGTCTCTCCTATTAGGCTGTGAAGTCCTTAGGGGCATTGACAGTATTTCATATATCTTTGCTATATTTTTTGTAGCTAGCTTTTCTTATACTAGTTACTCCATGATTGTTTGTTGAATATTAACATTGAGATATTTTTCTTAGTTCCTTTTAAAAAAAATTTCCCAGTGTTTTTTTTTAATTACTCTTGTTTTGGGTACCAATGATTTAATTTCTCCCACGTGCTTGGTATTCTACTTGTTATGCTACTTTAGCAATAAGGGAATTGGCCCCTTAATATCTCTAAAAAAAGGTCTTTCCCCTCTTTAGCATAGACCACCTCTGTGTATACTAATTTTGCTCAATTGCTCTCTTGTCTTTGTTTTCATTAGTAACATTTCTTCTTTACTCAGCTCAGCAAGGACCGATGGAGTTCCAATATAGTGATACCAGTGTTATTAGTGGAGAAATGGAAATATTAATAGATCTTTTCCAGTTTGGACAGTTCTATTCATTTTCATGTGTTTCTCTGATCAGTAGTGATTTACAGCATTTTTTCATATGACTATCAAGATATATATATATATATATATATATATATATATATATAAAACTTGTATTTCTTCTCCTGAAAATTGCCTGTTTGTATCCTTTGGCCATTTATCATAAGAAAATAGCACTGGGACATTAGTTGGGAATTCCCAGAGAATATTGTTGCATACCCATCTCTTGAAATCATTATCAGCAAATACTATATGGAGCAGATACATATACCTATGTATGTTTGTGTGTTTCTATACCAGTCTCGAGGGGAAATGCTATGGAAGGAAACTTTTCCTAAATGCTCGTGTCCACTGATTAAACAGTGACAGCGTGTGTTTTCTTAAATGTTCCCTATTATAGTTCTTGCAATATAGTTCTCTAATGTAATTATAAGACAGGATAAAACTGATAAGTGCCAGTTAGATTCTGTCAGTGAAGTCTTAGCCATATAGAATTCAGAGTTTTTGAAGTAATAAGTACTAGAATGTCTGGCTTCTTGAATTTGTAGCTAAAAAAGGAACCATTGTATTTTTTATTAAGACTTATAAAATAAATGTCTTGAAAATTTTCAATTGAGCTTTTGATACACATAAATGCTGTTCACCCAATGCATGTTTAATGAATATTATATTGTTGTTGCATATGCAGCCTGGGCTGGTATGTGGCATGGTACCAATTCCCAACTCTTTCCAAGTTCTCTCTCTCTCTGGACTGGGGCTGGCTCACTCCACTTGTATCTACTTCTGCCCAGTCAGGTTGGTGACCTCTGAGAGGCATCCTTCATGACTCAAACTCTCTCTCAGAATCCTATGGGTGACCACTCTGTATATGTATATGTGTGTGTGTGTGTGTGTGTGTGTGTGTGTAGTAGATACGTGACTACTTTTCAGCACTCTATCTCAAGAGGTCTCACTGGTGTGTTTCCCAAGTACACAAATCAACCAGTTACAATAACACCATTGATTTTACCTGTGAACCCATTTACCAAATAATAAAAAATGTTTTTGCCAACATTTACTCAGTTTAGGGTAAGAACATGAATGATAACTTTCACTAAGTGGCAAAAAAGAGGATAAATAATCATATTCACTAGAACAAAAAGCAGGAATAATCAAAATATAATAGTTCACTCATAAACCTTAGTTACACTTTCACATAAACAGAAACTTATCAATGAGGCTCATGATTAGGAAGCCCATGTATGCAGGACAACTTAAAAGTCTGAATGGAAGACTGTAATAATTTGATCTGTTTAGAGGTCAGTCTATGCAAGGTGTCACTTGTTTGGCAAGACCATTCTGTCTGCTTCTCTTCAGCCCTCACAACTCTCTTCTTGGGAGAAGCTTCTCTGATATTTTTGGGCCATAAAAGCAGTACAAAACTCTTTTTTAACATCCAATGACCCTTGGCAGGGTGCTGAGAAAGTGCTATGCTCTTTCAGTGACAAGCTAGTCTATTAAGATGGAGAACTGCCAAGCTCCTCATATCTGCTCTGTGGATTTGGGGGAGTTTATCCATCCCAGATGTAGAGAGCAATGAGACATTTCAGCTTTTGCCCGGCCAGCTCATCACATAGCAGAGGATTTCGTTTTATCCAATGAGCTCTTGCCAGTCATGCTCCTTTTCAGAATAAAGAAAATGCAAAATCTTTCCTTCCTCTCTTCTTCCTCAATCTCAAATAAGAGAAGGCAGTAATGGGCCACACAGGTACCCCTGAGAGGTTTTCCTCTCAACTCTAAACTGTAAATAGTGCTAGAGAGCAATCCTGCCTTCTCTCAGCCAACCAGTTCTCAGTAAAGCGTTGCCTTTCTTCCACTCAACACAGTTCCCTATAAAGCATGTCTATCAGTTCAGCTTCTTTCAACTTTTGTATTGTCTTCTATAAGTAGCTCCTCTTTTTACCGCTTCTCTTATGTCCTCCAACTTTTTCTGTGCTGAGCTTATTCTCTTCTTCTATCTTCATCTGGTCATTTCTTTCTCTTCCTCCTTATCCACCCTGTTTCTACCTTTGTCTTATGTTATAAAGCTCAAAAATTCCTCCTTTATGTTACATATGATTCCAGCAATCCTTTATTTCCTTTTTTTTTTTTACCAATTTATTTATTTATTTTCAGTTTTCAACATTCATTTCCACAAGATTTTGAGTTACAAGTTTTTCTCCCCATCGTCTGCCTAACCCAACCCAAAAATAGCTAGCCTACTGAATACCCTTTTCCCAGTCTCTCTTATATCCTCCCCCAACTTTCTAGAAAGGCAAAATGGATTTCTATACCCCAGTGCCTGTATATCTTATTTCCCAGTTGCAGGTAAAAAAAAAAACAACATTTTTTTTTATACACATTTGTTTTTAAAACTTTGAGTTCCAGATTTTTTCCCTTATTCCCTCCTCACCCACCCCCACTGGGAAGATAAGCAATTCAATATAGGTTGTACATGTATAGTTATGCAAGACATTTCCATAGTAGGTATATTGTGAAAGACTAACTATATTTCCCTCCATTCTATCCTACCCCACCCACTTATTCTGTTTTTCCTTTGACCCTGTCCTTTTTCAAAAGTATTTGCTTCTAACTACCCTCTCCCCCTATCTGCCCTCACTTCTATTATCCCCTTCCTCCCTATTTTCCTATAGGGTAAGATACCTAATTGAATGTGTATGTTGTTCCCTCCTTAAGTCAAATTCAATAAGAATAAGGTTTGCCCATTCCCTTTCATCTTCCAGCTCTTCCTCTCCATTATAACAGTTTTCTCTTGCCTCTTTTATATGTGATAATTTACCTTAATCTCTCTCTCTCCTTTTCTCTTTCTCCCAATATATTCCTCTCTGACCTCTTAATTTTATTTTTTAGATAATCATCCCTTCATATTCAAGTCATCCTGTGCCCTCTGTCTATGTATATATGTACATAAATATGCAAACCCTCACATATATATTATACACACCTACACCCTCCTATACATACATATATGTATGTATACATATATATATATATATATATATACTATATATTCCCTTCAATTGTCCTCACACTGAGAAAAGTTTTATGAGTTACAATGGTTGTTTTTCCATGTAGTAATGTAAATAATTCAACTTTAATAAATTCCTTATGTATGGGGGTAGCTAGGTACTGCAGTGAATAGAGCACCAGCCATGGAGTCAGGAGGACCTAAGTTCAAATACAGGTTCAGACACTTAACACTTACTAGCTGTATGACTTTAAGCAAGTCACTTAACACCAATTGCCCCTCCAAAAAAAACAAAAAAAAAGTTGCTTATGATTTCTTTTCACTGATTACTTTCTCATGCTTCTCTTGCTTCTTGTATTTGAAAGTCAGATTTTCTGTTCAGCTCTGTTTCAGGTTTTTTCATCAAGAGTGCTTGAAAATCCTCTATTTCATTAAATGACTATTTTTTCCCCTGAAGCATTATACTCAGTTTTGCTAGGTAGGTGATTCTTTGTTTTAATCTTAGCTCCTTTGACCTCTGGAATATTATATTCCAAGCCCTTCAATCCCTTAGTGTAGAAGCTGCTAGATCTTGTGTTATCCTGATTGTGTTTCCACAATACTCAAATTGTTTCCTCCTGACTGCTTGCAGTATTTTCTCCTTGACATGGGAACTCTGGAATTTGGCTATAATATTCCTAGGGGTTTTCTTTTTGTGATCTTTTTCAAAAGGCAATTGGTGAATTATTTCAATTTCTATTTTGCCCTCTGGTTCTATAATATCAGGGCAAGTTTATGTGATAATTTCTTGAAAGATGGTGTCTAGGATCTTTTTTTGATCATGGCTTTCAGGTAGTCCAATAATTTTTAAGTTATCTCTCCTGGATCTATTTTCCAGGTCAGTTTTTTTTCCAATGAGATATTTCACATTGCCTTCTATTTTTTTCATTTGTTTGGATCTGTTTTGTAGTATCTTGATTTCTCATAAAGGCATTAGCTTCCCTTTGCTCCATCTAATTTTGAAGGAATTATTCTCTTCAGTGAGTTTTTGAAATTCCTTTTCCATCTGGCCAATTTGGCTTTTTAAGGCATTCATTGGCTTTTTGAGCCTCTTTTGCCATTTGAGTTAGTGTATTTTTAAGGTATTATTTTCTTCAATCATGCTGTTGACTAGCTTTTCTTGATTTTCTTGCATCATTCTCATTTCTCTTCCCAATTTTTCCTTCACTTCTCTTACTTGGTTTTCAAAATCCTTCTTTAGCTCCTTCCTGGCCTGTAATCAGTTCGTATTTTTCTTGGGAGCTTTTGATGCAGGAGTTCTGACTTCATTGTCTTCCTCCCTATCCATTCTTTGATCCTTTTTGACCCCGAAAAAGGAATCTCTGGTAGGATTGAGTTTCCTTTGCTTGCTCATGTTGCCAGTCAATTACTTGACTTTTGAACTCTCTGCCATGGTAGAACTCTGCTTTCAGAATGGAGAGAGATTTGTCCCAAATTGCTAGTGTTTTTGCAGCTGCTGGAGCAATTAGGAGGGTGCCCTCCCTGCAGCCCCCACAAGCTCTAGCACCTGGCCACATATCCCAGGACCAGATCCAAGTAGGTCAAAGCAAGAGCAATTACCCTCTGAATGGTTGCTTGGTCCGCCTACAACCTGCAGGCCAGCAGCTCCTGAGGCAGCCATGTGGCAGTAGCTGGGGCCGCTGCACCTCTGCTACTTCTTTCCCTTGGGGCAGGTGCTAGACTATGCCCTTTCAACCCCCTCCTCCAGCAGAGTTCCTGACTGACCTTTTACTTTGTCTTTTGTGTTTATGGGTTGAAAAGTCTAGAAATCACCACAGCTGCTAGTGCTGGACTCTCCTGAAGTCTGCTCCAGGCCCCTGCTGGTGGGGCTGCCTTGGGGCTGAAACCTGCAGGGCTCACACCGTGCTGGGCCTGGCTCCCTGCTCAGTGTGATAGACCATTCCTGCTGGCCTGCCAGGCTGCCTTCAGTGGGAGATTTGTTTCTCTATGTCACTTTGTGGTGACATTTGTTTAGAGTCATTTTTTACATTGGAGGAGGTGGAATCCAGAGCCACAGAGAAGTCCTGTTTCTGCTCCACCATCTTGACTCCACCCTCTCCAGCAGTCCTTATAAAATCATCTCATAGTCCTCAGACAGTTATTTGATTTATAGTTTATCCTTGTTTTAAAAATTTAGGGAAAAAAATTACAAGCAAATAAACTTATGGACCACAATGCCCTGCAACCACCATTACCTCAGTAATTACCTCAAAATTACCTCATTCTGCTTTTAAGCAGACTCTTTCAATTCCCTTTTTTTCCCAAGGGAAAAGTTTCCCTTGGGTCCTCAGAACAATCTGTTCCTCTCTCCAACTTTTTATCTAAGAAGCTGTTTCTTCTCAAGCTAATGCTAACAGTTTTCCCTTCCACAAATTTCCTTTTTCTATCCCTTTCAACAACCAAAATATGAAAGGAACAGTACCTTAACACATAGCACATGAAATGATAATATGTGCATATGGATTACATACTATAAGAAATACAAAGGAAATGTATGATTCCAAAAATAAGTAAGATGGTTTTCTAGTGGAGAGCAAGGGATCATCGTTGAACAGCCTGATACTTCACAGAATGGTAGAAGTTTTAGAAGGATTCCTTTATTGTTTTGAGTAGATTCACTTTGGAAGATTTATAGGACACATAGAAAAATTGCCCAGAATAAAGAGGCTTCCTTCCTCCTAAATCTTTTCTAATTTAGTATCCTCAGTTCCTTTAATAGCTGATACTTCTATTACATGTTTCGGGTCCCCTTGCTATACTCTGATTATTTTCCTCTGATTGTGTTCTAGCTTGTCTGTGCCTTTCTTAAAATATAGTGTCCAGATTTTAGACACTATTGCTATAGCTTCCTAATTAGTCTCTTTCTGGTCATTCTCTGCTCTAACCAAATTAGTATTCCTAAAATACAGATCTGACCTTTCATACCTCTGCTGAAAAAGCTTCTAGAATAATATACACAATATTCAGTCCGGGATATAAATCCCTTGACAGTCTGACTTCTAACTATCTTACTCATTTCATACCCTTTCTTGTATGAACTGCACTTCTTAGGTAAAGTGGCCTATAATCTGTTCCCCAAACTCAGGCTTCCACTACCTATCTCCTTGCCTTTGCACAGATACCTCCATGCCTGGTATCTGGAATGCACTCCCGCCTCACTTCTACTTCTTGCAACCCCTCTTTCTCTCAAGGTTAAGCTCAGGTGACACTTCCAAAGTGAAGCCTTTTCTGATCTCCCCAGTTATATTTTTTTTGCTTTTTGGAGGGCAATTGGGGTTAAGTGACTTGTCCAAGGTCACAAGGCTAGTTTTTGTGTTAAATGTCTGAGGCTGGATTCAAACCCAGGTCCTCCTGACTCCAGAGCTGGTGCTCTATTCACTGTGCCACCTAGCCGCCCCATCTCCACAGTTATTAGTGATATCTCTGTCACCAAATTACTCTGTAACTACTTATCTGTATATATCTTATGTTACTTCTCACTACCCCAGTTTAATTCTGTATGGTCTTTTATGACTGGCACCATTTTGTTTTTGTCTTTGTTTTTTTATCCTTACTGCCTAGTTAAGTACCTTCCACATAGTTTGTACAGTTGTGTCAAACTTTTTGTGACCCCATTTGAGGTTTCCTTGGCAAAGATTCTGGAGTGGTTTGCCATTTCCTTTTTTCAACCCATTCTACAGATGAGGAACTGAGGCAAACAGGGTTAAGTTACTTGCCCAGGATCTGAGTAAGTAAGTATCATAGGATGTATTTGAATTCAGGTATTTTTTGACTCAGGCCTGGGTACTCTACTGTGCCAGCTAGTTGCCCTTGTACGTAGTATCAATCAATCAGTAAACATTAAGTGCATTTTGTGCTAGGCACTGTGCTAAGCCCTAGGAACCCAAAAAGAGGTAAATGACAGTCTCTCCCCTCAAGGAACTTATAGTTTCATGGGGGAGACAACATGGAAACAAAATATATATGAAGCAAGATGTATAAACAAATAGATAATTAACAGAGGAAAGCACTGGAATTAAGAGGGGTTAGGGAAGGCTTGCAGTGCTTAATTGGATTGGTGTTTAATATGTGTCTTTGAAATACAGCAGAATAAGGATGTGGTTATATCAAGTAAGAGGGCAGTGGATCTATTAATAGTTTCACCCTGGGGACAGTGCTTTTGTAAATACAGCCTGAGATTGGTACTGGTAAGATTCCTCTGGGAGAGGTTACAGGAACAGGGCTTAGACTACGATCATGGGTAGTCATCACATCTGGCTCCACACTACATGTTTAGTCAGGACCTAAGGGAGATGACAGCAAGCACTTAGTATTTGGGGCTGCCCTCACCTTCTTCCTTGTAGAAATACAATTCAAGTGATGGGGAAATAGGTATCTGGCCACCATGTATCTTGATGGGGCTGTTGTTTGTTGCTTGGGGCCTACAAGACTATATCATGGCATCGTTTCTGAGCCAAAGAGCCCATAATGCCCTGATGGGGTAATTTACCCTTGCAGTCTAGTCAACTGTAATTTGAATGTGACTCTAGTTCAGGCTAGGGCAATTAATTAATTGAAGTAGTTCAAAAGCTGAATAAGCTGCCTGAGAATATCATGAGTGCTTTCTCTCTGTAGGTCTTTAAATTGCTGTTGAGATTCCTGTTTCAAGCATGGGTTGTTAGATAGCCACTGGGCTTTATTTAAATTTATCATCTATTTCTTTGGTTCTTTGATATTTCCCATAGCCTAGTGTAATGTAATGCCAAAAGAAGGCATAGGTGCTCTCTATTTTATTCAGTGACAAACCAAGAACAGAGAAGATCAAAACATGACATCATTCAAAATACAGCATTTACTAAGTGTGATTAAATAATCTCCAAGTACTACCCCACCCCAGGACCTTCCAATCATTCAATCAATTACAAAGTCTCTGTTCTAAATACTTCTCCACCCCTAGGCTATACCTTAATTAAGTCCACCACAAAGCCCCTCTTCTTAAATGGAGATTAGTTACCAAACATATGGTCAAAAGTTCCCCATCCCTGGATCACAATTGAATCTACCCCAGAGTTACATCAAGTTTAAACACAGCACTTAATACCCAAATGGAGGTCTTTTCTTCATCTTAACACGAGGCAAGTTCTCAGCAATCTTAGTTCCTGGGGAGACAAGGTTTAGCAAAGCCACAAGATACATTGCCAGTCCCTTCATGAATTTATCCTCTGTCTGTAGAACAGTCCTAGAACCCCTGAACACATTAGCAAAGCCCTCTCCCAGGATTTCTGTAAACATACAACAAGAAAATCCTTCTTCAGGGCTTCTGAACCAACAGAAAGGCTCCTAGACCCCTGCAACAACAGCACTGTCCCTCACCAGTGGACAGTATTCACTCTCTGTCTGCAGGACAGTCTCAGGGCTTCTTAGCGAACAG
>NW_027185694.1:24617777-24624764 GCF_028583685.1 Petaurus breviceps papuanus | reverse complement strand
TAACAAACTCTGGGTTTTAACACAATCAATTTGAAAACCAAGCCAATACAGGGGAATCTTTAATTGCTATTACTATCACACATGCCTATATATTTCTTTTGTTTTTGGTCTTTATTAATTCATTTGTTTACTTTTAGTTTACAAGATTCAGTTCCACAATCCCTTGAGTTTCAAATTTTCTTCTCCTCTCAAAACCCTTCCCTGTCCTCCTCCCTACCTAAGTCTTTTGTAGTTGTCTTATAATCCTGCATTGCTGAGAAGAGTCCAGTCTATCAAAGTTGGTCATCTCACATACATTGTATCTGTAATTGTGTACAGAATTCTCCTGGTTCTGCTCTTCTCACTCAGCATCAGTTCATATAAGCCTCTCCAGGTAAATATGAAGTCCATCTGCTCCTCATTTCTTATAGCACAATAGTATTCCATTACATTCATATACCATAATTTGTTTAGCCATTCCCCAATTGATGGGCATCCCCTTAATTTCCAATTCCTTGCCAGATGCTATAAATACTATATATTTCTAATGAAGCCCAACAGCAAGAAATAGAGAAATTCCATTTAAAGTTACTCTAGACATTATAAAATATTTGGGAGTCTACCTGCCAAAACAAATCCAGGAACTATATGAACAGAATTACAAAACACTTCACACAAATAAAGTCAGATCTAAATAATTAGAAAAACATCAGTTGCTTGTGGTTAGGTTGAGCTAATATAATAAAAAATGACAATTTTACCTAAATTAGTTTACCTGTTTATTGCCATACTAATCAGTCTACCAAAAAAATTATATAATAGGGGCAGCTGGGTGGCACACTGAATAGAGCACTGGCCCTGGAGTCAGGAGGACCTGAGTTCAAATCCGGCCTCAGACCCTTAACACAAAAACTAGCCATATGACCTTGGGCAAGTCACTTAACCCCGATTGCCCCACCTTCCCCCCTCCAAAAATATATGTGTGTATGTATTTGTGTGTGTATATGTATGTGTGTGTATGTGTGTGTGTGTATATATATAAAATAGTAATGAAATTCATCTGGAAGAACAAAAGGTCCAGAATATCAAGGGAATTAATGAAAAGAAATGATAGGGAAGGTGGCGTACCCATACCAGATTTTAAACTGGTATATTTAAAGCAGCAGTCATTAAATCTGCTTGGTACTTGCTGAGGAAAAGAGTAGTGGATCAGTGTAAAAGATTAGGTACACAAGACACAGTAATTGGTAACTTTAGTAATGTGCTGTTTGCTAAACCCAAATACTCCAGCTTCTGGGATCAAGAACTCACTATTTGACAAAAACTGCTAGGAAAACTGGAAAATAGTATGGCAGAAACTGGGCATAGACCAATATTTTATACTGTATACCAAAATAAAGTCTAAATGGGTTCATGATCTAGATATAAAGGGTGTAAGCTTTCTGGGAGAGCAAGGAATAGTTTACCTGTCAGATTTATGGAGAAGGAAAGAATTTATGAACAAACAAGGGATAAGAGAGCATTACAAAGTGCAACATGGATAATTTTTATTACATTAAATTGAAAAGTTTTTGTATAAACAAAGCCAATACAACCAAGATTAGGAGGGAAACAGAAAATCGGGAATTTTTCCAACCAGTATCTCTGATAAAGGCCTCATTTCTCAAATATACAGAGAACTTAGTCAAATCTATAAGAATACAAGTCATTCCCCAATGAACAAGCAGTTTTCAGAGGAAGAAATTAAAGAGCTCTATAATCATAGGAAAAATGCTCTAAATCACTTTTAAGTAGGAAAATGCAAATCAAAACAACTCTTAGGTACCACGTCTCACTGGTCTAATTGGCTAACATGACAAAACAGGAAAATGATAAATGGTGGAGAAGATGTAGGAAAATTGGAACACTAAAGCATTGTTGGTGGAGTTGTGAACGGATCCAACCATTCTGGAGAGCAATTTGGAACTATGCTCAAAGGGCTATAAAAATGTGTATACCTTTTGACCCAGCAATACCACTTCTAGGGCTGTATCCCAAAGAGATCATACAAGTAGGAAAAGGACCCAGATGTACAAAAATATTTATAACAGCTCTTTTTGTTGTGGAGAAGAATTGGAAATCATGGAAATGCCCAGCAATTGGGGAATGGCTGAACAAGTTCTGGTATATGAATGTAATGGAATACTATTGTGCAATAAGAAATGAGGAGCAGATTGACTTCATGATAACCTGGAGAGATTTATATAAACTAATGCTGAGTGAGAAGAGCAGAACCAGGAGAACATTCTACACAATTACAGACATATAGTATCTGTGATGACCTACTTTGATAAACTGGGCTCATCTCAGTAATGCAAGGGTATAAGCCAACTCCAAAGGACTCATGACAGAAAAGTCTATTCACATCCAGAGAAAGAATTATAAAGCCTGAATGCAGACTGAAAGCAAACTACTTGCTCTCTTTTTTGTTTTGTTTTGTTCCTTCTTTCTTGTTGTTCATTCAATTGGTTATAATACTTCTTTACAACTTGACTAATCTTTAATGTGAAGGTATTTGTTGAACCCATATTGAATTGTATGCCACCATAAGGAGGGAGGGGAGAGGATAGGGAGAGAGAGAAAATTTGGAACTCAAAAGCTTGTGGAACTGAATATTGTGAACTAAAAGTAAATAAATTTTTTAATTAAATTTTTTAAAAAGTTGAATCCAGTACCTTTAAGCCTGTCACCCTGTTTTGTCTATAAATTGGGAGAAGAGGAAGCAAAGTGACTACCTCCTGGGTATGGACTTTGAGAAGGCTTCCTTGAAATCTGTGTAGCATGGGCGGAGCCAAGATGACAGTGTAGAAGCACAAAAACACCCTGTGCTCCCCCCATAACTACCTCAAATACCTATAAAAAAAAATGACCCAAATAAACTTTAGGGCTACAGAAACCACAACGTGACAGAGAAAAACAAATCTCCCACTGAAGACAGCCTGGCAGGCCAGCATGAAGGGTCCATTTCAGTGTGCTGGAAGCAGAGCCCAGCCCTGCATGAGCCAGTGGTTTTAGCCTCAGGGTGCCCCGATCATTTGCAGCTAGAGAGACCTCAAGAGAGTAGACCAACAGCAGCTATGGTTTTTCAAGAGTTATCAACCCATAAGTGCCAAAGACAAAGTGAAAGTTCAGTGTGGACTTTGTGAACAGGGAGTCCGGGAGTGCAGTCTGGCCTCTAGCCCTGGAGGGAGAAGAGGCTGAGGCACAGAGGCCGCTGCTGCATGGCTGCTTCAGAGCTCCTGGCCTGCAGATTGTAGGGGGACGAAGCAACCATTCCAAGGGATAATGGCTCTTGCTTTAACTTGCTTGGATCTGGATTTCTGTCTAGGGTGGAGGTCCTAGGGTGTGTGATCAGGTGCCAGAGTGTGTGGAGGCTTCAGAGAGGGCAGCCAACTAATAGCTTTGGAGGTGAGAAAACCCCAGCAATTTGGAACAAAGCTCTCCTCTCTGGAAGCAAAGTTCTACTGTGGCAAAAAGCTCAAAAGTCAAGTAATTGAGTGGCAACATGAGCGAGCAAAGGAAGCAAAGCCAAGCATAGCAGTCTGACTTTTTTGATTCCTATTTTGGGGACAAAAAGGATCAAAGCATGGAACAGGAGGAAGACAATGAAATCAGAACTCCTGTACCAAAAGCTTACAAGAAAAATATGAATTGGTTACAGGCCATAGAGGAGCTTAAGAAGATTTTGAAAATCAAATAAGAGAAGTGGAGGAAAAATTTGGAAGAGAAATGAGAGTGATGCAAGAAAATCAGGAAAAGAGAGTCAACAACCTGATTGAAGAAAATAACACCTTAAAAATAGACTAACTTAAATGGCAAAAGAGGCTCAAAAAGCCAATGAGGAGAAGAATGTGTTAAAAAGCTGACTTTGCCAGATGGAAAAAGAATCTCAAAAGCTCCTTGAAGAGAATCATTCCTTCAGAATTAGATTGGAGCAATTGGAAGCTAGTGGCTTTATGAGAAATCAAGATACTATTAAGCAGATCCAAACAAATGAAAAAATAGAAGGCAATGTGAAATATCTCAATGGAAATCTCTGCAGCCAATTAGCCCTGCAGTATATATCAATAGAGGCTGCTACTTATGCCTAAACTCTGTAAGGAAAAGTAGAAATACAGCATTTTCATTATATGATTCTAAAGGGCTGATCTCTGGGAAGGGTTTCTGTGACTCTGGGGCATATATGTCCAAATTCCACTCTCATTTGCCAAATTATTTTGCAGCCATATGTACTGGGTCAAAATAGAGTTGTGGCAAAAAAAAAGCAGCTGTATCTTGTGTTCTATTGAGGCCTTCTTTGGGATTTATTCAATCTGATTCATTTGTTGTTTATTGCTTTTCTTTGGAAGTTCACACCCCAAACTGTTCTATAAAATGACCCTTTTGTAGGATAAGAAAAAAAGAGCAGGGTTGTTTTATTATTTGGGTTTTGTTTTTAAATAGAGTACATCTGACCTAAAAAGAACCTCCCTAAAGCTTGCTTGATTTTTCCATACAAAGTCAACCAGCATCAATTGTCTGCTGTGTGCAGACACTGTTAGGTGCCATCAAATAGCCCACATTTTATTAAGAGACAATAACATTTTCATGGATAGAACCCTAATAATTAGAGTGATCTGAAAAGGATTTTTGCAGGAAATGGTACCTCAGTAGAGCCTGGAAGGAAGCTAAGGTTTCCAAGAAATGGTGAGGAGAGAATGCATCCCATCCATGTTGAGCAATCTGTCCAAAGGCTGTAAATGTCTAACCAGGGAGTTCTCATTTTATTCTAGAGGAAATACAAAGCCCTTTAAAATTTTTGAGTTGGGGAATGAAATGATGCAGTATGAGTTTTAAGAAGATAATCTCTGCAGCTGTGTGGAAGATCATTACTTGATCAGTAAAAGTGACTGGATGCTTTCTACTGATGCAGCAGACCTTGACCAAAAAAAAGTTTTCTTTTCTTGCAGAAACAGTGCAGTAGCTAGAGCACTGGTCCTGGAGTCAAGAAGAAAGGAATCCAGCTTCAGGGACTTACTAGTTGTGTGATCCTGGTCATATCACTTAACTTCTGTCTTCCTCAGTTTCCTCATCTGTAAAGTGAGCATAATAACAGTACCTGCCTCTCATGATTGTTGTGAGGATCAAATGAGTTTTTATTTGTTAAGCTCTTTGCAAATCTTAAAGACCTATATAATTTCTAGTACTATTCCTACCACTCTTACCCCCATCCCCATCTCAACCCCCTCCCTCCACCTTCCTTTGTCTCATCCAAACTATTAAATGGAGTGGGTAGAGAGGATATAGTAGAGTATCTCTTCTGGGAGAGTAGAGGTAGTGTTAGCCAACCTACTTTGTCAAATAAGCTGCAACTGAAGCCTCAAAGCTACATAATTGGATCTGGTAAGAAATGACCACAGTAAATTTAACCTTTGTTTGCAAGCACATGTAAAGACCAAGAGTTGTAAGTACTTCCATTAAAGGAGAGGGTCACATAGTCCAGTCCTCTTCCCTAGTCCCTGGTGGCTGTGGGTACCCATAAAGGTGGGCCCCCTTTATAAAAAGTATGTATGTACTTTATAAAAAGTATATAGTATGGCAAATTTTAGATGTTTTGTGAGAAATGAATGTGAGAAATGAAAAAGGTTGAGAAGAAAAAGGTTCTAGAATCCATGTTTAAGATAAACAAGTAGGGCAGAGAAGGAAAGCATAGGGGAGGGTGCAGGACTTGGCAGCAGAAGACCAGAGTATGAGTCTTGGCTCCCCCACTTCCTAGATGGGAACTCTAGCTAATTCACTTGAGCTCTCTAGACTTTGGTTTCATCATATGTTAGATATGCTAATAATATTTGTGTTGCCTTCTTGAAAGGGTTGTTGTGAGGAAGTTGTTTTGAGCTTTCTAATCATAAGCTGCTATAAATATGAGGCAGCAATGTCAGGAAGACTCCTTATCCTGAGTTCAAATCCAGCCTCAGATACTAACTGTATGACCCTGGCCAAGTCACTTCACCCTGTTTGCCTCAGTTTCCTCATCTGTAAAATGAGCTGGAGAAGGAAATGGCAAACCATTCCAGTATCTTTGCCAAGAAAACCCAAATGGAGTCATGAAGAATTAGTTGGACTTGACTGAAAAATGACTGAACATGTCATGTGCCAGGCACTGTGCTAGACACTAGGAATACAAATACAATGAATGAAACAATCCCTACTTTCGAGGAACTTACATTCTGTGGAGGAAATAGAGAGGAAGACACAAATCCAGCTGTCTTGTTGTCTTGATAGTTCCACAGCTGGTTTTTAACTTTCTTAACATAATATAAAATATTTTCACACCAGAAGAATAAGGTAAATCTAGTATGATCAATGGAAGAGAGGAATGGGAAGTAAAAACTTCTATTGAATTTGCCAGCTGAATCTTTCTATAAATAAACTCTCAGTTTGGGCATGGGAGGATACCTCTAAAAAAAACCTACTTATGTAAATAGTTCCTAATTGCCTGTGTGACCTGATTCTAAACCAAACATTTTTTCCTTAAATGCCTACTGATTTTATTTTTTAAGAAAAAAAGTGTTTTACTATCTTATGAAAAATATAAGATTCTTTTTGGATTCTGTTGTCTTAGACACACACATATAAACACAAACACATACACACACCTCCTTGGATAGTTTCTTCTCTTTTTTTCATTGTTCTGAATTCTGAGATGCCCTTTTGATAAATTATAATATAGTAATTCTAAAGCAGCTATTTCGGAAGCAATTTAATTTGAATATGCTACTATTTACAATTTAAAAATTTTTACTTTGGTATCTTTAAGCTTTAATTATTTTCCACAGTCTCTAAAGAATTTTTTTTCCTTATATTGTTACTATTTTGTGATCATTGGTTCTTTTTTTTTTTTTTTTTTTCTTTTTTGGGGGGCAATTGGGGTTTTTTTTTTTTCCCAAGGTTACACGGCTATTTTTTTTTTTTTTTTTTTTTTTTTTTTTT
>NW_027185694.1:24617291-24617677 GCF_028583685.1 Petaurus breviceps papuanus | reverse complement strand
TTTTGGAGGGCAATTGGGGTTAAGTAACTTGCCCAAGGTTACACGGCTAGTTTTTTTTTGTCTGGGTGTTGAGTGTCTGAGGCCAGAACCAAACTCTGGTCCTCCTGACTCAGGGACCGGTGCTTTACCCACTGCACCACCTAGCCGCCCCTTTGACCATTAGTTCTTTAGGTGGCCTTTCAATCAAAGTCTAGTATTAGCAGATATTAAATACCAAAGACTCCCAATTAACTCACAGCCTTTATGCTAATTGTGAGATCGCTTGCTGTTTGACAAGAGGGCCAATAAAGATGGAACACAAGATACCTGTAAGTTAGAGCCTCCCTCTTCTGCAGCCAGTTTTTTTTTTTTCCTGTCCTGCCTGTATTGGAAAAAGACTTACCCCA
>NW_027185694.1:24605872-24617191 GCF_028583685.1 Petaurus breviceps papuanus | reverse complement strand
GGGGGGGGTTGCCTTTGCGCACTCGAGTATGCACATGAGTCAGAAAGTTTTACACTGAAGTTTTCACAAGCCTGTCAGGGTTTGTAATACTGAAAGCAGCTGTAGTCTGTCAGTGATAATTGAGGACCCTCTGAAGACCAGGAATCCAAATTCAGACCTGAATTTGAAAAGGATTTTAATCTTAGTTATACATTTATGAAAATTCAGAGAAATCTTATGGTGCATTGTAATGTTTAATTAAAAACATTTGCGGGGACGACCTATAGTAGATTTCAGGGCATTCAGTGTTTTCATGTGAAAGTAGCTGTGCAGTTTTGAAGAGTATGAATATCCCTAGTTTGTTGTTATTGTTATTGAATTTAGAATGGGGGGGGTGGAAGAAAATAGATGTATAAGAAGTCATATGGGTGCCAAAATTACATGAGTGCAATATGATGAAACTAACAGGGCTTATGAAGACAGCTAAAGAAGCAACTGGAGCATGAAGCAAAACCCCAAACAAATTTATGTGGGCATTTGCACACAAGCCCTCACAAACAATATATGAAATACTATAAAGGATGCATTCCACTATTAAGGCTTCCAATGGATCTCTTATTATTACTCTAGCCAGTGGTAGTTATTGATTGAAGTGATTTTTGTTCTCAGGAGCAAGCATGGTATAGAGCAGGGACTCTTAACCTGATATCCACAGACTGGGGGTCTGAATTTCAAGTGATCTGTGACATTGGTGGGGGAGGGGGAGCTACAGCTTTATTTTCATACACCTCTAGCTGAAATTTGGCAGTTTTGTTTCAATTATTAATGTAGCAACAAACCAAAGTATTATTAGCAGTAACTGTTCCTTGTAACAAACCATATTATCAATAAGCATTACTTTGTTACCAAGAAACCACAAATATTTTTATATCACTTTACATTTGTAGATATTTCAAAATATCATTTAGGCTCATACTTACTTAGAAATTGTTATAGTTATTAGATCTGCTTGGTTTTTAAAATTCCATAAACTTTATTTCCATATGATTGGTTTCCTTTGTAATCTTACATATTTTATATAATTAAAAATATTCTGAGAAGGATCTCATAGCCTTTACGAGACTGCCAAAGGAGTCCATGACTCATAAAAAATAGTTAATCCCTGGTATAATGGGAAAGCACTAAGGTTGGAATGAAAACAACAAACCCCCCCCACACACACACACACACACATCTCCCCCGCCCCATTTTAAGTCTTGGCACTTCAATCCCATTCAGTTTGACAAACATTTTAATGCCTATTTTGTGCCCAGGCACTCTGCTAGAAACTAGGGATATAAATCCAAGAGTGAGAAAGTCCTACCTTCAAGGAGCTTACATTCTAATGAAGAGGAGTAGATCCAGCTGGTTCAGATAAGTGTCCACAGAAGATATATACAAAATAAGCCTACTCAGTAACTTGGGTAATCACATCCCAGGGAATCAAGAAAGGCCTCTTGAAGGAGGTGGAGCTGAGCCTCCAAAAGCATTAGGGTTCCTAGGAAGCAGGGATGAGGAGGGGTAATATTCAGGCATGGTGAAGGTTAGAGTCATGGAGGCAGAAGATGGAATGTTTAGACGTTTTCTATTATAGGCCAGTTTGACTGAATGTAGACTATGTTTTGAGAAGTTATGTGAACTTATTCTATAAAAGTAGTTTGGAACCAGATTTTGAAAGACTTTAAATGCCAGAGGAATTTGTACTTTATTATCCTAGAGGCAACAGGGACCTACTGAAGCTTCTTGAACTGGAGAGATCCATGATCATACTTGTGCTTTTTGTTTAGGAAGCTGTTCAAAAACTGAGTTGGAGAAAGAGAAGACTCTCAGTGGTACATATTATTTATGTGACTTTGGGGAAGTCAGCCTTGAGATCTAGTTTCTTCACTTGTCTAGTCTGCCTCACTGGGTTTGTTGTGAGAAAAATACTTTAGAATGATGTTTAAATATCAGCTATTATTATTATTGACATCAGAATAAATGGACATGCCTTTGAGCATGCCAAGCAGTAGCTAATGAGCACATCTTCAGTTTACTGAGGGAATTGCTTCAAGCAAAAGATCTGTTTAGTTAGTCAAAAACAGCTTTGGTGAGAAGACTAGGAAATTATTTACATTTTTTCTCAAGTTTTAGAGGGTGGGATTTCTGAGAGGGTTATAGAGAAGGGGAAACTCTAAGTGGGGAAATGAACAAAGACAAAATTGCTATATGTAAATGTAATAATCTTAGATTATATTTCTATAACACTTTACTTTATAACACTTTTTATATAACAGTATATAGCACTTTAGCTTTAAGACAGTCCCATAAGGTATGTAGGTGATTCAAATTATTACCCCTATTTAAAGGATAAGGAAAAACTGAATTGTAGATAAGTGATATACTAAAAGTCACACAGCTAGTAAAAGACAAAACTGCGATTCAAACCCAGGCTCTTTGACTCCTAATCAAGTTCTTTCAATGTTCCAGGCAATCTCTAAAATGAGAGATACCAGACTCCAATTATTGTTGCAGTTACTGGAAGTAATACATGTTCCTTTTCCCCCTTGTGGTTACTGTCTACTCATTTATAGATAGGAAGGTATAAAGAGTCACCTGTCTTGGGCTGCATTCAGTTAAAGCCAGAGTAATGTTGATGAGAGAAGGAAAGTGTCTAAAGAAGTGTGTTTTATTTTGTCTTTATTATGATAAGAGCCCCATATCTGACTTTGTATGTGAGTGCCACAGTTGGGGGCAGCTCCAGGCAACCCCATCCGGACAATGGAGTAGAGTGGGAGGAGCTCTTGATTGAAGACATGAGACTGGAGTTCAAATCCTTGCTCAGCTTTTTTGATCATAACATTTCTGGGCCTCAGTCCTCATTTGTAAACTAATGGAGTAAGACTCACTAACCTGAGTGGACGGCATGGAAGTTACAACCTGTTTCTCAGTAGATGATATGAGAGCTCTTAGAGATCCTCATCAGAATTTTCCAATGAGCTTTATTGTAAAACTGTTGCTCCCAGACTGACACTGGTTAGCATTTTGTAGTCTTCTGAGTTTTAAAAGATGACCCTATTTGGAGTTGGAATTTTAGCTGCCAAGATGAGTATTTGTCTTCTTTATGCCTGAACAGGTCCACTGCTGTGGTGGATACACTTGTGCTGACAGTTCACACGTTGGCGATCTCAGTGGAATAATCTCATTTTGGAAGCTCCATTTTCTGTGGGCTATTGTTTAATTTCCAGTATTAGTACAGGGCCCCTTTAAAAAAAAGACAACACAACAAAGCAGGGGATATTTTGATCATTAATGTACAACTCAGTGACTGTTGTTACAAATAACCGAGTGATCAAAGTTTTCAAAAAATGTTAAAAATTGTTGTTTACATGTAACTGGGGAAAAATTAAATACTAAATAAATTAAAAACCCAAAAAACCACAAATAACCAAGTGAATATCTTTTGTCTTGTATTCCCAAAGGTGTAGGGTTGGCATGCAGATTTATAAGCAAAATGTTAAGTAGACTAGATAGCACATGGGAAAATTAAAAACGTAGTTCAGTAATTTTTTATTAAAGATTTAAAGTATAACTAAATGAATTTCTTATCTTGTCAAAGGCTAATATAAGTAGTTATAAATAGCCTAAATCAGTGTATTATAGCATAAATGCCATTTTCTGTTTTAGCTATATTGCCATATACTAGACTGTGTGTGTTTGTATACACATACAAACACAGAACACTTTGTGACGTATCTCCGAAGTTGTTTCTAGGGAATTGTCCAGTTAGAGAAGCTGCTCTTTATGGAGATCCAGCCTATGAGGTGCGTAGGTAATGTAGGTTATTAACTCTGTTTTAAGAATAAAGAACATTCAAGACCTACCTCTTCTGGGACTATCTCACTCTATCAATTGAAATACTTTTTTCCATTATTTGACCTAATATTTTATACTTCTTTTATACACATAGCACATTCTAATCAATAATATATTTTTCTGTGTACACCTCTTATCCCACTCTTTTAATAGATGGTAAGGTCCCTGAGGGTAAGGATCTTGTCTTATTTATCCTTGTATTATCTTTAAATTAATTTATTTAATTTTAGTTTCCAACATTCACTTCCATAAGCTTTTGAGTTTTAAATTTTCTCCACCTTTCTTCCCTTCCCTCTCCCCAAGAAGCATGCAATCTGATAAAGGCTCTACATATACTTTCTCATTAAATATATTTTCACATTAGTTATGTGGTAGAGAAGAAATAGAAGGAATGGCAGAAACCACGAGAAAGAAAGAAAAAGAGAGCAAATGCTTCAATCTGCATTCAGATTCCATATTTCTTTCCCTGGATGCGGATGGCATTTTCTATCATGAGTCTTTTAGAGTTGTCTTAGATCCTTTCATTGCTGAGAAGAGCAAAAGTCTATCAAAGTTAGTCATCACATAATGTGACTTGTTACTGTGTACAGTGTTCTCTTATTTCTATTCATTTCACTCAGCATCAGTTCACATTAAGTCTTTCCAGATTTTTTTCTAAAGTACACCTGCTCATCATTTCTTGTAGCACAATAGTATTCCATTACATTCATATAGCACAACTTGTTCAGTCATTCCCTAATTGATGACCATCCCCTCAGTTTCTAATTCTTGGCCACCATAAGGAGAACTGCTATAAATATTTTTGTGCATGTGGATCCTTTTTCCCATTTTTATGAACTCTTTGGGATACAGCCCTAAAAGTGGTATTGCTGGGTCAAAGGGTGTGCACATTCTTATAGTCTTTTGGGCATAGTTCCAAATTGCTCTCCAGAATATTTGGATCAGTTCACAACTCCACCAAAACTGCGTTAGAGTGTTTCAATTTTCCCACGTCATCTCCAGCATGTATCATTTTCCTGTTTTGTCACGTTAGCCAATCTGACAGGTGTGACAACCTAAGAGTTGTTTTGATTTGCATTTCTCTAATCAACAGAAATTTAGAGTATTTTTTCATATGATTATAGAGATCTTTAATTTCTTCCTCTGAGAACTGCCTATTCATATTCTTTGATCATTTATCATTTGGGGAATGACTTGTATTCTTATAAATTTGACTCAGTTCTCTCTATATTTTAGAAATGAGGCCTTTATCAGAGTTATCTTTGTATTTTCCATAGCACCTAAGTGCATATAGTAGTAGATCCCTAATAAATGTTTCTTAAATGAATCAATCCAACTTAAATGAATGTGGCAGCTAATGGGAGGTGTTATAAAGATCAGGTTTTTTTCCAAGCATTAAAATGCAAGCATGAACAGATTCTTTACCCAGAATTGAAAAACCAGGGAAATGTGATGGTCTGATGATAACACAAGTCTTAGATCCAAACCAAGCTTACTGACATGAGGTTTTTGTTGCAGACTGTTACTAGCAAATGTTAGGGGGGCTAAACTTAATGGCATTTGGGAGAATAAAGTTGTTACCATTGGTTTGTCTCATTGAAATTTAGACATGAGCATGTCCAGAGATGCCATGTTCCCCCAACCCTCATGGCATTTTGTCAAATCTTTAAATTATTAAAATGAGCTTTCTTGTGAGTGTATTGAATTTGGGTGTTAGCAGAAACATATTTATGAATAGAGCGACTCTTGAAATCTGTGCTTAAAGAAATAATAGGTTAAACACCTAAGATTTGAAGAGAGGTCATCAGTACTGGATACAGACATGCTTCATTAACATATTACCAAATCAAATAATATTCTTTCCCTTGATTATTCTGAATATAATGGACAAAATAGTGATGCTTCATTCTCTGAAATAGAAATTCTTCAGATTAGATACACATTGACTCATCTCCTCCAAAGTGTTTTGGGTGCTCATATTGCAGCAGAAAAGAGTACTAGATTTTGCATTTGGAATTCCAGCTCTGCTATTTAATACCTTCATGATCTTCAATAATTCACTTATCTTTTCTGATCCTGTTTCCTCGTGTGTAAAATGAGCAGGTTTGATTATATGATATCTAAGGCCCCTTTCAACTCTAAATTGTTTTGATCATGTGAATCTGTACATAAGGTGGGTGAAAACAGTTAACAGTTTTTTTTTCTATACATGATTAGTTTGCACCATTCAAACTTTTGTATAGCAGCTTCATGGTATATGTAAGTAAGATGTGGCTAAGTAACATTGGTTTTTGTTATCATTCTGGATAAATCAATCATTTTAAAGACATTTTTTTCTGTTATTGTTCTGTTGGGGTTTTATTTAAAGAAAACTTTTAGCCAAAGATTGAACTAAAGTTTCAAAACTATAAAATTTTGGGGAAAGGAGAAAAAAGAACATTTCTCAGAGGGGACAAATTTATTTTAATTTAATTTTTTCAGTGGAAAGAAAAAAAACTATTTTTCTTGATCACACTTCCCCCCACCAACTGGGAAAAATAGAAACAAAACCTTTATTTGAAATAGGCATAGTCAAGCAAAAAAAATTTTCACATTCATCATATTCAAAAAAGCTATCTTATTCTGCACCCTGAGTCTATTACCTTTGTGTTAGAAGATGGGTAGCATGTTTCATTATGAGAACCTTGGGATTGTCATTGTGTTGATTAAAGTTCTTTAGCTTTTTGGAGTTGTTTGACTAAAGTGTTATTATATAAATTATTCTATTGATTCTATTCATTTAACTCTACATTAGGTCATATAAGTTTCCCCAGGCTTTTCTAAAACCTTTTTCTTCAAACTTGTTACCACATTCATATGCCACAGTTTATTCATTTAGCATGCTATAGATAGAGATCTCCTTAGTTTTCCTTTTTTTGCCACCGTAAAGTATTACTATGCTATGCTATTCTATGCTATAACTAGTTTTGCACGTTCTGGTCCTTTTACTTTTTCTTCAAATTCTTTGCAGGTATAGATGTACGTAAGTGCTAATGCTGGATCAATGGATATTTACAGTTGGTATTATATTACAGTAATTTTTTGGGTATGGTTTCAAATTGTGTTCCAAAATGGCCGGACCAATTCATAGGTTCACTCATAGCACATTAGTATGTCTTTTCTCTTTGCTTTCTAGCCAGTCTGATGGACTTTTTAAAGGAAAACCTCATAGTTGCTTTAATTTACAGTAATCTAATCATTTGTGATTTGAAGAATTTTTTCATAGAGCTATTGATAACTAGGATTTTTTCCTATGCAAACTGCCTCTTATCCTTTGAGCATTTCATTTTGCAGAATGGTTCTTATGCATATAAATTTGTATCTATTCCCTATCTATCTTGAAAATAAGGTCTATATTAGAGAAACTTGCAGCAAAGATTTTTTTTTCCCTTTAAGTTGAGCCACTTTGGTTTGGTTCGGGCAAAACCTTTTAAAGTTTATATAATCAAAATTGTTCATTTTATCTTCTATGATCCTATTTTTCATTTTTTAGCTGTGAACTCTTCCCCTAGTAATAAATTTCAAAGGTAATTTCTTCCTTGCTCCTCCAAGAGAAAAGAATATTTCCGAGAATAAAATGTTTTTTCATTCCTAATGGTAAAATAATACTGGAACACACAATGCCGCTGTTAGCAGTGGTTATGAGACAGAGAAACAAAGCTGGAGCCACATGCCAGGGATGAACTCTGGCCATGCTGCCTACATCATATGTGTGTAAGGGAGTCAGTACTTTGATGAAGTCAAGACTGGAAAATAGGACTTATATATAAACAACAAAATGTCTAACCTCTGTTGATATCCCGTCCCCCATCCCCCATGTTGGGTACAGTTATGAGAAGTATACAGTCAGTCACGTGTAGTTGTGGGGAATGGTGTAACATGGAGGAAGGCTCAGCTGTAGTGTTCCAGTGCTCCTTCCTTGACCCTCTTCAAAATGCAGTCAAAAGCTCCTGTGAGGTGCCTTTGTTTCATGCGTGTCACTCTGTGAGTCGCTTCAGGGTCCTGGAATACAATGGAGCCCAGGCGCAGGATACCACAAACTGGAGATCAAGCAATGATATGTGTCAGAGATTGAGCCTAAGGCAGGATGTCTTCTCTCTGATCTTTGTTGACTGAGTTCGACCCTATGGCCTTAGCCTGTCCTTAGAGAAGGGGTGCCTGATGGTAGATACCAGGAAAATAACCCTCATTTTTCCACCTTCCTTCCATAAAATTAGCAACGATAAGTGGGATAAAAAATAAAGATCTAAGTAATAGTCACAGTAGTTGCCATGAGGGGACAAATTTTGAGGGGTCTTAAGTATAAATAAATACTGGGTGTGATTCACACTTTTGAATTAGTAACCTCAGGTATTTTTTCACCAAAAGAAGAATCTCTTAGACAACATTAAAAGAATTGACACATTTTTTTCCACTCTAAAAATTGTCAATAAATCTGAACTTTTACAAAATGAATTTTTTCCCCGGTGGACAATTTGGAGTTCTTTTTACTGCAGTTAACCATAGGGGGCGCCAAGAAGCATGCTGATGCATTAAGAGGCGGCTGTATGCCAGGCCCCATGGTAAGCAGTGAGCAGGGATGACAGTAGGGGGAGGGGAGATACAAACCTCCAAAACTGGTCCCTGCTGAGAAGGAGCTTTCAGTCTATTAGGGAATTTGACTTTCACACAGATAAATGAAGACAATGCAATTTGTGGGAGGGAGAGCATGCTAATAGGATGATCAGGAAAGGCTTTCAACAGAAGTTGAGCTTTGAAAGATTCTAAGTAGAAGTGAACAAGGAATGCATTCTAGGCATGAGAGTCATCCTGTGCACAGTATATGTCCAGTGAGAGGAAGTATTTAAAGTTCAGAGAATAGCAAAGTTAACTAAATCAGAAAAGGTAAATTGGAACCACATCGAAAGACTTTAAAGCCAAATCAAAGAATTATATTTTATCCTACAGGCAAAATCACTTTGAAATGTTTTCTCCTGAGTGGCAACATGACAGTAAAGAAAGATCGGGGTTCAAGTTTTCCTATTGACAGATACTGATTCTGTGACCCTAGGCAAATCACTTAACTTCTCCTTGCTGTAGGCAAGTATTTAGACTGTAAGCATTAGAGAAAGGATTCACTTGCATTTCTTGAGCAGGAGTCAGATGTGGTCTGACTTATGCTTTAGGAATATTGTTTTGGTTTCTTTTTGGAAGCAGGATTGGAAAAGAATCAAGGACACCAAGAAGGAGTCCAGGTAGTTGCAGTAGTCCAGGTAAGAGTGATGAGGACCTGAACTAGGGTAATAAACTAAATAAAATTCATTTTGAAATGGATTCTTTAAAAAAAGCAACGTAAATAGAAGATGTGAATAAGGGAAGATATTAATATTGGATACAGCTCTGCTTTATTTAGCTGTTGGGAAAACCAGATAATATTCTTTCTTTTGCTGCTTCTAACTAACAGATAAATACTTTTTTAATATTCTGAAAGGAATAATCATCTGTGTATGAAAATATTCCATATTCTGTTAAGTATTAAACTGGACTAAAATTGAGGTTTTCAACATGAATTTTTAAAAACTCACATTCTTTACAACTGGATCTCCCCCATGTTTGTGTAATATGTATTCTGTCTAAAAATTTTGACCCCACTCATGATAGCATAAAGAAATTTGTATCATCATTGACTCAATAAATGCCTGATCTCACTTTTCTGATTGTGTCAGGCCTTTCCTGTCATTTGCATAATTTACTAAGTGAGTCAGTCAACAAGCATTTATTAAGCACTTAGTATATACTAAATACTGGGAATACAAAGGCAAAAATATGATCCCTGACTTCAAGGAACTCACATTTGAATGGTCAAGACAACATACAAACAACTT
Organism: Petaurus breviceps papuanus; assembly: GCF_028583685.1. Taxonomy (NCBI): domain Eukaryota; kingdom Metazoa; phylum Chordata; class Mammalia; order Diprotodontia; family Petauridae; genus Petaurus; species Petaurus breviceps. The sequence continues at coordinate 24,607,415 of NW_027185694.1, read as the reverse complement.
TGTACCTGTAATGTATTTACAGGGGAGATAGAACACTGGTAGCATGTTATTTCTGCGTAAAATTCACTTGATTTTAGGTTTCCATGTCATTACTGGCTACCTTTTTGTGTGACTTGAATTTGGAATATGATAGAGCCTTGACCAAATCTATAAAATTGAAATAAGAATTTGTTCTCAAACTAATGCCCTGATAACTGTGTGGAAAGCACTAGTTCTTAATTCTGAAAAATATAGTTCAGATATTAGGTTTTAAGATTTTTGTGAAAAGATTTATATTCATTTGCAAATGCCTTTCCCTGCCAAATCCAACACATTACCATACCTGTGTTAGTCAGTCAACAAACATGTTAAATTTCTAATCTATGCCAGGCTCTGTCCTAAGCACTGAGGTTATAAAGAAAGGCAAAAATATGGTCCCTGCCCTCAAGGAACTCACAACATGAAAATAAGTATCTCCATGTCAGATATAGATAGATGGATAGATCGAGATCTACATCTATCATTTGTATATATATATATGCAGGGAGAGAGACAGAGAGGATAAATGATAGGTAGATATTCTCAAAGGGGAAGCACTGGAGGTGTGGGATGGGAAAGACCCTCTTTAAGAAGGTGGACTTTAAACTGAGTCTTGAAGGAAGACATGGGAAGTCTGAGAGATGAAGAGGTAGAGGTGAGCATTCCAAATGTGTAAGACAGCAATGGAAAAAAGCCCAGTGCTAGGAGATGGAGTTTTACCTTCAAGAATAGCTAGCAGGTCAGGGTTGAATTTGTAGAGTACATAGAGGGGACTGACATGAACATTTTGGTTCTTCATGTCTGAAAAATGTTGGCAGGTTCTTTGGATGTGGAAGCAACTTGTAGGGTGTTTTGGTCTGGATCTGCACACTGTGAAGTGATATAGTATAGTGAAAATAACACTGTGCTTAGAATCCCCAAAGGCCCATTTCTTGGACAAGTCACAGAACCTTTCTGACTCTGTCTCACCACCTGTAAAATGGGGATTATAATGCTTTAACCCAGTCACCTTGCAAGAGGCTTGGTAAATCAGAAAATGTTCATATATCTGTGACTATTTAGTATTATGGAGCCACCATGGTCCAGGGTTTAACCCTCAGCTCCAAAGAGTCAGGAACTCAGATTTTCCCTGTGTACCCAGCAGTGAACTACATGGGTATTTGAGACATGTTTAACCAACTCAAAAGAAATAAATTTGTAAACTAAATACAATTTTAATAATTTCAAATGGTGGGAAATATACTTGATACTGAGCATCTGCCCCATAGCCTTCCCTTGTAATTGGTCAAGTGTATTCAGGAGACAAATTATGAAGATCTGATTGGATTTTGGAAAAAGGATGTCAAGTGAATACAGCCCAATGGGATATTGTTGCCTTCTGCTTCAGGGATGGATAATTTGGCTTAAGAACTACAATTAGCTCTTGTTCCTGGGTTCTGTCTTCAGCTGACCAGTCTTGGAAGTTCATTGATGTAATCTTACCATCTAGCTCCTTTGCCTTTTTTTTTTAGACTTCTTATCAATG
>NW_027185694.1:24581179-24605862 GCF_028583685.1 Petaurus breviceps papuanus | reverse complement strand
GCTCTGAGCTTTTATGTAGTTACCTATAAGATGGGGAGAGCAATTAATAATTCTGTTATCTACCTCAAAGCAGAGTACTTTGTAAAACCTTGAAGCACTATAGAAATGTGAGCTGTTATATTAACTCATGAAAATGTTGCTATGATTTCTCAGTGGCCAGCTTATTTTACTTTCTTTTGTTGGGTGATTGCTTTCTGGTACTTTAATCCTTTCAATAAATGTAGAAATTTAAATTGAATTAATCAATTCACTTAATGTAGAGTCATTTCCAAACAACTCATCTAAAGTAAAACTCTTTATCTTCCCCGCAGATAAGTCCCTGCTTATAACTTCCTGGTTCTCTTTGTTACCCAACCTCAGTGTTAAAAAATCACTTTTTATTCTCTCCCTCACTTCTTAGTTACAAGTTTCCATTATCTATCTCTGTAATGACTCTTTTATCTGTTCCTAACTATTTGTGCCCACTGTATCAACCTTTGTTGAAGTCCTGATCCCTCACCTCTTTCCTGAACTCTAACCTGTTTTGTTATCCCTCTTCTGTTCAGACTGCTGACCTCCCTGGTTCCCTTAAAGTCTGAAATATAATCCCACCTTCTACAGGAAGCTTTCCCAAACCCCTCTTAATTAAAGTGCCTTTCCTCTGTTCATTATATCTTATTTATTCTGCGTTTAGCTCTCTTTGTAGATATGTATTTGCAAGTTGTCTCCCTCATTAGACTGTAAGCTCCTTGAGGTCAGGGGCTATCTTTTTCCTTTTCTCGTATTCCCAGTGCTTTGCACAGTGTCTGGTATGTGGTAGATGTTTAATAAATCTTTATTGATTGATTGCCCTTAGGCTGATCCTCTTCCAACAGAATCCAGTTTGTTACTAACAGATCTTCTAGAATGGCATGGCCAGTCATATTGTACTCTGAGTCAAAGATCACTTCCACACCATGATGAAATATTGTAGAACTTAAGATAGACTTTTTTTTTAGATGTGGCATAAAAACTTATTTTTATTCCATTGTACTTTGAGATGTAGTTTTCAGAGGTAAAACACCAAAGTTAGAAAAGTAGCAAAGTTTTGATAGAACCAAATTCCTTAGAGAGTTTTCTCTAGAGCTCTCTTGAGTATTCTAGAGAATAAAGATATTCTCTCTTTGTTCTCTGCATCAATCCCTGAACTGTCCATCAGTGGGTAGAAAAGCATTGGGAATATGCCAATTGCATTTTCAGTAGTAATACAATTCCAGCTCCTGGGTTCTTTTTTGTTTTCCTAGGATTGGTTTTAATCTTTGTGAAAGCTTCCTGTACAACTATTAGATTTCATCTTTTCATTTTGCTGCTAGTATCCTACTTCTTTTTAGACCACCCAGGCCTCTCATCACCTGCCTTGCATATTTCCCTCTTTTTCTACCCCCCTTTTTGGGCAGGATTTCTTCAGTCCTGATAAGGTTAATCCATTAAATCTATTTCACATCCACTTGACTGACTTTGCATATTGGCACTTTAAATGAATTTGTCCTTTGGCCAACTTGTTAATGTGACACAAAACCTAGACTCCCTGTCTCTTGATTGTCCACATAGGATGTATGGAAATTAGCTGCAATTCATCATATAGCCAGGATTATTTGAATTGTTTTCAGAGTTTCTGAAAGAATATAGGGAAGAATAAAAGGAATTTTCATTATGTATGAAAGATGCAATTTTAATAATTAGTTCAACATTTTCTTTGCATTTATGAAGATACTCCTTGTCTTGTAGTTTATTATTTTGTATGTCAATGAATGACTAAGCAGAGTGCACCACATATAATATGGAGCTATAAAACCTCAAAGTTGGAAGGGACTTCAGAGATCATCATCCATTCTAACCCATACCTGAAACATAGATCTCCACCAGAATATCCCAGGATAATGGACATCCTGCTTTCTCTTGAAGACATCTAATGATGGAGAACTGCCAAGCTAATTTTTTGAAGTTCTGATTGTCAGATTTTTTCCTCATAGTAAAATGAAGTCTGCCTTTCTGCAGCTTCCACAAATTCCAACTTTTATCTTCTTGGGCCAAGAATAACAAGTTGGAACAAAGTGTAGAACTTGTAGAGAATTTTCCTGCATGGAAAATGACTTCGGTCTATTCATTTGAAGGCCTGTGTTTAATTCTAGGTACAGCATTGGGGAAGGATACTGATAAGCATGTCTAGAGAAGAGTGATCAGGATGGTAAAGGAATTAGAAACCATGCCACATAGGAATCTTCTGAAGAAAGGACAATTTAGCATGAAAGAAAACTTATGAAGTATGACAACCCTCCAGATATTGAAATCAGCATTCATGGCAGAAAACAGACTAAAGTCACTAGCAGTCCTTTTCCTCTATACTAGAATGTGGTTACCTCTTTACTGCCCCTTCTTAGGATCTTTAGCTTCCTTCAAAGTTCCACTCAGAAGCCACCTGCTATGGGAAAATGTTCTTGCTTTCCATGCCTCTTTGTTTTCTCTCTCTTCAAATTCAATTTTCTACTATCTTCTCTTTTTACATGTTGTATCCCCCAGTACAATGTAAGGTCCATGAGAACAGGGACTATTTTTTTTTCTTTGTATCCCCTGTTCCTTAGCATAATGCTTAGCACATAGTAGGTGCTTATTATATATTTGAATGGAATTTTACCTGTCGTTATACCCTCTGCCTTGACAGCAAACTAAACTTATAGCCAGACTTGCTATCAAGCTTGCCTCAGACTCAGATTCTTGTAATCTAGCTCTTTTCCTCAGTTTGAAGGTCTCCTTCATCAGTCTCTCTCTGATCTTCCAGGCATTCTGAGACACAGGTTGTAGGCAGTCCTGGTAATTAGTTGAATAATTAAACACAGGAATTGAAAGAAATCTTAAAGATGTTCTAGTTCAAACACTGAATTTTACAGAGAAGGAAACTGAATCCCAGAGAAAATAAGTGACTTGTACAAAGGCAATCAATAAATACTTATTGAAAGAATGGAAAAGGCAGGGAGATATTTTTTATTTATCAAGTAAAGAAGAGAATTATTGTTTGTAAAGATGTGCTCATTGCATTTTATTGACTGAGATCTGTTAATCTTTGGAGTTTAATAGATATCTACCTGTCTATTCCATAACTTTGTAAATGTGTCTTTCAAAGAGGCATACTTTGAAAGAGACAGATGGGGCTTTAGAAAATGTTCCTGATCTGCCTTTGAAGCTTTTTGAGCTACTCTGTAAATAAGAATTGAAAATTACTTTTTAATCTTGGCATTTTTGCAAAAATAAGTAGTGGTTACTAAAGTAACACTTGTAGTTTCTATGTTAATAATTTTGGGGATTCTTGTAAAATAAAACTTAAAATAGGTGAACCAGAAAGGAAAAGACCAGAATGGAAGGTAGATTGGGTGGGGAAGGAAATTGACAACCCATATTTAGAAAGGACAACCAGGAAATTAGTGGTGTGCCATTTAAAAATAAAGATGGGTTTACATGTGAGTAAGCAAAGACTTGGGAATGTTAAACACCAGCCAGTATTGAAATTAAAATAGAGACGAGTTGATAGGGGTGACCATAATTACAGCATTTTGCACAGTAATTTTTAGCAACTTATATGTAAAGATCTCAAAGTTTCAATTAATTCTATCTTTTAAAACTTTTTTTAAAAGCTCATTATTTTTCCCAATGCATAAAAAGGTTAAGGTATTCTCAAGACACTTACTTTTTAAGCATGTCACTTACCAAGGACTAGAATTCAATGAAGTATTAAATAAAGCAGAGATCCATAAAGAATGTTGAAACAGCTCTGGTTTAGTATGGGAAAGACTATTGGAGTGCAATAAAGTCCACTTCCCATTGATTGCCTATCTTCAGGGCACAATCCCTCTAAGGGTGTATGCTCTGCTTGAAGAGATGAAATATAAAGACGTGAAAAGTTAACTATCAATAAAATATTATAATAACCTTTCTGATTCTAGTCCATTGAAACTGTATAGTTCTGGGCAAGAAACTGAAGAACTTAGGGGGTACTAGTAGTGTGGATATCACTAATGTTGATTGAAGGAAATACTTTGACAAGTTGGGGCAAGGAGTGAGTCTTTAAAGGTTATGAAGGAAAATCAAAATCATGACCTATAAGGATCCATTAAAGGAATGAGGAATTAGTAGTCTAGATAAAAGAAAACTTGTTCTTCTTGATCTAGAGGGCAGAACTAGAAGCAAAGGGTAGAAATTGTATAACTGTGCTGCCAGTTTTCCTCTTTCAGGTTGCTACCTCCACTCTTGTTGACTCCAGTTGTGCCCTCCTGACAGCCCTTAGGTATATAAATTATACTTATAATTCCTGGAATTCATATTGTAAGCTGGCTATGAATGAGGAAATGTTGACTTTATTCAGTTCAATTTTAATTTAGTCTGTTCAGTTAAATACATCTAGTAGCATAAATGAGAGAATTTTAGCAACCCCTGGAAGGAACAGAAAATACATGATGAAAAAATGTGCCGTGAGACTACTAGAAGGGCAGAATCCTAGGACCTCAGGTGCTTTCTAGTATAGTCATACTCCCCATGACAAGAGTACTCTTCATAGCATTAACAAGTGGTCATACAGATTCTCCTGGAAGACCTCTTCTAGAAAACTGGGCTGTCCAAAACCAGAACGGGTTATTTGTTAGGAAATGTGTCCTTACTTCAAAGAGAAATCTGCTGCTGTACAATTTCTACCCACTGCTCCTAGTTCTGTGCCCTAAGGTCTAGAAGAACAAATCTATTAAATCTCATACATGAAAGCTCTTCAGATGTTAAGGATAGACCTAATGACCCTTCAAGTCACTTCTAGACTATATATCCTCCATCCCAGCAACATAACAAAACCTGGTACCATGCTTCAAAAAAAGGTGCTGATGAATATTCTGATGGGTGGACATGCACATATTTGATGTTGTCAGGGTATATGCCATGGAACTTGCTTCCTCATATCTAAATACAGTGTAGGGGGGGGGGGGGGGGTATTCCATTACTGAAGAATTCAAGTACTCAGGATTTTTTTAAAATCATAATTTGGTAGAATTATCATTAAATGGATTTCTTATTGTTCAGTGTTTCAGGTTATAAAGGAAATAAGAACTTGGTTTATCATTACTTAATGTTGTACAGGTTTAAAAAATTAAAATATCTATATTAGTATTTGGTCTTTAATTCATGGTATTCAAAGCTGGAGTAGCAAAGGCATTGTTCAGAGGTATGATTATAACTCCCATGGTCCTGAACACCTGCTGGGAAATGTCCCCTGAAGTACATACACTTCCTCTTCTCCACATTCAGGTAGTCCTGGGTTGAAGGCAACATCTTTTGATCTGAGTAGAAGACTATTTGGCCCAATGTCTCTTCCTCATTGTTTCCTTTCTTCTTCCTTATTGTGAGCCTCCCATGTTCTTCTTTACTATCTTACACCACTTCTATCTCAAATTCAAATTGTATAATAAAAGATCACAGGATTGTAGATATAGGACTTGAAGATCCTTAAAAGATCATCTAATCTAAACTCCCATTTTTCAGCTGAAGAAACTGAGGCTTAGAGAGGTGAAGTGATTTGTACAAGATAACATATGTAATAAATGTCAAAGCAGGAATTCAGAGTCAGATCCCATGTTTCCAGGTTTGAGCTCTTTACTGATAATCTTAAATAAACTTACATCCCCAAAAGATTAAAAAAAAAAACACTCTGCCCCCATATGGCTTTCACACACAGAAATACACAGTTACATATGAGATGTTAAGAGGTTACGACAATGCATGTTAAACTTGGCAATTTGGTTCAGAGCCTGTTTGCCAATTTTTTTCAGAACATCGCTTCATAAAAACAAGTAGTTCTTTTACTGGTTCCAATATACTTGGTGTCTTGGATCAGACACTCATAAGGACAAATGCATAATAAAATTTAAAGTGTAGTTGGTCTTTAAGACTACTTTAACAAGTCATTGTAGTTGTCTACAAGATACTCTCATATTGGACAAACTTAAAATTATGCAGTAGAGTCCTTCTAAACTCTCATTTTGCAGATGAGATAACTTTCAGAGAAACTAAGTGACTTGTCCAGGGTCACACTGATAGCATATAGCAAAGGCAGAATCCAAATTCTAGTCCTCTGACTCTAAATTCAACACCATGGCCAACATACTTTTATGGTTAAGTGCGTCCTCAAGTCCAAACATCCAATGTATAAGTGAACTTTTGTATATCAATATGAAAAACATAGTGTAAAGTATCATTTAAGATCATCTGAAGAGTCCCACTCATATTACTACTAGTAAAACGATAGTGAAGCACTCTGGGATATGTAAACATGCTACAAGAATGCTTCTCTGGCTACTATGTATAGAGTGGAACTATTTAAATCAGTGGAACGGTGCCAGTTTATCATAAAGGAATAACGGCTCACATTGATATAACTCTGGATAGCTTAGAAATACAACTAACTAGAAGGCAGAAAGCTCAGGGATTTTATGAATTGCATTTTGCAGGTGAGGAAAGAGGTTGAGAGACACTTACTTATTTTCCTATGTTCCTAGGTAGTAGAACTGGGACTTGAACCCATGTCTTCTCACAGTGCTTTTCCTAGGAGGCTAAAGAAAGCTGTATGTGGTATTAAAAAGATATACTTAATTACAATTTTTACCTGAAATTTGGGCACATTTTACTAAAAGCTAAACTAATTCAAATGAACAAAGCAGTTGCTAGCAATTGTATCTGTTATGTGAAATGACTGTGTTTTCTTCTGTTCCTAAAGTTTGTGAGAATCGATAAATTATAGCCTACACATTTTTTTCCTCTTTACCCTTCTGGAGAATTTTATTTGTGAGGTTTATGTAAGAAATTGTTCTGCATCCAAAGCTATGTAATAGCTTATGCTGTGTGTCTATGCAACTGCAAGCAGGATGATAAAAAGACTTCAGAGGAATGGTAGAGACCATAACCACATTCTTAATTGAGAACAGTCTTAGGATGGGATGGCAAGGCAAGGTTTTGATTTATAAAATATATGTCTTGGGTTGTAAATGAATAAAAATCTGAACAATGGCAAGACCATATGTCTTAGTCTCAAATTCCTGAGCTTTATCAATTGCTTGGTATAGATGTTAGTTAAGGACTCTTTAAAAATGTTATTGGGGCCATTCTAAAAAAATCTTTACAATAACAAAAAAAAATTAAAAATACTTTCAAAGCCAATATCTAGACATGCTAGAGAAGCTCTTCCTTTTGGATAATACAAATGGACTTGAAAATAGATTTTAGGAAAGTTTCAAGCAAGAATATTGAATCACAGAATTTCAGAGTTGGTAACTGCCTCAGCAGCTATGTAATTCAATCTATGCCCCACCCCCACCCCAAATACCTTATATTATATACCCAAGTAGACATCAAGCCTTGGTTTTAAGACCTTCATTGAGGGGGAAACATGTGACCTCCTGAGCCCATCATTATACTTTTGCATAGCTCTAATTTGGGGGACTTTTCCCCTTAAATCATACCTAAATTAATGTCTTTGCAACTTCTACTTATTGCCCATTGTTCTGTACTTGGTGGTCAAACTGAACAAATAGACTCCTTCTTCTATATGACAGCTTATCAAATACTTGAACCAGATATCATGTCTTCCTTGAGTCATTTCTCCATATTAAACATCTCCCTTTACTTCAAGGGTCATGTGCTACAAACTCAGGGTCCTTTATCATCCTCAAGCCTCCTAGAATTGTGGTGTCCAGAAGTGAATGCTGTTCTGAAAATGTGGTTTATCTAGGGCAGAGGATAGTGAAGGAAATGACCACTTTTTTATTCCTTGACATGATGCCTTTCTTTTTTTCCTTTTTTTTTTTTTTTTTGCTTTTTGGAGGGCAGTTGGGGTTAAGTGACTTGCCCAAGGTCACACAGCTAGTTTTTGTGTTAAGTGTCTGAGGCCGGATTTGAACTCAGGCCCTCCTGACTCCAGGGCCGGTGCTCTATTCACTGTACCACCTAGCTGCCCCATGATGCCTTTCTTAATGCAACCTGAGATGGCATTACTTTTTTGGCTGTGGTGTAACACTGCTGATATTGATGTTGTTGTCCATAAAAAATCCCCAATTTTTTTTTCAGAAGACTGCCATCTCATCATCTCCTCAGCTATAGGGTTTTTATGAAGATCAAATGAGGTAATATTTGTAAAACACAGCACAGTGTCTGGCACATAGGAGGTGCTATATACATATACATATATATATGCATATTCTCTCCTTCCCCCTCTTCATCTTATACTTGTGAAGTCCATATTTTTAACTCAGGTATAAGACTTTGTAGTTACTGTTAATGAAATTCATCTTACTAGGTTCAACCACATATTATATCCTCTCAATATATTTTTCATCCAGACTTTATTATCATATCTATTTCTTCCTGCTTTGTTGTCTGCAGATTTGATAAGCATACATCTATTTTTTATCCGGTTTGTTTTAAATAGCATAGGGTCCAATATGGGTCTCTGGGGAACTCTACAGGAGACTTCTTTCCAACATCACATTGAACCAATAAATACAGTTTTGTTTTGTTTTGTTTAGCCATTCAACTTTGTTTGAATCAATCTAATTTGTGCTATTGTCTAGCCCACAACTCTCTATCTTTTCCATAAAAAAATAGTATGAGACTTTGCGGAATGCTTTACTAAATCTATGTAAATCCTATCTGTAGCATTCCTCTGATAAGTCCATTAAGTAGTCCTATAAAAATAAGTGATATGAGACTCCTCTGGTATAACCTATTCATGATGAAGCCATGCAGACTTCTTAAAATCAATGCTTCCCTTTCCAAATGCTCACAAACCATCTCCTGAATAATGTGTCCTGGACTTTTTCCAGGAATTAAAGTCAAACTCAGTGGGCTTTAGTCTAGTTGCATTGATTCCTCTTTTAAAAATATGGATATTTGCCCTTTTCTATTCCAGGTTACCTCTCCCACCTTCTGGTCTTTCAGATATTACTAGCAGTGGTTTAGTGAGTACTCCTCCTGGTTCTTTCAGTACCTGAGGATGTTCATCTGGGCTGACTCACTTGAACTAATTAATGAAGGGCAGCTAGGTGCTCTCTTATGATGGCCAGCATATGGTAGACATTTAATAAAAGCTTGCTAATTGTTCCCTATTAGCCAGTTTTATTCTATTATTTTTTCATTTCAAAAGTTATTCTCCAGGGCAAAGAAAACAGAAAAAAAATTAAAAACTAAAGCTCTGTCCTCTCTATAGTATAGTCAGTTATCATTCCATTCATCTTTATCAATGACCTTATCCTTTTCTTGGTCTTCTTTTCCCCAGCACAGGTTAAAATCAAACAACAGCCACAACCGCCATCACAACAAAAAAACCTCACTGTTTTCCTTAGGTTTCTTCACTAGTCTTCTTACAACACTCTCACAATCATTTGTAATCATCCTCTTTTAACTTTCTTGATTTCCATGAATGTCTTTTTCATTTTAATATACATTTTATTTTATTTTTTCCTTCACTTAAACACCAAAAAGATCATTTCTTTACACACACAACAGAACCCAAAAATCCAATTACATATGATACCATGAATCTCCACTTCACACTGCTTATTTTTCTTAAAAAAATTATATAGTTCTATAAATTATTTTTAAAACTGTCCTGCTTGATTATATTTCCTTCTAGACTTCTTTATTTATTCTGTATATTTTAAAAAAATGTTACAATGGACCTCTTTTAGAAGGCATCATTATTGCTAACTCTCTCTTTCTCTTGTAGCAATGGTACCTACTACTAACTGAGGGGGTCAAAGGGAGAAGAAAAATCTCAAAACAAAAATAATCATACTCTATTCTCAACAATAGAGTGATCTAAGATAGCTCTAAAGGACTCATAATGAAAAATGCTCTCCAACTCCAGAGAAAGAACTGATGGAGTCTGAGTGCAAATTGAAGCATACTGTTTTATTACTTTCTTTATTTTTCTTAGTGTTTTTATGGGGGGGGGGGAAGGTCTGTGTTTTCTTTCACAACATGACTAATATGGAAGTATGTTTTGCATGACTGCACATGTATAACCTATATCAAATTGCTTGCCTTCTCAATGAGGGGGAAAGGGAGGGAGAGTGGGAGAGAATTTTGAACTCAAAATTTTTAAAAAAAACAAATGTTTAAAATTGTTTTTACATGTAACAGGAAAAATATTTTTTTATTTATTTTTTTTTAAGCAATCGGGGTTAAGTAACTTGCTCAAGGTTAAATGGACAGTTATTTCTGGGTGTGGTGCTAAGTATCAGAGCCCGGATTCGATCTCCAGGTCATCCTGACAGTGGAGCCAGTGCTCTTATTCGCTGAGCCACCTGGCCACCCCAAAAATATATTTTTAAATAAGCATAGTAAAAAAGAATGAACTCATCCAGTGACCATTTCCAGAAATCTATCAGTCTGTACCTGGTATACGTTATCTTTTAGATCAGGAAGTGGATAACATGCTTCATCATGAGTCTCTTCTGGAGACTCGATTAGTCATTGTTTTGATCAGAGTTCTTAAATCTTTCTTTTTCTTTTTTTGCTTTTTGGAGGGAGGGGCAGGGCAATTGGGTTTAAGTGACTTACCTAAGGTCACATGGCTAGTAAGTGTTAAGTATCTGAGGTCGGATTTGAACTCAGGTGCTCCTAACTTCAGGGCCAGTGCTCTCTAGTCACTGTGCCACCTAGCCGCCCCTCTTAAATCTTTCAAAGATTTTTTTCTTTACAGTGGCATTGTCCTTTTATATATTCTTCTTCTGGTCCTGCCCACTTGATTGCACTTCATTTCATGCATTTCTTATGGTACAGTAATGTTCCACTATGATTCTATCCTAAGTTTGTTTCCCATTACCCAGTTGTTGAAAAGGTAATCTAAGGCATCTCATTATGTTTCAGTTCTTTGGTCTTCTCCCTCCTTCCTTTACAATCTCTTCTTTAGGATAAGGAAGTTTGTTTTGCTTGTGATTATTCCCTGGTATTAGCCTTCCTCTGACAGGTCTTGTATAATCCTGACTGTTTGAGCCCTGATGCTTGAACTGCTTTTTGGATGCTTATAGAATTTTTTCTTATACTTGAGAGCCCATTATTTTAACTGTGTCATTTGTAGGCCTTTTCCTTTTTTTTTTCTTTCAGAAGATGAGTGGATTCTTTTTTCATTTTACCTTGTGATTCTAATAGGTATAGTTTTCATTCATGATTTCTTGACATCAAATCAGTAAGTTGACAAGCACATATTAAGCACTTACTGTTTGCCAGCACTATGCTAAGCATCAGGACATGCAAAGTAAAGTAAAACCAGCCCCTGCCCTCAGGGAGCTGAAGGAACACAACATGCAAACAAATATGTACAAAGGAGATAAACCCTGAGGGAAAACACTGCTGTCATTAAGAGGTTAGAAAAGGCTTCTTACAGAAGGTGGAATTTTAGGTGAGACCTGAAGGAAGCTAAGGAAGCATAGGGCGTAGCCAGTGAAAATGCATGGAATCTGGAAATGGAGAGTGTTCTATAAACAACTGCAATGAAGCCAGTGTCACTGGATTGAAGAATATTTGACAGGGTTAAAGTGTAATAAGATTGGAAAGGAAGGAAGGGGTCAGGTCATAAAAGCCAAATAGGATTTTATATTTGCTCCTGGAGGTAAGAGGGAGCCAGTGGAGTTTATTATGGGAGGACAAGTCTGCATTCTGGGAAGATCGGTTTGACAGCTTGGTGGAGGATAGATTGGAGTGGGATGAGATAAGGCAGCGAGACCAATCAGAAAGCTATTGCAGTAGTCCTGGCATGAGGTGATCAGGGTCTGCACCAGGCTAGTTGCATTGTCAGAGGGGTGAGGAAGGTATAAAAAAGAAATGTTAGGTACAATTGACAGGACTTGGCAACTGATTGGATATGGAGAGTAAAACAGAGTAAGAAGTCAAGGATGATACCCACCTGTGCACCCTTTGGAGGGTGATGGTGCCCACAAATTTAATAAGGAAATTAGAAAGAAGGGGGAGTTTTAGGGAAAGATAATGAGTTTCCTATATTCTTGAAACTAGTCCAGACTTTATCAGTACTGTTATTCTGGTTTTTCAGGGAATCCAGTGATTCTTAAGTTATCTTACCTTGGTCTTTTCCCCCACATCAATGTTTTTTTGATATTACATGTATTAGATTTTCTTTTTTTTTCAGTCTTTTGATTTAGTGCTAATGTTTCTTGCTTTCTCCTGGAGTTATAGATTTCTATTTAATCTGTTCTAGCCTTCTGGGATTCTGTTTCTTGAGGAGAGTTTACTATTTTCTTTTCTAAGCTATTTCTTCCCTTAAGAACCTTTATTTTATTTTCTCTCTTACCTTTTAGATTTTTCTTCTATATGTTCTTCTATTCATGTAGTCTTTTTTTTTTAAACCTATTTTTTGTTTTGAGTCCCTGCTTACAATTGTTCTAGAATTAAATTTGGAATAACTTTTTTTTTATATTGGTTAGATCTTCTTTGGCTAAATTATCTCTCTAGCTTTAACTCCTGAATTTGTTCTTTGTTCCAGAGCGAATCTCTGCCTTTGGCTTTTGTAGGGATAGTTGTAGAGGATAGGAGGGATACTTAGCCCTTGCTTTTTTTTTGCTCTAAAACCCTTGGGTGCTTTCTCTGAATTCCACCTTCCATGGTCACTCCTTACCCTCAGTCTTTGAGGTTCAGATTTCTAGGACTTCAGGACCCTCTCTTACATCTCAGAATTGTGTTAGGGAGCTCAGAACACCTGAACTTGAGGTGTTCTGATCTGCGTCACAGTTCTGGTCCTGGTCATTACCTGTTGTCATTCACCAAGGCTTCTAAGATGTCCACCCCCAAAGCCTTCTGGAATTTTCTCATGAGAGACCCTCTACACTTGCTACACCTAGAAACCTAGCAGAATTGTGTCTGGTCCCCCTAGCACTCGCCTTTCTGGAGGGTCTTCCTTTCCTGTTCCCCGTAGACTTCTGGTTGACTTCTTGTGCTGTTTGGGAGCAAAAGATACCATCACTGTAGTTTTCATTGAATTTCAAAGTTCAGTCTGTTGTGAATGTCAGGGTTTTGCTATTCTAACTAGGTGGAAGATGTGTAGTCTGCCTCCTATTCTGACAGCCATCTCTGCTTGAAATTCTCCAGTACTTATCTTTTCAAACATAAGTTGGTTGATGAGATTCCTTTGCATTCATATACATCTGTTTAGATAACTCCTCTTTTTAGTTTCATTTGGATCATTTCTCCTGTGACTGCAGAATTTTATTATTGAAAACTTCTCATTCCTTCTAGGCTGATTTCCCTTGTCGAATTTTAATCCACTGATCCCAATTATCCTTTCTCTGAACACTTTGAAATCTGGTGCTTCTAGATTCAAGGTACATATTAGTCTATACCCAACTTTCCTCTTTCAGATAGCAATAACAATTAGCATTTATACAGCGCTTTGAAGTTTGCAAAACATTTTACAAATATCTTCTCTTTTTGTGCTCACAACAGTTCTAGGTGATAGGGACTATAATTATTTCAGATAGAGATTAAAGTGACTTGTCTGTGGTCACACAACCAAATTTGGACTCACATCTTCCTGACAAGACATACACTGTCACCTAACTGCCATCTTCATCTTTCTCAGTGGTGCCCATATTTCCACACTAGCAATCAGTTTTTCCTTGTTAGTAAGGATCTCATTCAGAATAGAATGCTCCTTGTTGATTTTGCTGCCTTTTTAAAAATTAAATTATTACTAAGATAAGGGAAGAGAATATTAGTTGTTCAGCTATTTAGAGACCTCTGTTATTTGTATAATTATATTCCCTCATACATGTCATACCTCTGTGTTCGAGTTATATTTCTTTTACTCATATATTTCTTCTTTTAAACCAGGAACCTGAAGAAAAGAAAATCGCTTCTGTTTCTTTATCCAAATGATCTCTACCATGCTTTCCCCACTCTGGTTTTTGCATTTCTTTACATGATTATACAGCTTAAACATAAAATGCAGTTCCTTTCACTTTTCTCTCTCCTGTTTCTTTGAATAAGTTCTGCTCATTCAGAGCAATATTCCAATCATTATTCTCATTCCATCAAATCTTAATAATACTTGTATGGGTTGAAATTCTTTTCCTTAGATTTTATCTCCTCGGAACTTTTGAGTATCTCAAATGCCATTCTCCTTCCTTCTTAGTGACTATGTTCCATAGTATGTAGTTTGATAGATATATATTTGCAATTCTCCCTCATTGAGAGGAAGGATTTTAAAAAAATCTTTGTAAGTCAGTTAATAAATATTTTATTATCTACATGTAGCATTGTGCTTCATAGATAATATAGTAGATGCTTAACAAATGCTTCTTGAATTAAATTAGATATGAATGATTTTCTGTGAAAATTCTACTGAAATTCTGAATCCAACAAACAAAACAGACTTGAGGCAGGGATCTCTGTTAAGAGGTTTCCACCATAGTCTCTCTCCTGAGCTCTAGTATACCACATCAACTGTTCATTAGATATTTCCAACTGGAGGTCTGATACAATGTCTTTAGAATTTAACATATTCTATCCAGAACTAATTATCTTTCCCCAAACCCTCTCCTCTTCCTTCCCTTATACTACTACCCTTCCAGATACGTGGATTTACAACCTCATCATTGTGATGACTATTCCTGACATGTCATCCCTGGCCTCTGGGCCTCTATACAAGCTCTCTTCATTTCCTGAAATGCATTCTCCTCCCCACTGCCTTGTGGAATCCCTAGATTCCTTCAAGGCTTAGCTCAAGTGCTACCTCCCACATGAGGTCTATCCTAATCTTTCTGGTTGCAAGTATCCTCTGACCTACCTAATGTATTTAATTAGATCTTAGAAATATAACATGGGATGTATGCCCTGCCAAATGTTCTCAATTAGGTCTTAGAACAGAACATTATAAGAGAAGTGTAAGAACAGTACAAAGTGGCCAGTTCCATAGGAAACATTTTTAAAATGGGTGAAGAGTTGAACAGTATTGCGGGTGAGGGTTGTGACATTTATGGTAAAATTTGTTCATAATGTATTCATTGTTAAATGTTAAATTGCATTGATTGGAGAAGTTCTATGTCATGTTATATATGTATATGTATGCGTGTGTTTATGTTTTATATAGGTTATATGTTATAAAATGCATATTTTACTCATATTGAGAAATAGACAGGATGGCAGAGAGGAAAAACACTACCTTTGGAGTTCTGGGCCTCAGTTATCTGTAAAATGAGAGGATTGAACTAAGACAACTTCTAAGGTTCTCTCAAGGTCTAGATCCTACAAATTTATGAACTAACATTTCCTTAGTGCTTTAAGTTTAAAATTTTTTTTCTTACAACAACTTCATGAGCTGGGTAGCACACAAATTATTGCCCCCTTTTTATATAGAAATAGTGTAACAATAGTTCTGAGAGTTTCAGTAATTTACCTAGTTACACAAATTCCAGTTTTGAAACCAGTTGTCATCTAAGTTCATTGCTCCTTCCCTTATATATTTGTGTATTGTATATACACAAAAAGCTATACTCCTCCTTCTTCCTCCTCTTCCTCTTTTTTCTTCCTCTTCCTTTTCCTTACCCTTCTTCTCCTCCTTTACATCCTCCTTCTCCTCCCCCTTTTGCTTCTCCCCAGCCCCCTTTTCAATTCAGCTCCTACAAAAGAGATTTTTTTTTTACAAGTAGGGATGGCATTCATAAGAATAGCCTTGTGTGGGGCGGCCAGGTAGCACAGTAAGTAAGAGCACTGGCCCCAGAGTCGGGATGACCTGGGATCAAATCCAGGCTCAGACATTTAGCACCCAATCAGAAACACCTGGCCGTGTAACCTTGAGCAAGTTACTTAACCCCAATTGCTTAGGGGCAGCCAGGTGGCTCAGTAAATAAGAGCACCGGCCCCAGAGTTGGGATGACCTGGGATCGAATCTGGGCTCAGATACTTAGCACCACACTCAGAAATAACTGGCCGTGTAACCTTGAGCAAGTTACTTAACCCCAATTGCTTTAAAAAAAAAAAAAGAATAGCCTTGTGATGAAGATTCAACTCAAGCTCTCTGAACATCAACTCATGCTGGACTATACCTACTGTTTCCCAAGAACTGAAAGATATTTTTCCCCTGTGATAGAAAGCATGGTTTTATATCCTTTGGTTGGTTTAATTAGGTCCTTGCCTTAAAAGACATTTCATCTGGTACATATCACCCTTCATCTTAAAAGACAATTTTTTTTTTCTTTTGCTGAATGGAAGATGATGGGAACTCCTTCTATCCAAACCCTTGGATTGAAGATTGCTAGTTTATCTAATATGGGCCAAACATTACAACAGTCTTGAACTGTAGCTTTAGTCACTTAACTTTTTCTTCTTATTTGCTTTTCTGTGAAAATTCTACTGAAACTTTGAGTCCAACAAACAAGATTGAAATGAATTTCTAACTTCTCAATATTAATACTTTTGTTTACTAGATCAATACAGCATGTGGCCACTAATAAGTATTACTTGTTTAATTATACTTTTCTTATTATTTTAGAATCTCAGTGCTGTTCTAAGAGGGAATTAGTTGTGTTCAATATGCATGATTTGTCATTACCACTTTATTACAGTACATGATTGAGTAGCCAGCGAATGAGGTCATGACATTCATTTATAAACCAGCATTGTCTCTTTCCTTGAATATCTGTTTGACCTCATAGTCATTGTTTATGAAAATCTTACCATCATTACATTTTTGGCTTTAGATTTCAGCACATTCACTTGGTGACTTTCCCTGCAGTGTAGCCATGGTAAAGCAAATGCTAACTTAGTAAATCAAATGTCAAAATTGTTACCTTGGAAATAATATACAAGAAACAGCTTTATTTAATAAACTAATGGATTCTAGTAAGAAAGATTGTTTATCATTGTAGTCAGTTGATTTAAACATTCTTAAAGAAATGCCCACAGGTCCTCTGTAGTTTTTGGATTTTAAGTAAAAGAAAGAAAAATGAAGGTACTTTATCTGTTGGCAGTTTTCTGTAATTAGCTATAAAAGATGCAATATTCTACTTTAAAATGGAAGAAAACACATATTTTCATTACAGTGTGAGCCTTTTTCTATTCTTTGGGGTATAATTAAAATTTTAGCTTTGTATCATGGAACTTTGAACTGAATCAGATTTATACTTTATGTGTTCCCTGTATTCATGCAAAAACATATGCTGATCAATAGGAAAAAAATCATTTGTCCCACAAATATATCAGTGATTAAAATTCAGTTGTGTTATGTATATGTTACTTGTTACAAAGCTGTCAAAAATGTGTTTTACAATTTAATTCATTTTTCTCACATTCCCTCAAATTTAGAAGAAAGAACAATTTTATTTGTAGTGTGCATGCATTTTCCTATTTTTTCAAGTAAACTGAACTTGAAAACCTTGTGAATCTTCACTATTGCCCTATTTAAAAAGTAAAAGAGTGGAGGGGCCACTGCCAGGCGCGTTCACAAATGAGTTCATGGAAGTTTAAGCTCAGTTGTTTGGCTCCAAAGTCGTGTGCACCGAGCTGACCTTTAATCTGGGGATATAAATCACTTTCCAGTCCTATTATTTGTAAAATCCTACAGACTTGCAGTGCACAAAAGGAACCTTTGTCTCTTATTAATTTAATTTATAAGTTAGAGTTTCAAATCAGTGACAAGAAAAGCTGATTTACAGGTCACCTCAAAAAAGGAAATCTCAGAAGAGTTTGTATTTGCTACAGAACCTAAAATCTGAGGCATGTGGTTAGGGACTACAGTAATTAAAAAGAATTGTGTATGATACTATACATATATACATATGCATATGTATGCATACATCTACATATGTATGTACATACATGCACACATATTTATGTATATGTAATGGATAAAGAACAAACCTCACAGTCAGGAAGACTTAAGTTCAGATCCTGCCTTTGACCTACTGGCTGTGTGACTCTGGCCAAATCATCTAATTTCACTGTGCTCTAGGCAGCTCTTTTAAGACTTCACTTATAGGAAAGATATGGACCTTCATTGGGAGTTTCCTCATCTGGGATTTCCCTATACCAATGTAACTACAAATCTAACTCTGTATTTACATATGTGCTGTAAATATGGGGTGGGGGTGGGGGAGGTAAGAGAGAGAATTCAAATAATTTTCTGTAAGGATATGTGCTCTAAGATAAACTGTAGAAAAGAAGTGTCTATAGCACATTTTTTTTAAAAAGCAGATAAATATACTCCAAAAAGGAGATTGATTTTAACCTTAAGAAGGCAACTGAGTTGATTTGATCTTTTCAGCTCCCATTTCTAACAGGAAAAGGGGAGAAGGAAAGGGAAGGAAGAAGAGAAAATAATCATTTTTATGACACCTGTTATGTGTCGGGTATGATGCTAAGCACTTTTATTTTTAGCAAATATTATCTCATTAGGTCCTCACAACAGTCCTGTGAAGTAGGTGCTCTTATTACCCCCATTTTTTAAAGTTGAAGAAACAGACGTTAAGTAATTTGCCCAAGGTCACACAACTAAGAAGTATTTCAGATCAGATCTGAATTTAGGTCTTTCTGACTCTAGGTCCAGGCCTCTATCTACTGCACTACCAGTTACCTTAGAAAGGTCAAGGAATACTCTTTGAAAGCTAAGTATGGCAAATTGCATCTCTCTCTCTCTCTCTCTCTCTCTCTCTCTCTCTCTCTCTCTCTCACTCTCCCTCTCCTGCTCTCCCACTCTCTTCTTCTCCCTCTCTCTCCTTCCCTTTCCTTCCCTCCCTCCCCCCAACTCTTTAAAAACCTGAGATATCCCACTCTGTGTGGTAAAGGTACCTTTAAAAGCTGTTTAGGAAAAATTGCATAAATAAATAACTTTTAGGACTTTGAGTAGTAATTTTCTTCAGGTTTGATTGTGTTTAGAATAATAGAACAGTAGGTGGTCAGAATTGTAAGGCCTTCGGGTATTATCTCCTTAAATCCACTCATTTTATTAGAGAGGAAGAAATTGAGACCAAAAGAAGAGAAGGGATTTTCCATAATACAAGGAAGAGTTGAGATTTGAACCCAGATTTTTTGACCCTTAACCACTTTGTCCTTTCATTTTTATTACTTTTGAATTTTAGGCTCTCAAGGAAAAATGTTCACATCTTGCATAGTTTTAACATCACACTCTGGTAGGATTACTCCTTTTATTGGCCCCTAAGCTATTCAGGGATGATTGGGAACTAGTTACCCTCTAAGGATTAGCAGTTTTTAATTAACTCATAAAGAAGCATTGTAGACTAGCTGATAGAGGGTCCTTTGCCTCTGGCATATATTAGCTGTAGGACCATGGATGGGCAAATCACATAACCTCTTAATGCCCCAGGCAGCTCTTGAATATCCAGAGTTAATAGCTTGTTTGCCAGTTTGTGTGGCTGGAGGAAGTTTCCATATTAGAAGTTCCCTACACTGATGAAATCTCAGGTTTAAAACAAAAATTGCCATTAATAATAATTACAAGGAGGTCCTATACAGCATCATGCTAACCACTATGACTACTATTGTTTAACAGTCCCATATCATAACATCTTGAAACTTACTTTAACAGCTATTGCAGTGCCAGTCTAATCATGTGAAATGCAAACTGAATATTTGGCACTGACCCAGGTTAGCACTTATACCTTAGTGGTAGTAACACTCTTGAGCATCATTGATTTTTACCACGCCATTTATAATCACTTATTTTCTGGACTAACTGCCTTGTTTGATGTCACTTTGCTTGATGCCATGGTTTGGAAGAATGAATTAATAACATTAATTGGAAAAGAAAAG
The DNA here is from genome assembly GCF_028583685.1 of Petaurus breviceps papuanus. Classification (NCBI taxonomy): domain Eukaryota; kingdom Metazoa; phylum Chordata; class Mammalia; order Diprotodontia; family Petauridae; genus Petaurus; species Petaurus breviceps. The sequence goes on along the minus strand of NW_027185694.1, from coordinate 24,586,041 downwards.
AAAAGAAAAAAAAAGAAAAGCCCATAAAGAAGAAAAGAAGGAAAATAAAAGCCATTTTCTCTGCTTATAACTAACATATTTATGTAAATTTCATCAAAATAGGTCGTGGATAAATGCAACTGTTTACTATTTTATTGAAAAATGTTTTCTGGGAGTGGAGTCAAGATGGTAGAATAGAGAAAGCATTCAGCTGAACTCTCCCAACATTCCCCTCCAAACAACTTTAAAATAACTCCTCAAATCAAATTATAGAGTGGCAGACTGGACAAAAAATCAGAGTGAGACATGCATCCAGACCAAGACAACAGACCAAGAGAGGGTGAAAAACCTGGGGAAGGAGGCTTATCTGGAACCCATGGGAATGAAAACCCCAGCGGTGGTACTAGCTGGTAATGACAAAAGCAAAAGCAGCTTTGGGAGTTGTTAAGCCAGAGATAATAAGAGGATCTGGAAACTGGTCAGAATGAGATTGCAGGGGACCACTATGTTAATACTGGACACAGGATCAGACACTGTTTGGCAATTCTATTACCTATGCCCACTTCTGATTCAGAGTTCAGGGGCAGAGAGGAGCACTTTCAGCCAAGAGGGAGTGGAAGACCAAAGGGACAGTATCACTTCATACCCCAAGAGATCAGGGACTATAAGGAACACTATTGTTTTTGGTCCCAAGGGAGCAGGTGCTCTGAGAAGCAGTATCAATTTTAATCCCAAGGGATCAGGGCCCTTGATGAGTAAGGACCAGAGTACAGACCAGTAGAGTAGTGACTACACTTGTCCCCCAGACCATTCCACCTTGGAAACACCAAACACATCCAAACTCCAAGAACTAACTCTGAAAATAGCAGTGAGAAAAAGCCTGAAGCTTGAGAGGGTAGCCACCACCAGCCCGACAAGGAACAGAGGCCAACATAAACAAAAAGTTCTAAATCAAGAAATAGGGTGGAAAAATGAGCAAACAGCAGAAAAAGAGCCTGAACATAAAAAACTATTAAAGTGACAGGGAAAATCAAGATACAAACTCAGAAGACAATGAAGTCAAAGCAACTAAAAGCAAAGCCTCAAAGAAAAGATGTGAATTGGATGCACACAAAGTAAGAATTCCTGGAAGAGCTACAAAATGATTTTCAAAATCAAATATGAGTAATAGAGGAAAAATTAGATTGAAAAAATGAAAGCAAAGGAAGTAAATTATGAAAAGACAGCAACTTGGTAAAAGGGGTACCAAAAATCCTGAAGAAAATAACACCTTAAAAACAGAAATTGATCAAATTGAAAAAGGTAGAAAAATTCACTGATAAAAATAACTCCTTAAAAAGCAGAATTCATCAAATGGAAAAGAATGTACAAAAAGTCATTGAGGAAAATAACTCCTTAAAAATTAGAATTGGGTAAGTGAAAGATAATGATTCCACGAGACATCAAGAAACAATAAAGTTGGGGCGGCCAGGTGGTGCAGTGAGTAAGAGCTCTGGCCCCAGAGTCGGGAGACCTGGGATCAGTTCCAGCCTCAGATACTTGGCACCCACACAAAATAACTGACTGTGTAACCTTGAGCAAGTTACTTAACCCCAATTGCTTAGGGGCAGCCAGGTGGCGCAGTGAGTAAGAGTGCCGGCCCCAGCATCAGGAGACCTGGGATTGGTTCCAGCCTCAGATACTCGGCACCCACGCAAAAATAACTGGCCGTGTAACCTTGAGCAAGTTACTTAACCCCGATTGCTTTAAAAAAAAGAAACAATAAAGTCAAAATAATGAAAAAAATATAAGAAAATGTGAAATATATCCTTGAAAAGACAACTGAATTGGAAAACAGATCAAGAAGAGATAATTTAAGAATTATTATATTACCTGAAAGCCATGATCAAAGAAAGAGTCTAGACATGATATTTCAAGAAACTGTCAAGAAAAACTGCTCCCATATCCTCAAACCAGAGGGCAAAATAGACATTGAAAGAAACTACCAATCACTACCAGAAAAGAAATTTTAAAATGAAAACTTTCTGGAATATTTAGCCACATTTCAGTTCTCAGGTCAAAGAGAAAATATTGCAAGCAGCCAGAAAGAAATAATTCAAATGTCGTGGAGCTACAGTCTATACGAAGTTTAGCAATTTTTTACATTGAAGGATCAGAAGGCTTGAAATATGATATTCCAGAAAGCAAAGGAGCTGGGTTACAACCAAGAATAACACCCAGCAAAGCAAAGTATACTTCTTCAAGGGGAAAGAATCAATATTTAATGAAATAGAGGACTTTCAAACATTCCTGATAAAAAAGACCAGAGCTGAATAGAAAATTTGACATTAAAATACAAGACTCAAGAGAAGCATGAAAAGGTAAACATGAAAAAGACATTATAAGGGATCTAATAAGGTTAAACTGTTTATGTTTCTATATGGGAAGATGTGTCTTTTAATCTATATGGGACATATATCTTTTAATTGATATGGAATAGGTATCTTTTAAGAACTTTACCATTATTAGGACATGTAAAAGGATTCTACATAGAAAGAGAATGTGGCAATGAGTCGATTATGTTGGGATGATAGGGGAAAAAATGTATGAGTGAAAAAGAAAGCTGCCCTGGGAGAAAAGGAAAGGAAGAGGCTCATAAAGAAGAACTTTTACAGTGAATGGAGAAATGTTCAGGGATGGGACAGGCAATGCTTGAACCTCATTCCCATCTAAACTAGTTCAAAGATGGAAAATTTATATACATATTCAATTGGTAATAGAAATCTATGTTATCCAACAAGGAAATAGGAAGGAAAGGAGACAACAAAAATGGCTGCGGTGATAAAAGGGATAACAGATAAAAGAAGGAAGTGGTCAGAAGCAAAACAGACTTGGGAGGAGGAGCAAGATAAAAAGAGAGAGAGAGAAGAAACAGAAGAAAACAGGGCAGAGAAAAATGCACATTTAGTCATAACTGTATATATGAATGGGATGAAGTCACCCACAAAACAGAAATGGGTAAAATAGATTAGAATTCAGAATCCAACAACGTGTTGTTTACAAGAAAAACCCTTGAAACAAAAAGATGCACACTGTGTTAAACTAAGGGGCTAGAGAAGAATCTATTATGCATCAACTGAAGTAAAAAAGACAGGAATAGCAATCGTATCTCTGACAAAACAAAATAGACAAATAAAAGGGATAAGCAGAGAAATTACATCTTGCTAGAAGGAACCAATGAAGTAATATCACTATTAAACATATATGCACCAAATGGCATAACATCCAAATTCTTAAAGGAAAAGTTAAATAATTTCAGGAGGAAATAGAACATAAAACTATATTAGTGGGGGCCCAAAATCTTCCCTATCAGACCTAGATAAATCTGGCCCTAAAATAAATAAGTCAAGGAGATGGATAGCATCTTACAAAAGTTAGATATGATAGACCTGTGGAGAAAACTGAATGGGAATAGAAAGAAGTATGTCTTTTTTCTCATCTGTACATGGCACCTTTACAAAATATATATAGTATAATAGAGCATAAAAGCTGCATAAGCAAGTTATTAAATGAACTCTTATCAGAAAACAATGCAACAAAAACTACATTTAATAAAGGGTCATTGAAACAAAGATTAAGTTAATTGGAAACTAAACAATCCAGTCTCAAAGAATGAATGTGTCAAAGAACAAATAGAAACAATCAATAATTTCATTAAAGATAATGACAATGAGACAATGTTCTGAAATTTGTAGGATGCAGCCAAAGCAGCACTTAGGGGAAATTTTACATCCCAAAATAAATACATTAATAAAAGAAAGAACAGATCAATGAATTGGGCATGCAACTAAAACAACTGAAAAAGAAAAAGAACAAATCAGAACCCCCCAATTAAACACCAAAATGGAAATCCTGAAAATCAAAGGAGAGATAATAAAATTGAATGTTTAAAAAATCGAATACATAAAACTAGGAGCTGGTTTTGTGAAAAAAAATTAAGAAGATACACCATTAATTAGATTTTTATTAATTAATTGTTAGTTTTCAACATTTATTTCCACAAGATTTTGAGTTCCAAATTTTCTCCCCATCTTTTCCCTCCCTCCATCCCAAGATGGCATGCATTCTGATTACCCCTTCCCCCAGTCTGCCCTCCCTTCTATCACCCTCCTTCATCCCCTTCCCTTTTCCCCTTATTTTCTTGTAAGGTAAGATAGATTTCTATACCCCATTGCCTATATATCTTATTTCTCAGTTGCATGTTAAAACAATTTTAGCATTTGTTTTTAAAACTTTGAGTTACAAATTCTCTCTCTCTCTTCTTACCTCCCCACCCACCCTCATTGAGAAGGCAAGCAATTTAATATAGATTATACATGTATAGTTATGCAAAACACTTCCATAATAATCATGTTGTAAAAGACTTAACTATATTTCACTTCATCCTATCCTGCCCCCCACTTATTCTGTTTTCTCCTTTGACCCTGTCCCATTTCAAAAGTGTTTGCTTCTGACTACCTCCTCCCCCAATCTGTCTTCCTTTCTACCATCCCTCACCCCCATTTCCTTCCCCCTAACTTTCCTGTAGGGCAAGATTCCCAATTGAGTGTGTATGTTATTCTCTCCTTAAACCAAATTCAGTAAGAGTAAGGTTCACTCATTCCCTCTCACCTCCCCCCCTCTTTCCTTACATTGTGAAACCTTTTTCTTGCTTCTTTTATGTAAGATAATTTACCCCATTCTATCTCTGCCTTTCTCCTTTCTCCCAATATATTCTCTCACCCCTTAATTTTATTTTTTAGATATCATCTTTTTATATTCAACTCAAACTGTGCCATGTATCTATCTTATCGATCCATCCATCCATCCATCCATCCATCCATCCATCCATCCATCCATCCATC
>NW_027185694.1:24434568-24581169 GCF_028583685.1 Petaurus breviceps papuanus | reverse complement strand
CTATCTATCTATCTATCTATCTATCTATCTATCTATCTATCTATCTACCTGCCTACCTACCTCCTTCCTTCAAATACCCTAATATTGAGAAAGGTTTCATGAGTTACAAATATCATCTTTCCATGTAGGAAGGTAAACAGTTCAACTTTAATAAGTCCCTTATGGTTTCTATATCAGAAAAAGGTCAGTAATTTCAAGAGAATCAATTTTTAAAACTGTGAAGGAAATCTGCCTAATAGTTCAGATTTCAAACTCTATTAAAAAGTGATAATTATGAAAACAGTGTGGTACTGGCTAAGAAATAAAGTGGTGAATCAGTGAAATAGATTAAGTACACAATCACAGTAATAAATGATCATAGGAATCTAGTGTTCAATAAACCCCCAAATTCAAGCTTTGGGGGTAAGAATTCAACATTTGACAACAATTGCTGGGAAAAATGGAAGGCAGTTTGATAGAAACTAGGTATAGACCAATATCTTACACTGTATTACAAGACAAGGTCAAAGTAGATAAATGATTTAAACATGATAAATAAATTAGAGGCACATGAAAAGATGTACCTGTCAGATTTGAGGATAAAGGAAGAGTTTATGTCCAAAGAAGAAATAGAGAGCATCACAGGATATAAAATGAATAATTTTGATTATGTGAAATTTAAAAGTGTCTGATTTAAAAAAAATGCTAGTAGACTGACTAAAAAAAGCTTTTTTACAAATAAAACTAATACAACCAAAATTAGAAGAAAAACAGAAACCTGGAAAAATATTTACAGCAAGATGTTCTGATAAGGGTCTCATTAATCAAATATATTGCCCAGGGGGCGGCCAGGTAGCACAGTGAGTAAGAGCACTGGCTCCAGTGTCAGGATGACCTGGAGATTGAATCCCGGGCTCAGACACTTAGCACCCACCCAGAAATAACTGGCCGTGTAACCTTGCACAAGTTACTTAACCCCGATTGCTTAAAATATATATATAGCATAAATTTATAAAAATAAGAGCAATTCCCCAGTTGGTAAATGGTCAAATGGTCAAAACAAGCAGTTTTCAGAAGGAGAAACCAATGCTATCAGTAGTCACATAAAAAAGAAAATGCTCCAAATCACTACTGATTAGAGAAATGCAGATTAAAACAACTCTGAAACAGCACCTCACGCCTATCAGATTGGCCAACATGGCAGAAAAAGAAAATGACAAATGTTGGAGGGGGTGTGGAAAAATTGGGACACTAATGCACTGTCAGTGGAGTTGTGAACTGATCTAGCCATCCTGGAGAACAATTTGGAGCTATGCTCAAAGGGGTATAAAACTGTGTGTACCTAGACCTAGAAATGCCAGTACTAGGTCCACATCTCAAAGATATCAAAGAAAAGGGGAAAGGACCTGTTTGTTTAAAAAAAAAAGCAGCTCTTTTTATGTTGGCAAAGAATTGGAAATCAAGAGGATATCCATCAATTGACAAATGGATGATCAAGTTTTGGTATATGACTGTGATGGAATAGTATTTTGCTATAAGAAATGATGAACATAATGATTTCAGAAAAAACTAGGAAGACATATTGAACTCATGCAAGGTGACATGAGCAGAACCAGAACACTGCATACTCTACAGCCATGTAAGGATGTAAATGTAAGCCATGATCATCTGTGAAAAACTTTGCTAACCTGATCAAGATAATGACCTAAAACAATTCCAAAGGACTTATAATGAAAAATGCTATCCATCTCCAGAAAGAGAACTGATGAACTCTAAATGAAAATTGAAGCCATAAATTTTTTATTCTCTTTATTTTTATTATTTTATTTTGTTTGTGTTTTCTTCTATAATAAAGCTAATATGCAAATATGTTTTGTATAGCTTTCCCTTCTCGAGAAAGGGGGAGGGGTGGGAAAATTTTAAAAAATAATTGTCAAATATTTTTTACAAGTTATTGGGAAATATGTAATGAAATAAATGTAAATAATTTTTAAAATGCTTTCTGGGGTAAATGCTGAAATTTATTCCATTTTGATTCTTTTGGCATTCCCAAAAGCTAGTGTCTCCTCTACTCCATCAGTATTTACATTTCTTAGCATTTTTTGCAGGAATGGTTTTATGACCATGAAGGTTTCTACATAGTCTGATCAGAAAGAGGCTTGAGCAAATTGAACTAGATAAGTGCAATTAGACAGACACAGTCTTATATTTCTTTCTGTCATGTTTCATCTATTTCAGTTTAACCCTTAACATTAGCTTGTGAGCAGCCGTGCTTATATGCCTACTACATATAGATAAAATTCATTTGTATTTGCCCCCACTATAATGAAAAACAACAAAATGCAGTTAACACTCTCTCTTTCAGTTTGATCATTACAGAGTAAGCACTTTTTGAAACTGGGGTAAAGTGTGCAAAAACAGTCATTTTATATGATTTCAATATTTGGGTCAAAGAAATCAAATCATTAAAGGTGATATGAAATGATTCCTGTATCAATTTTATTAAGGAAAAAGAAAAATACAGTCATATTTCAGATATATTGTGGGTTCAATTCCAGACTACCATAATAAAATGAATCACATGAATTTTTTGGTTTCCCAGTACATAATAAAAGTTAGGTTTATGCTATACTGATCATCTAACAAATGTGCAATAATATTATGTCTAAAGATGTACATATCTTAATTTAAAAATACTTTATAACTAAAATGTGCTAATCATCATCTGATCCTTCAGTGAGTCATAATATTTTTGCTGGTGGAGAATCCTGCCTCAATGTTACTGGTTGCTGACTGATCAGAATGCTGAAGGTTTGCTTGACTATGACAATTTCTTAAAGTAAGACAACAATGAAGCATGCCACATCAATTTATTCTTCCTTTATTTTTATTTTTTGTGAAGCAATTGGGGTAAAGTGATTTGTCCAGGGTTACACAGCTAGGAAGTGTCAAGTGTCTAAGGCTGAATTTGAACTCAGACTCTCCTGACTCCAGGGCCAGTGTTCTATCTACTGTATCACCTAGCCATCCCAATTTTTCTTTTCACTTGAGCACTTAGAAGCCATTATAGGATCATTTATTGGTCTAATTTCAATATTATTGTTTCTCAGGGAATAGGGGAGCACAAGGAGAGGGAGAGAGATGGGGGAACTACCAGCCTGTGGAGCAGTGAGAACACATATAAAATTATTTTTATTACATTCTTCATCTTGTGTGGACATGATTCATGGTTCCCCAAAACAATTATAATGGTAACATCAAGGATTGATCACAGATCACCATCAGAAATAATAATAATGAAAAAGTTTCAAGTATTGTGAGAATTACCAAAATGTGAACACATGCTGTTGGAAAAATGACACCAGTAGACTTGCTTGATGCAGGGTTGCCACAGATTTTCAATTTGTTAAAAGATTCACTATCTGCGAAGAGCCATAAAATGAGATATGCCTCTAGATACCAATCCATTCCTTATAACACTGCTCTGTGACAGGCAATTTAAGTGTTGCTATCAACATTTTACTTACTCCTATTCTGTCCTAATTTAATCTCCAAAGAATAGCTAGTACTTTGTCTCTACTCTTCATCCCATCTTCTCCTTTCGACTCTGACAAATTACTTCTTGTAATTATTCCACTTCCAGGCTTCATTCTTTCTCTATATATTGACTCATCCCCTGTTGCCTATAAACATAGCCAACTCTTCTGTTCTTTAAAAAATATACCTCTTTTGATCTCACCATCCCTTCGAGCTGTCATCCTCTGTCTGCCTCCACTCGTCCTCCTTTTATTCACTTCTCATTCCCTTACCAGGTGTCTTCTGGCCTTCGCATTCACCTGAAACTGCTCTTTTTTCTTTTGTTTCCAAATGCTTTATTAACTTCTGATTTACATTATTCATTTCCTTCATATTTTGAGTTACAAATTTTCTCCCCGTTTTTCCCCTACCCACCGCCCCAAAATAGCAGTCCCACAGGATATCCCCTCCTCCAGTCTGCTCTCTCCCATATTTTCTCCCATACCCCTTTCGACTTTTCCAGGGGATCTCTATGCCCCAGTGCTTGTATATCTTATTTCCCAAATACGTGTAAGATGGTATTAATAATACACACACACACACACACACACACACACACACACACATATATATACATATATATTTGAATATTTGATTTTAAAACTTTCAATTCCAGATTCATTCCCTTCCTTCCTTGTCACCCACCCTTACTAGGAAGATAAGCAGTTCAGTATAGGTTGTACATGTGTGACTAATGCAAAACAATAACATAGTAGATATATTGTAAAAGACTGACTATATTTCCCTCCCTCCTTATCCCACCTCCCACTTGTTCCATTCTCTACCTTGATCCCGTCCCTTTTCAAAAGTGGGTGCTTCCAACCTCCCTTCCCCCCAGCCTGCCCTCCCCTCCATCATCCCTCCTCTCATCCCCTTCCCCCCCATTCTTCTGGAGGGTGAGATGCCCTATTTAGTGTGTATTTCACTCCCTCCTCAAGCCAGATTCAATGAGAATAAGGTTGGCCCATTTCCTTTTGCCTTCCTATTCTTCCCCTCCATTGTAACCATTTTCCCTTGCCTCTTCTGTAAGAGATAGTTTACCCCATTCTGTCTCTCCCCATCTCCTCTCATTGTATTCCTCTCACCTCTTAATTTCACCTTTTAAGTATCATCCCTTCCTCTTAAATTGGTCCTGTGCCCTCTATCTATGTATACCTGTAAACATATATACACACATTCACATATGTATTCATATGCCCATATAGACATATATATATATTTCTAATCCCTTCAACTACTGAGAAAAGTGAAACTGCTCTTTTCAAACAATAATCTCTTAATTGAAAAACCCACTGGCCTTTTGCCTGTTCTCAAATTCCTTGACCTCTCTGCAGCATTTGATACTCTTAACCACCCTTTCATGGATGTCATCTGTTCCTTGTCTTGGTTCTCCTTCTACATCTTTAACCATTCCTTCACTAGAATAGTCTATCTTGTGTTCCCTTACTACAGGGTTACTGCTCAACTTTCACCCCAGTTTCACTTTGATGCTCAGATAGGACATGAGCCTTAACTTTGAAGAACTACTCAGTTCCTTTAAAGCCTTCAGTGGCACTGAGGACTTTGCCACAGATATCAGCCTACTGGCCCCTTTGGCCAGTACAGATAGGTCCCCATTCCTGGTTAAGCTTTAGCTTGGGTTTGGCCAATTTTGCCCCTACACTGTCCAGTTTCAGGAAGAGATACTGGATGGTCAAGACTACAGCAGCAGTGGCAATACTGGCTAAAGCCCAGACATATATGTGGACAGGGTCCTAGCCCTTCTTAAATGCTAATTGTCTCTAACCTAGACTTGTCCCCTCATCTTTCACAAGAAGCTTTACCCAGTACCCCTTAATATAAGTGTCTTCCCTCACTTGATTTTCTCTAGTTTTCTATAGTTGTTCCATGTTTTCTCTCCCATTAAACTATAAACTCTTTGAGAGAGAGAGACTGTCCTTTGCCTTTCCTTATGTCCTCAGTGCTTAGCATAGTACCTGGTGCATAGTAGGTCCTTAATAAATGTCTGTTGATTAACTGACTGACCTTTGCCCTGTCCCTTTTTCTGGAACCTTCCATAATAGAATCTTCTTGCTGGAAGCCTCCTTGCTTCAGGCTTGCTAATCAATCCCTAGAATTTTCCTGCATACTAAATCAGAGGTGGAAAGACAGCCTGACATACCAAAATGAGACTTTTCCCTTCTCTTCAAAATCTATGGTCCTGGATGGTTCTGTCATTTTTCTGAGTAGATGGCCTTTCCTTTGTAGGGTCTGTTCTATTACTGGCCTACTGCCTGAGTTTTGGAATCCCTACTTAAAGAAAGATTATTTTTTGACAGAATGAAGAATAGATTTGGGGTGGGAAGGGAGTGGAGATGAAAAGACTCCTTAGGAACCATTGCAATGGTCCAAACAAGAAGTAATGAGGAAGGAAGAAGCAGATGTGAGAGAACAAGGAAACTGAGGACCACTGAAACTTGTTCAAAGTCACAGTGATGGTGGTGGAGCTGAGACTAGAGCCTTGGTCTCTTCATTAGTTTTCTAGTGGGCTTTCCACTGTGCTACACTGTTTTATGTTGATAAAGGTAATTATCAATATACAAAGCATAGGGACCTCCAGCTGCCTCAGATTATAATTTAGCAGATAATCCTAGGGAGTTGTCTCAGGAACACAAGAAGTTAAATGACTTGCCAATGGTCACATAACTTGTAAGTATCCAAAGTGGGATCTGAACCCAAATCTTTCTTAGAAATCCAACATCCCATGCCTGATACCAAATTACCTCTGTGGTAATAGAAATGGTATGTGGTAAAAGAAATATTCCTAACATTCCTTTAAAAATAACGGTAGAACTGGCTTCCAAAGCAAATATGAATTCAGGAAAACAAAGGGCTCAGTGTCTGAAGACAACAACAAATGCCATTCTTTGGGGAATATTCATTGTCTGTGCTATGTGACATTCTGTTCTTTCCTTTTGCAGTCTTTTACATATAGTTTATCTGTTTCACAGTAAGGAAAACATACAATGGCTATAACACTATAATATTTGATTCTATGATATGGAATACTCAACTATCATATATTGTGCATATGTGTACACACATATTGGGGAAATTTTTCTTCATGATAAATATTCATTCAAAAAAACTTGTGTTTCATAAACTATACACTGTACTCAACAGTAGCAATAAAGCAAAACATGGTTTTTCTATATTTAAAAACTAAGATAGCGTATTTGTTAACCTATAAATTCTAGAAGGGAAACAGCTAATAACTGTCTTCTGTTCCCAAAGTCATGTCATGTGGTATTTACAACTGTGTACTTGGCATAAGTCATTGTGGAAAGGGAATTCTAAAAGTACTTTTTGGGTCATGCTAGTAGTTACCAGTATCACTAATAGGAAGCATGTAGATACCACCCAGGATGAATGAGTAGGTTGATGAGGGGCCTTGGACTGATGTACATGCATATGCAGATCACACATAACTTCTGTGAATAATTCCACTTAAACTACTATTTACTAGAGTGAGAATGTAAATGGGGTGAAAATGTCCATTTGAATTAAAAGGCAAGAACAGAGAACAGAGAATTGACCTCAGCTGAGGTTCAGAGAGAAATTATTTGACCAAGGAGGACCCAGCTCTCTTTGAACATCCAGTGTACTATCCCCAGCTATTATCCATTGCTGGTGACATTTCCTGTATGTATTGCCTGGAGTGGTAAATATGTAAAACCAGGAAGTTCCCCTCATGCTAACACTTGGGGAGACAGAGCAGGAAAGGTCAAAGTGAGAGGTGGGGGAACAGATTTCACAAACAGGGAAGCATTCATTTTCACATCCAGCCATTCTTTCTCCACCCATCAGAAGTAGCCAGGACTTTGCCCTTTTCTTGGTGGCTTTTACTTGTCCCTTCTCTTTCAGTCAATCCATTCAAGGAGGAAATGGTTTGTGGTAATTTGGCAAAGGTGTCAATTTTCCATTCTCCTGTGTTCCTTTATTTGGTTTAATTGCCTTTTTAAAGTGCTCTGGATCATATAGCTAGTAAGTGTAAAGTATGCTATTTGTTTTGTTTTAGTTTTTACCCTTTTTCTTCCATCCACTTCCAAAGGCACTGGATTCAGCTATCCTCTGCCTCATCTAGTACCCGCAAAAAAAGCCATACTTGGGGAGTGGTCACAGGTCCAGAAGCCTCTTTTATTTTCTGCTATTCCTCAAGGTGGAATTAAATGTACAGAAAGAAAGTTAGAAAAGAAGAAAGTCCCATAACCCTGGTTCACCCCTTTTTCCTTTCCCTTTCACCTGTCCCTACACATAGTAATTTTAAAAATCAGATTGCCAATTTATGGTGAAGGATTTGTGAAAGGTGAAGCAGAGTATAGAATTTTTGAAGTATGAAGAAGTGGGTATGTGACCACCCTCCATAGCACCAAAGATCTCTTTTTTTCACCTTCTAGGAGTATATGAGATTTCCAAGCTGTTTCTTTTATTCCCCTTTCTAATTGTCTGTCTAATTCATTGTGGGGAAACATCCTTTTAGCCCTAAGCAATTTTCTCTTGTTGATTTTTTTTTCAAATGAACTATTTAACTATGGCATGGAAGACTAATTAAAAGAAATTTATATTAATAGATTAAAAATGCCCAGATTGCTAAATGCTCAGCTTGCTATTAACTACTACTATCTGTATTAACACAAAATATAATATTATTGACATGTAATATTTATTGACACAAAATGTAATATTTGTAGAATACCAACTCAAAATTTAGTCGGTGATTTTTAGATTTCTATTTTGTAACTCTTCTCTTTTCAAGAACTTAAAAGTATTATCATTCTTTGATGAACGAACTATGCAGATTAAATTTGTTACATGTAATTTTATTACATAAAAAAGACTAGGGCCAGAAAAATGGGAATTTTCTGGACTACCACTATCATAGACTTAGCTTGCCATGTAACTTCTCTTCTCAAAATTCTCCTGCAACTCCCTATTTTAGTTCTTCAGTTGAGGACTGATAGGGATTACTGATATCTTTTGTTTTCATATGAACTTTATTTCCCAATTATATTCCTATCCCTTCCCCCTTCCTGAAAGCCATTACAAAGATTTAAAAAGAGAGAAATAACAGTTCAACAATACTAATCAAGATATTAAATAAGTCTGACATTTTATGTGCTATTCCATAATTATACTCCCTACTTCTGCAAAAACAGGAGGGAGGCACATTCTCATTTCTATCCTTTGGAATCAAGCTTGGATATTTTGATCTCATAGCATTCAGTTTGTTTTGTAGTTGTACTTTATATATATATATTTTTTTAAGCAATCAGGGTTAAGTAACTTGCTCAATGTTACATGGCCAGTTATTTCTGGGTGTGGTGCTAAGTATCTGAGGCCGGATTCAATCCCCAGGTCATCCCGACACTGGGGCCGGTGCTCTTACTCGCTGAGCCACCTGGCCTCCCCTTGTACTTTATATTTTTAATGTTTTAGCTATTGTGCATATGAATTTTCTGGTTCTGCTCCTTTCTTCTGCATCTGTTCATCTAAATTTTCTCATACCTTCTTGTATTCTTCATGCTTGTTGTTGCTTACAGTGAGATAATATTCTGTTATATTCATGTACCACAGTTTGTTAATCCATTTCCCAGTGAATGGGCAACTACTCTGTTTCATTTATTTGCTACTATTTTAAAAAAATGTTGCTAAAAATATTTGTTACACATGGTACCTTTCTTTCTTTGATGTCCTGATAGTAAGGGGTATTGCCTAGCAGTTGGATCTCTAAACATTTGAATTATTTTCTTAGCATTCCAGATTCTTTTCCAGAATGATTGAATGGGTTTACAATCCTGCCAACAATATTTTAGTGTGGTTGTTTTCCCATAAACACTCTCAAATAGACTATTCCCATCTTTTGTAATTTTTACCAGTTTGCTTTATAGAGAAGCCTTATTTTAATTTGTATATGTCATTATTAGTAATGTGAACATTCTTTTATATTATATGGTGATTAATAATTTGTCATATTTTTTAGCAGTGTTCATATTCTCTGACTACTTATCCATTGAGAAATGACTTATAGTCTTATTTACTTGTATTAATCCCCCAGGTATCAGACCCTCATCAGAGATATTTGATACATAGATTTTTTTTCCCAAAAGACCGCTTCCCTTTTTATCTTAGTAGTATTGATTCTGTTCAGGCAAAAGCTGTCCAATGTTATACAGTCATAATTGTCTATATCCTCTTTTATAATTGTTCCTATCCCTAATTTGGTTAATTTTCTTCCTAGCCATTGCTATGAAAAGTTCTTGATTTAATTCTGTCCTCTTCTAATATGAGACCATGTGGCTTTTGATATTTAGATTATATGCCATATTATAGATTTAGAGTCAGAAGAAATGTTGGAGGTGATTAAATTCCACACATTCATTTTACATATAAGGAAATGAAAACACAGAGACTTGCCTAGAAATTCATAGCTGATAAGGGGGTGATTTGAACACAGATTATTCTGACTCCAAGTCTAGCACTTTACCCAGTATTCCATACTGCCTTACCAAAGAGCTTGTCCTTGAAGATAGGACATACATAGATAATTTAAAGAATATGAGTCTCCTAGAAAAAAATGATAAATTAAAAACCCTAATCCCCTATTGAAGCAAGTGATGCAATAATAGAGTAAGTAAAATACTGATTGATCAAATCTTCCAAAGAGAGGAAAAACACTGTTTTTTAAGACATGAGTGTTATATTTCAGAAATTTAATGCAAATACAAACTTTTAGGTGTAAAGGAAAAAAGCAATAAGATATGTAGTAAATTTGAAACCTATAGACTTAATAAAATGGAGGTGAGAGGGAAGGAATGAAAAAGATTGTTTTGAAAGCCTGAGAGTTTAAGATGCAACCTAAAATAATTTATCCTGAAAATTTGAGGCTGATCATCAATGAAAAAAGGAGAGAGGCTTTCCTGCAAATACACATACAAGGGAATATGAGTACATTTAATTTTCATATGCTTCAAACAAGAAACATAGAAGGAAAACAGGTAAGTGTAATTATATAGTATAAAGTAAGGGATTACAACAGTGTAGAGATTGAACATAAGAACAGTGAGTGAGTATGGTAAGGCAAGAGATAAAACCAACCCTCAGGAATCAGACTACTGAAAATACCCCTACTACTTATCCTCACTTTCTTCATGAATTGATAATTCCAGAAAGGAGGCATAGCAGAAGAATGCCCATGCCCAGAATAAGATATAAATAGAAACACAGACAGAGACAAAAACATGGACAGATAGAGAGAAATGAGAATGGAGCTGTCACTAATGATGCAGTAACATGAAAAAAGGTTAGAGTAGGGAGCCAAAATTTGGTATTCAGAACCTAAACTTCCCATAAAAGACCTAAATAGAGTTAAGAATTTGTGAGATAGCCCATGAATGGGAGAGTAGAATTAGGATAGATGGGAAGGGAATAAAAATTAAGGTCAGAACAAAGTGAGTTCACTCTTTATGGAAAAGAGTGCCAAAATAATTGATAGCCAGAGAAGAAGGACTTTGAACTACATATTTTTCTGAGAGTAAAGGGAAGAGTTAAAAGACTGAGGTTGTTAATTTATATACCTTTTAAAGATTTACTTATATTTAATGAACTTGGATTAGGAGAAATGAACTAGAATTGGGGGAGAGAACCTTGCAAATATATTACTTTTAAAAGTGTAAAATTGGAGGATGGATTGGAGGCAAGATGTCAGAGTAAAGGCAGAGAATTGCCTAGGTTCTCCCAAATTCTCCTCCAAAAAACATTAAAATAACTCCTCAAAATTATTTCTGGAGCAGCAGAAACAACAAAAGGGCATACTATTTTTCACTTTTATGTGTTTTTTTTCAACAACATGATTAACATGGAAGTACATTTTGCATGATTACACACACATGTATAACCTATTTCAGATTGCTAACCATCTCGAGGAAGGAGGAGGGAAGGGAAGGAGGGAGGGTGAAAATTTCAAATTCAACTAAAAAAGAATATTAAAAATTGCTTTTACCTGTAATTGGAAAAAGTAAAATACTATTTTTAATAGTGTAAAATAATCACAGGGACTAGGTACTAACTTAAAAGAGGAAAGGAATAGAAGTCATTAAAAAGAAATGAAAGAAAATACAAACTTAACAATCATAACCTTATATGTGAATCATTAAATAATCTAATAAAACAAAAGAAAATGACAGAATGTATGCCTGTGTTCATTCTGTCATTTTCTTTTGATTAGATTTTAAAATCCATTCACACTTAAAGTTATGAATACAAATCCCCAAAATCTATGTATGCAAGAAGTATATTTTAAAAATAAAGAACTGATGGGGCGGCCAGGTAGCACAGCGAGTAAGAGCACCAGCCCCAGAGTCGGGATGACCTGGGATCGAATCTAGGCTCAGACACTTACCACCCATCCAGAAACACCTGGCCGTGTAACCTTGAGCAAGTTACTTAACCCCAATTGCTTTAAAAAAAATAAAGAACTGAGACTAGAATTCAGACTGCTCAGTCTCAGAAATGAGATATAGAAAGGGATAGAAAGAAGGAAAAGGACAAAGTAAATGGGAACTTACTTTTTCTTTCTTTCTTTCTTTTTCTTTCTTTTTTTTTTTTTTGCTTTTTGGAGGGGGGAAGGCAGGGCAATTGGGGTTAAGTGACTTGCCCAAAGTCACATGGCTAGTGTTAAGTGTCTGAGGCCAGATTTCAACTCAGGTCCTCCTGACTCCAGGGCTGGTGCTCTATTCACTGCACCACCTAGCCGCCCCTTATTTTTTAATATGTTTTTATTTATTCACTAAACATTTACCAGTTCCATATAAAAAATTTTAACATTCATTTAAAAAAATTTAGTTCCAATTTTTTTTCCTCCCTACTGTCATTCTTCCTCCTTGAGAAGGCAAACAATTTGATATTGATTATACATGTGAAGTTATGGGAAACATATTCCCATATTAGCAGTGTTGCAAAACAGACACAAAATCCAAGAAAAATAATCTGCTTTCAGAGTTCATCAGTTCTTTCTCTAGGTAGATAGCATTTTTCATCATGGGTCTTTCAGAATTATATTATGTCATTATCTTCATCAGAGTAGCTAAGTCTTTCACAGTTGATCATCCTTACAGTATTGCTTATTATTTCTTATAGCACAATAATATTTCACCATAACCATATAACACAACTTGTTCAGCCATTCCCCATCTTTTGATTTACAATTCTTTGCTACCATAAAAAGAGCTGCCATAAATAGTTTTGTACAAATATATCCTTTCCCATTTTCTTTGCTTTCTTTGGGATACAGAACTTTGATATCTTCGGGATATGGTATTGCTGGGTCAAAGAGTACACATACTTTTATAGCCCTTTGGGCATAGTTCCAAATTGTTCTACAGAATGGTTGAATTGGTTCACAATTCTCCAACAGTGCATTAGTGTTCCATTTTTTTCCACATTCATTCTAGCATTTATCATTTTCTTTTTCTGTCACATTAGCCAATCTGATAGGTGTGGGGTACTATCTCAGAGTTATTTTAATTTGCATTTTTCTGATCAGTAGTGATTTAGAACATTTTTGCATATAACTATTGATAACTTTTGTTTTTTCTCCCGAAAACTGTTTATTCAAATCATTTGACTATTCATCATCTTGGGAAGTGGCTATTATTTTTACAAAGTTTGTTCAATTTCCTTTATATTTGAGAAATGATAGTTTTCTACAGGAGAAATATACTGTAAAACAGTATTTTTCTCCATTTCCTACTTTCCTTCCAATTGTGGCTGCATTAGTTTTGTTTGTGCAAAATCTTTTTAATTTCAGGAAATTGGAATTAATTATCTGTTTTACTTCCTATGATCCTTTTTATCTCTCTTTGGGTCATAACCCCTTCCCTTATCAGGTACATTTTTCCATGCTCCCCTGGTTTACTTATGATGTCATTTTTTATGTCTAAATCTACATGGAAACTTATTAGAAAAAGTTACTGGGGAAAATGTTTCTTAAGCTAAGAGTTTGGATTAAGAAGTCATGGGGTAGGTGGGTGGTAAGGAAGGATTTTGAACCACACTGCAGTGTAGCATAATGCCTGGCAATAGTAAGTGCTTAATAAATGCATGGTTATTGATCATTCTGAAAGGAGAATGGTTACAATGATAAACAAAGATTCTTGAGTTTTCTTCAGGGGATTTATAATGTAGTATAGCAAGTATAATTCAGAGTAAATTATAAGTGTATGAGAGGAGTCCCAAAGCTATGGTGAGTGGTGAAGGGGATAGAACAATTACTTCCAGCTGGATGGATTAGAGAAGGCTTCATGGAGGAAACTTCCTTCATCCTTTTGAAAACAAGTTCCTCCTTATGGCGGCTAGGTGGCACAGTGAGTAAAGCGCTGACCCTGGAGTTGGGAGGACCCGAGTTTGGTTCTGGCCTGAGACACTTAACACCCACACAAAAATACTAGCCGTGTAACCTTGGGCAAGTTACTTAACCCCAATTGCCCTCCAAAAAAAAGGTGAAGATATTGACTGTTCTGTTAGTGTATTTTTTTTAGTTATTATATTTTGTTTTAAGTTTCATGTCTTTTGTTTTTACATTATTTGTTTGTTTTTTTCATATTTTAATACATCCATCCTTCCCATCCTCAACAAGCTATTCCTCATAATAAAGAATAAAAAGGAGGAAATAAATGGAATTCAATAAAACTAACCAACACATCAACCAACTCTGATAAGAAGAAAATAAGGGAGATAGTTTTTCTCTGTGGCTAAGTTTGATCATTCTAATTACATAATTATATTTTCCTTTTAAAAAAAAATTTATGCTGTTTTAGTCCTTATGTATATATTTTTTGGTACTGGTCACTTTTCTCAGTCTCTGTTCATTTAAGTCTTTCATTGCTTTTGTGAGTTCGTGTTTGTGGGGTTTTTTTTATGGTGAAGTAATATTCTGTTGCATTCTTGTGCCATATTTTTTTTAGCTATTCCCCCAACTGAAGGACATTTACTTTATCTTCAGTTCTTCAGGGAATAGGAATAGGGACTGGGCTTATGATTTCACTGGCATAAGAAATTCCCAGGTGATAAAGCTTCCTCTTTCAATGTACTTCAGTGCCTTCTTTATAAATTGTGGTTGTAGCAAGTTTCCTACAAAGTTAAGTAAACTTGAACAGAGTAAAAAAAAACTTGTATATGTTAGAGACAAGCCTTGAATTCAGGTCTTCCTAGATTTAAGGCCAATTGTGTATCTATTATACCATGCTGCCTTACCCTCCCTCCTCTTTAGCTCTGTACAAAATACTGCTATAAGTTCAAATCCAGCCTCAGACACTTAACACTTACTAGCCGTATGACCTTAGACAAGTCACTTAACCCCAACTGCCCTGCTTTCCCCCTCCAAAAACAACAACAAAAAAATATTGCTAAAAGTAATTTGGTGTGAATAGGGCCTTTCTGCTTTACTTCCTTGGAATCTCTTTGTAGAACTGGGGTCTTTTAGTCACAGGATACTGACATTTTAATCACTTTCTTACTTTCAAATTGTTTTACAGAATTATTAGGCCAATTCACAGCTCCACCAGCAGTATATTAATTTGCCTGTCTTTTCACAACCCTGGCAACATTGAACAGTCTCATCATTTGTCATCTTTGCCAATTCTCTGGGTATGACATAAAATCTCAGTTACTTTGACTTGCATTTCTCCTATTATTAATCATAGCATATGATTCCTAATAATGATACTTTGTGAATCTTCTTTTGGAGAATTCTATTCATCTGTTTTGACCACTTATGCACTGGTGAATGAGTCTTGGTCCTATATATATATTTCTGTCATTTCCTTTTATATCTTGGATATCAGAGATAATTAATGTAATTTTTTCCCTAAAGGGACTGGTTTCCTTCTTATCCTATTAGTATTGATTTTGTTTGTGCAAAAGATTTTTTTTTAATTTCATGTAATCAGAACTGTATATTTTCTTTTGTGATGCCCTCTATCTCTTATTTGGTAAGAATTTTGCTTTTAGCCATATCGGTGAAAAGTAATTGGTTTGATTCTCTTCTACTTTTTTTTTAATGGTGTGACCTTTAATATCCAGTTCATGAATCCATTTTGAGTTTATTCTAGTAGAGGCAGTTCCAACTTGTTCCAATGTTATTGATATGTTAGGGAGCATTTTTAACATAGCAGGAATTTCAAGTTTGCTTCTGCATTACGTCTTCTGTGAGAAACAGCAAGAATGCAGAAATTGTGCCACTTCACAAAGACTCACAACTGCACACCTGCTGAACCTCACTTCCACAAGCAAATTTCACATTTTTTCAAGGTAATTACTATATTTATTGTATATCTCCTGGTGCAGTAGGAACTGAGTAGTGAAGGGCTGGTCAGCACCATGCCCACATCTGCCATGAATTCTTAGTACAAGAATGTCCCTGGCCAAATTAGCAGCCTGACTTATTATCATATTTATGTATTTCATATCCATTAAACATGTATTAAATTATGGTCATGGGTTTTTAAAATTAGATTCCTTTTTATTAATATATCACTGATGAAATTTTTTAATGTTATGTCCCTAACTTTATAGGTGATTTTTATTGGGATTTTTACATTGCATGGTACTTTTGGGAAACACTTAAATTTTGTTATAGCAGAACTGACTTTATGTGGTATAAGGCGTTGGTCTAAATCTGATTTCTGACTCTTTTCCAGTTTTCCCAGTTCTTCTCCAAGTAATTTGTGATCTTGGCTTTATCAATCAGTGGATTAATGAGTTTGTTTCCTTCTGATTCTTCCTTATCTAGTATATTATGCTTATCTGCTTTTCTAATTTTTAACCAGTATCATTTAATGTATTTTAAAGACCCACAGAATAGATTATTATTTAAGTTTAGTTCCAGGCAAAAAAATTAGTCTCTACAGTGGTTTAAAATATATTCTCTTGTGTAGATGTTTTATTTTGCGTTTTTTGAGCCTATAAGATGCCTCAAGTTCTCTTGAAAGTAGACAGGGTATATAAATCTTAATAGAAAGAAAATTCTCACCGTCATGAAAAAGAAATTGTCTTTCTGTCAATGGTAATGAGCTGCATTGAGCTATCTATATATGCATATTTATTTATCTTGTGACTAATAACATGCCCTTTGCATGAGAGTGGCCAGAGTCATAGGTGGTATCTGTAGTTATGTGTTTTACCTTTATCTACCTTTTGTAAATAATAAATTTACATGTGCCATAGTGGTTGTAGGGATCAACCCTGGAAATATAAAATTATGTCTGACATTAAAATAGCAATTCATAGTCTTCAGAGTGCTTTACATAGGTCATTCTGTTAGTTGTTGGAAATTACTATTTGTTACTCATATAGTCCAAAGCTGCCAGAAGCTGTACTGCTTCCTTTAACTCTATCAGGAAATAAGACGTGATGCATATAACTGTAGTCCAAATGTTTTGACTAAGCTAGAAAAGGAATTAGGAAATAATTGTAGGCTACAGTTTACTAAACTATGACATATCCTTCAATGAATCCACAATCTACCTTTTCTAAAATGAAACTTGGAGGACCTAAAATATGAATGATATATGGCATTTTGTTCTAGAAAAATAACCAAATTTTCAAGCATTAGCTAGGTATTTTTTTCTGCCACAAACTGGAGATGATATTACCAGTACCGGGAATTAATTAAGCATTACATGCCTGCCTTACTTCTTTTTGTTTTTGAGCTTTTTGGGGTGCGAGGAAGGACTGGCAGGGTATTTTTCTTTCTATGTATATTTACCATTCTGTTTCCCCTATCCTGGGAGCAGTACCATCTATTACCTTTGATTAAGTTTTTATCTATCTCATATCCAGATTGTTTTCTTGACCAAACTGTACAAATTAGGGCAGCATAGGGAATAGTGTTTCCAGACCTAAAATAGTATGTAGTATTATATCAAGGCAAATGAGACAGCACTACATGGGAAAGTGTGAGACTAAAGAATATACTTCCTTAAGCAATAGCTGTAATTCTTTAGGATAAACCTGAATTCCTAACTTATTCTCAAATTGATATTCTACTAAACTCTCTGTGATTGCCTGATCTATATATTTTCAGCCATATCTTTGGTTATCAACAGCATGACTTTTTCTTAGACAAACTTAAAGGAGAGGTTTTTGTCAGAAGTCAAAAGTTGAGCAACAGAGCGTGGTTCTTTGGGCCTATTCTGATCTAATACTCAGAATAAGCATAATTACCAGATACGTGGGGACTTCATAAAAATAATTTAATGAAGACAATGTAATTTCACATTATTGTTCAAGCCAGTTTTTGAATGTGAGACTTGCTTATTTTTTGAAAATACAGATAGTTTTATTTTTAGGTTCTGCTTTGTGACATTACTTATATTTGCATAGCACTTTAAGGTTTACAGAGTGCTTTCTCAAAACAAAAACAAAAAAACCTGTTTGGAGAAAATGAAACTATTAGTGTGCCAGCTTTATAGATGGGAAAACCTAGAGCCAGACATTATTTCTTTTAGGTGACTTACCCTTGATCACATAGTCAGGATTGGAACTGAAATCTCCTAGCTCCCAAGTCCAGAGTTATTTATTTGTCACTAGACTGTGTCGAAATAGGAGGCATTGTGGTTAGAATTGGTAAGGATTTAAAATTGTTTCTTTTGTTGGTCACCAATACTGATTTCATGACTAGTGACTTCTCAAATTTTTTTTTCATCTTTTCTTCCACACATTGCAGGAAAAGCAGTATCAGTCTTATTATTTATTATTTTTAAGTACCTACTATGTGCCAGACACCGTGCTAAGGGTAAGGGATACAAAAATAGGCAAAAGACAGCACCTGGCCTCAAGGAATTTACAGTTTAATGTAGAGAACACATTTGAAATACTGACTATCCCACGATTCATCAAAATTGTACAATGCCAGCAAAAGACAAATCAACCAAGGGCAGAAAAAAAACATTTAAACAGAACTGCACCCTGTCTAATTTTAAGCAAAAATTTCAGAAGGTATGTGGGATAATGGAATGTCCTAGGTATCAGGATACCTGGCTTGTAGTCCTAGGTCTGTGGTTTGCTATCATGTGACCTTAAGCCAGTCATCTGGACTTGAAGTTTCCATATGTAAAATAAGAAACTTGGATTAGAAGGTACAGTGCTCTGAAAGAGCACTGGTTTCATTGTCAGAGGATTTGGGTTAAAATACCACCCTCTGATGCTTACTACCTATTTGACCTGGGGCAAATGAGATGAATATTTTGGGCCTCAGAACTTCTGCAAAATGAGGGACTTGGAATATTTCTTCCAGGTGTGGTCCCTTGGAGTTCTGACATTCTTTTGGTCTGTACTTTATGTTAATTTGCAAAATAAACAAATGTAGAGGAAGAAATTCTCTTTCATCCCCATCTATCCTAGAGTTAAGACTCTTTGAGCAGTGTTTAAGCTTTGGTAGGAAACTAGCATTTGTTTTATTTTGAAGAGTGGGAAAATGAAGACTCACAGCTCAGATAGTTGTCACCTTTTGCTTTCCCTCTTCCCTTTACTCTTGCCCTTTCCTGCTTCTTTTCAAAGGAGCAGTTGCACGTTGTTAGTACTATTCTTCTCTCTGTTTCTAGCCTAGACTAGAAAGAAAATTCTGAAATGAAAGGTCATATAATGAAAACAATGTTAATTGCTTTACTTAATTTACATTATTTTTTCTAGTAGTGGCAAAAAAATTGATTCTTAGAAAGAACAAGGATAGAAAGGGCTTGTATATGACAAGAAATAAACATGTTCTACTGTTTTTACTGTGCTGCTTTGACAAGCATGAAGCTATAAAGAAGTCTGAGTCATTATTAGTATTAACTGTCAGAATAGAGGCACAGGACAAGTTTGGGAAATGAAATGAGTGTGGCCTTAGATCTAGGGAACATGTCTTTAGATGAAAACACACTGCAGAAACAGAAATGTATCCATTTCCTCAGTCAACCAATAAAGACTTACTAAGTACCTCCTATGTGCCAGACATTGTCTTAAGCACTGGGGCTACACAGAAGCAAAAGACAGTCCTTATTCTTGCCCTCAAGGAGTTCACTACACACACACACACAAACACCACACATATACCACACACCACACACACACACACACACACACACCACATACACACATGGAGAGGCAGTAGGCAATCATGAAAAAATATACTAGACTTGGAGTCAGAATATCTGATGTCAAATATCTACCAGCACTAGTATACTGGCATATATTTAATAATCAGCTTTGGAGGGAAGGGGGTTGGAGGGCAAAGGTAGCTGGACAGTTTTTAACTTTAATCGACATTATTATATTAACATTTTCTTCACCAATTTTGTAAGTCTAGACAATCAGCAAAACAAAAACAAAATAAATCCTGATTTATAGAGCTTGCAAATTTCTGAGGTATGCATATCTACACTGAAGATGTAGTCATCAGCGTTCTCCAACTAACTGGTCAGAGTTGACTCCAGTACATACCTGAACTACTAAATGTAATACTCAGTTATCTTGGGTAACGTACTTAACTTTTCAGAGTGTGTTTCCTCATTTTTAGAATGGGAATAAAAATACTTAGACTCTACCTTATCAGGTACTTTGTAAGCTGTAAAGATCATTATTAATGTCAGTTGTTACCATTCCTGGAAATACAGTAATGATAGGTATTTTGAATCAGTCTTTGGAATTCATCAGCTTATTCCCCAACAAGAACTTGAATATTACTTGTTGAGGTATTTATGATAGGACACGTTGGAAACTTTGTCATCTTTTGTTTTGTATGTTTTACAAAGTAAATTGTAGCCACATTATGAATCTGTGCATAGAAGACACCAGATGTTTTTGATACAAGATAAAATGTCTTAAATTATGTCTCAAGTAAATCAAACACAAATTTTGCAAAACAATTATACTTACTTTTTTTTTAGTTTGAATTTAACTTTATTGCTAGAGATTTGGGGGAAATTTAATACCATCTTTTGATTCAGAAGAATGGAATAACTTCTAACCCCAGCATTCTTCTGCCTATATGAAGTAGATTTTCCATTCTAGAATCAGAAGAGCAGACAAGTTGCCAAATGTCAGTAACTTTGGCATCCAGAGTTTTGTGACTGGTAAAAGGCTTTTGAAGTTGGATCCAGAATGTGCTTTAAGTTTTGCTCTGTGACAGACAAGATCTCTCTTTTTTGATTTTTCTATAGAAAGTACTCTTTGGTCAAAATGCCAGCAGAGGCTAACACATTGTGACATACTAAAATCTTTAAAGATTTGAGGCTTGTGTCTATAGAAGGTATATTTATTCAAGTAAGGAACCCAGGCCTTATCTTCACTGAATGAAAACAGGTCTGCGATAATGGGGGCCTTAGATTATCACCCACTAGACATATACAATCACTGTGGTTCACTGTGATATATTGTCTGTAATGCCAAGAATCTTTCACTGCTAGATGCTAATGTAGACAACTTCAAATAATTGAAATTGGGAACAAATCCAAAGGCACATAATCAAGGATAAAGACATAGCTACAGAAAAGTCAGGATGGATTGTGGGCTACAATAGCCTAATGTCTCAGAGGAAACAACAAAGGCACAATCTGAGGAAATAGTAATATTGTAGAAGTAAAGAGATTATTTTCAAGAAATGAAATGATAATGAGTCATTCTTTAAGAGATTAGGATAAGCCATCCCTCTGTTGGTAGGGGAGTATGCCTCAAAATTTCGGGAGAAATTGGTTTATTATAAATGGTTCTCATAAGTACTTAGTAAACACACCTAACTCAAAGCTTATTAAATCTGACTGGCTGATAATCAATGAAGAGCACAACAGTGAGCATTCATGAGCCCCACAAACCTTCTGGGTTACCCCTAGAACTTTGAGGGGAGGAATAGTCAGGTGCCCTCTGGGCACACGTGCAGGTTAGAGTTAGTAAAGTGATCCCCAAAAGGGATGCTGCTGTGGAAACTAATTCATTCTCTTACAGATATTAACTAATTCCTCTCAATTCACTCAACAAACATGTGTTAAAGATCCACTATAGGCAAGGCTTTAGGCTAGTAGTTGGATAGCAAGCCTGCTACTTAAGAGTAGCATCCTTAAGGTGAACGGTGACTACTATTTAGAGTCGGCCCAATGCCTGGACTTACTCCAAGCATGGATAAATGACCATGGTAATGGTAGAACGCAAGATCAGAAACTGCCTCTTCCATGGTTTAACACACATACTGTTTAATTGTCTGACTTATAATATACCATTAACTTCTGCTTTCTGCTTAGAAAAGCCACTTGAAAACTCCAGTTAGATCAAGGACTAAAAGCTTAATGTCTTAAATACAAATTAGCTGCTCATCCTTCTTACCAATAAACTAATGTCATATGCTTATCTAAAATTTACTTTGCTACCCTTCTTTTTATCGTTTTCTTTCTCTCACCTGAGTATTTAGTCCCATGCTCTTTTCACTTAAGGGCACAAGTTGCTAATTAGCTCTTTTATACTAACTAACCCATTATTCTTTGAACACCTGCTAATTACTGGCTTCCTGATCTTGTCTGTCTTCCTTGCTTGAAAGATACCACTCAATTTCTTCTAGCCTAGGGCTTTCTTAGTAACATGCTGGACAAAATTCCCAGTTCCTGCCAGTATTCGATCTTCCTTGAAGCACAACTACATGTGCTTCTTTGCAAAATAGACTGAGTGTTCTATGATTGCCTCCCTCTCCTGGCATCTCATCTATATTTTCCTTTGTATCATTTAATACCTGAGTCCCCGTTTCTTCAAGGTAACAGGCCACATGGGGAGGAGGGGAGCAACATTTTAAAGATATCAAACTAAAACAAGATTTTAAACTAATATATAGTTTGTTGCCTATAGTACCATATTAAGAGCTGTGAAAAAATACAAGATAAAAGATCAAAGACAGTTACTTCCTTTGAATAACTCATGACCTGATTGGGGAAGAGACAGAAAAAAATGAAAATTACTCAAGTACACCTTCAGAGAACATTCACAAGTAAGTGCAAACTGTTTATAGTTATATAAATCTAGGATATATACATTCTTGGCGGTAACCAAACTGAATGCTAAAAACTGCTTGACTGTCAACTCTGGACAAGTTATTCTCTCTGGGACTTAGTTTGCCTATCCATAATGTGAAAAGACTAAATGTTCTTTTTTTTTCATGTTCTTTCCAGCTCTGATATTCTAGAACCATATAAATGGAATGAGGCTTCCCAGAAGAGAAACTTTTTTTGTACAGTTTTAAAGGAAAAGATTCATATGACTTGACATTCTAGAGACACACACAAGAGTTGCATATGTCAAGTAAATAAGCATTTATTAAACACTTGGTATGGGTGAAACATTGTGGTAAGCACTGGGCATACAAAGAAAGGCAAACACAGTCCTTGCTTTCCAGAAACTCACAATCTAATCAAGGAGACAATATTCCTTGTATGTATAACAAGTATGTATAAACAGAATGTACACAGGTTAAATGGGGTATAATTTCAGAGGGAAAGCCCTAGGATTAGCAGGGTAGCAAATGGTTCTTGAAGAAGATGGGCTTTTTGCTTGAAGGAAGCAAGGGAAGCCTAGTGGCAGAGACAAAGGAAGGGCATTCTAGGCATGGAGACAGCTAGTGACAGTGCACAGTTGGGGGATGGCGTCCGGTTCAGGGAAGAAGAAGGTCATTGTCACTGTATCTTAGAGTACATAGAGTGGAGTGAGGTGTAAATGGACTGGAGAGGCATGAAGATTATGAAAGACTTTAAAAGACAAAGAGAGGAGTTTATATTTGATCCTGGAGGTAGCAGGGAGTCATTGGAATTTGTTGACTAGTGAAGTGATATGGTCATACTTGAATTTTAGGAAGAACAATTTGACCATTGAGTGGAGGGTGGATTGGAGTGGAGAGAGAATTAAGGAAGAAAGATCAAATATCAATAGTCTCAACATGAGGTGATAAGGACCTGTGATAGAGTAGTTGCTGTTTCAGAGAAATGCATATGAAAGAGACATTGCCAAGGGAGAATTGATAAGACTTACCAATAGACTGACTATATAGGGTGAGAGACAGAGGAGTCAGATATGGCACCTGCATTGTCCTCCACAGTAATAGGAAAATAGAGTTCCAACTAAAATCTCACTTTCTCCAAAAAGCCTTTCCAGATCTCCCTTATTGCTAGAGTCTTCCCTCTGACGACAATCTCCAGTGTATCTTATATATGCTTTGTTTCTACATAGCTGTTTGAAGAGTGTCTTCCTCATCAGACTGTGCTCCATGAGAGCAGGGACTGTCTTTTGCCTCTCTTTGTATCTCAGCTGCTTAGTGCAGTGCCTGGCACACAGTAGGTACCTACATTCATGCTTCTTGATGGTCTTAGGAAGGGGGGGGTTTGAGGAAAGATCATGAGTTCTATTTTTGGTATGTTGAATTTAAGATGTCTGTGTGATATCCAGTTTGAGTGGTCTAATAGTCAGTTGGAGGCATGAGATGAGATCAGGAAAGAAATTAGAACTGAAATTAATTAGATTAATTAATTAAACTGGATAATTAGAACTGGAAATTAGATCTGAAAATCACCTGCACAGATATGATAATTGAATGTGTAAGAGTTTATGAGATCAGCAAGCAAGATAGCATAGAGGGAGAGAAAGAAAGGGACTCCTGACAGAACACTGGAGCAGCTGTGTCCTGGATGGAGATCTAACAGAGGAGGCTGAGAAGGAGTGGTCAGAACCAAAAGAGAGCCCATTATAAAAACCTTAGAAGACCTGATTATCAGTGTCACAGGCTTCAGAGAGGTCAAGAGGATGCAGCTGAGAAAAGGCTATTAGATTTAGCAAATGAGAGGTCACTATTGATTTTGGAGAGAGCAGGGCAGGATATATGTTTTATTCCATTGTGAGGGGCAAGTCCAAATTAGGAGGTCATGAGACAGGTGATTTGTGGTAATTAGTGGAGGAAGGAAAGAATAAGGTGATCTTTCTGACAAATTCCTGCTTCTGCAGCTTTGGTAGACAAAAAATGATCTCATTGGCTTAAGTTTTGTTTATTGCCACCACCCACTTTTTTATTTAAATGTAAAAACTTATGCAGATTTTTAGCATTTGGACTTTGTATGTTTGCTGTGGAATTAAGGGGCCCTGGATCCCTCTTCACACATTCTCAGTAAGCTCTGAACTAAGTCGCTATTCTAAGATCCCACCAGTCACATGAAAGGGTACACCATTAAACATTGCCTTCAGTTTAGTACAAAGGTGTCTCATCCTATTCCTCAACTAAATATCAACTAAAAAATTTAGTTTTTAATAATAGTCCCCATTTACATGTCAGTGCAGTTTACAAAGAACTTTCTTTACAGCATCCCTCAGATGATAATATGGCAAATAACCATTTTACAGAGGAAGAAACTGGAGCTCAGAGAGATGAGGCAGGTTGGCATCACAGTGGATAGCAGACTGGACCTAGAGTCAGCAAGACCTGAGTTCAAATCCTGCCTCAGACACTTATTAGATGTGTAACTCTAGGCAGGTCACTTAATCTCTCTCTCCCCCTCAGTTTTCTCAATTGTAAAATGGGGAAAATAATAGCACCTACCACCCAGGGTTGTTTTGAAGATAAAAATGACATAATATTTGTGAAATATTTTGCAAATCTTCAAGCACTACATAAGTGCTTTTGTTATTGTTGTTACTAAACTGATATGTCTAGATTCAGACTGGGATATACCTGGGGCTCAGAGAGATGAGATGCCTTGTCCAGAGTCATATTGTGTACACCGCAAAACTGTGTGCAACAGAGATCCTTACCCAAACAATACCCAGAGGCTTCTCAAGGTAGAAAGCAGAAAAGAATGGTTTATTACATTTCAAAAAAGGGCTACCCTCCTGACAAATGGTCAGGGAGGAGAAGCAATTTACAAAAGGAAATGGGAAAATTTCTAAAGCCCTAAAGTGGAATTCTCCCCCTCCCCACTACTGACCCTTTTCTTCCATTGTCTAGAAGTCAGGTGAGCAATCTAAGCACAGCAATCTACCTCAAGAACTGGAACAAGGAAACAGTAGACCCCACAATGTACATTTGAGAAAGCACTTCTGTCCTTATTTAGCATGTCTTATGCTGACATGCCACTGAGGAGAGGGGTGACGCCTTACCACTCTGAGTTTTGAGTCCTTGTAAATCATGTGATTTCTGGTGAAGGGAAACTTGAGCCTGTTTCCCACAAAAAAAGCCTTACTAGATTTTAGAGTATAGTCTGAGAAGTTTTCATTTCTTTCACTCAATATCATTAGTGCTTTCTACCACAAAATCCTTTTTCTTAATGTCTACATTTAGGTTCTCTAAGAAGACATGCTCAAATAGTTTATATTATAATTCTACTAATTTAGAGGCATCTGGTGTTTGCTTGGATTTCCAAGGTTTGATTTCCAGGTTGTTACCATGTTAGTTCAGTAGTGTTGGAACTTTCAAATGAATAGCCAGTCTCTTGTAACTCCATTACAGGTATCATGATTGTCATCTACTTTTTGTTGTTTTTAAATATACAAGTAACTTAAGGTGAAAGGATCCATCTTGTATACAAGTGCCTAAACACATTAGTCATGATGAGTGTTATGCATAGCATTTTTTCGAACTATAAAGAAAGTTTCTTTTGTCCCTCTCACCTTGAGGCAGTCAAACCAAGAGCTACACCTGAAAGATCCATGACCATCTGAGTTTCTCCCACCTATACAACTCCACCCCACCCCACCCCACCCCCCACCCAGTATGTGGTACTTCCTTTTATTTCTTTTGTTCTCTGACCTGACCCCCAAGCCATGTGTTAATTTAGGTCACTAATTGGAGGCAGTGAGTAGTATTGTGGTCTGCTAGGACCATGGGATCCATTTTCTAATCAAGAATGCTAAAAAGTTTCCTAAATAATTTGCAAGTGGAAGTGGATTAAATTCATCAAAACCTTAACAAAGCATACTCTTGAAGAGATATAACCATCTTTATAGGTATATTTAAGCCAATAAATATGTAATTTGTTTCTTTCAATTATGAGCCATGAATCTGGTGCAAATTCCAGTATCAAAACAATTCTCTTTTTTCCCCCCACCCCAGCCCCAACCCAGTTTACTTCATAATATACAGTTAATGGCTCTATATCCAGCTGAAAGTCTTTTTGTCTATAAATTGGTGTTTTAGTAAACTCATAGAGGAGTGAAACTTTACATTTATTATAAGCATTAAATAGAATGTCTCATTACTATATTGAGGGCTAATTTTTCTAAATTCAGTTTGCCTAAAATTAATATTTTGAATAATAAATTTACAGTGCTTCAAATATTATAGTATGGTTTTCTGTCCTTTAAAGGTTTTTTTTTGTTTGCTTTTAGGTTTTTTGGGGACGGTGGGGGGGCTAAACCTTAAATTTCTTATACAAGAGATGTTGTATAAGAAATTTGATGCTTTTAATTGTAAGTATGGAATTTAGATGGAGTCTAAAGACCTATTGTCCTTAGAATTTGCTGAAAATCTATTAAATGCTTAGAAGCAAATTGAAGAGAAGCATACAACTCTAAAATAAGGTGTGGGGGGGGAGGAGAGAATTCATATTCTAGTTATTAATTGTTCTTTAAAAGCTTGTCAGAATTCTCTTTGTAAAACCATTGAGACCAAGATTATTGTTTCCTTTTGGTAGTCCCATTATTGCTAGTTCTATTTACTTGTATAAGACTAGATAATTTAAGATCTTTTTTAAAATATTCTATTAGTTTGGGGTTTCTTTTCTTTCTAATTTTAAGGTAATCCTCTGGGGTTATTTTTGTGTGTTCTCCATTTTGTTAGCAGAGGACTATACTTAAAAGGTTCTGATAATGATTTTCATTCCTTCTGGTTTTGTTTTAGTTTTATCTTGTTTATTTGTTATTTTGTTGATTTCATTTCTGCTCTCTTCTTAATCAGGTTGCCTTATCAATTTTGCTAGCCTTTTCAATGAACTAGATTTTAGTTTTATTATTTCTGTCATCTCTAGAGTGTCCAATTTATTTTTAATTTTCTTCTGATTTTTAAGATTTTCTTTTTTGCTCTTGTTATAGGTTTTTTTGTTAGGTTATTAATTTTTAAAACTCCTTATACTGTTCATTATTCCTTCCATTTTTTAAATTTTGTTGTGTATTTTTAGGTGTATATTTTTTCCCTGATGATTGCTTTAGTTGAATTCTAGGAATTATAGTATTTTGTTTCATCATTATCATTGTCTTTAATATAATTGTATTTTCTGTGATTTGCTCTTGACCAAGTTGTTATTTAGGATTTAACTATTAAACCTTCATTTGGGTCTGTCTTTTTTCCCCCAAAACTGATTACTGTTTTTTTATTGCATTATATTCTGTAAAGGATACATTTAATATTTCTGCCTTTTTATATTTATTTGCAATTTCTCTGAGCCCTTATACTTGATCATTTTTTTTTTAAAGCAATTAGGGTTAAGTAACTTGCTCAAGGTTACACGGCCAGTTATTTCTGGGCGTGGTGCTGAGTGTCTGAGCCCGGAATTCAATCTCTAAATCATCCCAACACTGGAGCCAGTGCTCTTACTCACTGAGCCACCTGGCCAACCCTAATGTCTAAAGGGCTTTTCTTTTTTTTTTTTTTTAAGCAATAGGGGTTAAGTAACTTGCTCAAGGTTACATGGCCAGTTATTTTTGGGTGTGGTGCTAAGTATCTGAGCCCAGATTTGATCCCCAGGTCATCCCGACACTGGAGCCAGTGCTGTTACTCTCTGAGCCACCTGGCCACCCCTTACTTGATCAATTTTTGTAAGTATTCATGTGGTACTGAAAAATATGTATATGTTTAGTAGTCCCATTCAGAAGATACCATAAAACTTTCAGTTGTGATTTCTCCAAAAATTTCTTCAATTTTTAATTTTAATTTTTGTATTTTTCTGTTAGCTTTGTCTAACTCTAAGAGAGGACCATTAATGCTCGTACTTCTTTCATGTTATTCTCTGTCTTCTGACAATTCAGTTAATACTTCCTTTATTAATTTAGTTGCTATACCATTTGTAGTATGCAATTTTAATGTTGATATTAGTTTGTTGTCCATGAATCCTTTCATCATAATGTAAATTCTGGGCTTATTTCTGCTTATATTACACATCTTTGTTTTGGCTTTTTCTAATACAGCATCATCACAACTCCTGCTTTTTTGGATTCACTTGATGCATAGTAAATTTTTTCAGTCTCTTTTTTATTCTACACAACTTTCCTTTATGAATGTGATTCTTACAAGCAAAAGATTTTTTTCTTCTTCAGTATTGCTAATCTTTCATTTTATTTGATTATTAAGTCCATTCACATTTAAAATATGAGAGTTAGGTTTACATTTTCCTTCATTTGTGTCTCAAGTGTTTTTTTCTCAGAATATTTTTTTTGCCACATATTTTTTAAGTCAACACATTGTTACTATGATTAGTTTTACTTAATCTTCTTCAAAGAAAACCTATTCCTGCCTTCCCCCCTCAAAAAAAAAAGAAAAAACCTATTCCTACAGGTTCTCTTATACAGACCCCACCCTTGTCTATCAATGCATTATTTATTTATTTATTTTTTGCTTTTTGGAAGATAATTGGGGTTAAGTGACTTGCCCAAGATCACATGGCTAGTTTTTGTATTAAGTGTCTGAGTCTGAATTTGAACTCAGGTCTTCCTGACTCCAGGGCCAGTGCTCTATTCACTGTGCCACCTAGCCGCCCCTATCAATGCATAATTTAGTAACCTAATTTTATAGTTTTGCTTTTTCCTTTTATTTAGTTATCTTATTCTTCCTCTCTTTTCTCTATTTCTCTGTCCTTTAAAAGTTTATTTCAAAATCCTTCCTCCTCACTTTCTCTCTAATTTCTTTTGCTTATTTTTTTTGTTACCCTTTTCTAAGAAGGATTTCTTTACCTTGTTCTCTTTATTAATTCTCTTTTTTTCTGCCGATTCTAAATTCTATTTTTTGATTCAAAGTCTGTATATTTTTCCCCCTTCTTTAGCGTCTTTCTGGCCTTCATGGAATGAAATCTTCTAAAGTACCAAGTTCAGTTCTATTATAGTCTAAGCATCTGTCCTATTATTCAAAACCTGTCCATTGCTCAAGTAGCCTGATGGACAGCTGCCAGATAAATGAAATCACTACTGTGATCTTAGATGATCTCTAAAAATTATCTCTGAGCAGGCTACTTCTTCATTCTTTGGTGGCTCAAGGATTTAATTTCACTTCTCTATTATTTAATAAGTTGCAAGGAACCTTAATTATGGTGAGATAGTTTGAATGGAAATGGTGCTGCTTAACTACATACAAAAGATTTCCTTGAGCAATGGGCAGGTTTTGAAATAACATGATAGATTCCTAGACTGTGGCATTCTTTCAAGATATGTGGTAGGGGTGTAGGTACAACCCAGAGACAATATCTGCATTGGCATTGTACTTGGTACTATCCACAAGAAAGTTCTCAGTTTGCAAAGAATGCATTGACTTACTCTTTCCCAGATTTTCCTTATATTCCCATGTTAAAAATAGGGTGGTGATGCAGTGGGTTACCTACTTTGGACCTCTGGATAAAGTGTTAAACACATCAGGGAGGTGTGCAAAAAGAACATAATTGCTGTTGGGTCAAATAAAACTTTATTTTAAAAAAAAATCTCTTCTAACATCACATTTTTTTTTCAATTTAAGAAATGTAAGAAGAACTAACTCCCTATAAGTTAATAAAAACCTGTGCAATCTGGAAACTTGATAATAATGTGTTCCAGTTGTAAAGTAATAATCATTCTCCACCTCCTTAATACTTTGGGGGCCAAATTCCTTACCAATGTAGCCTTTCCCACTAAGACTGCTCAGCATGTATATAATCTTCTTTCCCTAGTAAATGCAATGTTGTCACAAGGAGACTGGGCTAATTAAACTCCTCGGTCACTTGTGTCCTGACACTTTTGACTGAGTAACTATAGTAATTCATGTTTAAATGTAAGAAGCAATCCAGCCTTGTTTAACATAAGAGACGTATTTCATGCAGCAGTAATGAGCCACTATTTCAGATATATTTTCTCTTACCAGTCCTTCACTTCCATAGTCAGGGCAGGAGCACTGTTTACACAAGGAAATGAAACCCAGGAGTGTGCGTGCACAATTTTATGTATTTTTAAAGGCACAACATGTTGGAAACAAACACCTCCTTTAACAGCTCCAGTTTGTGCATGGGTGATTTTACTCTATATACTACAACAGAATCTTTTTTCCCCTTTTTCCACTCCCAATCCTACATTAGTAACCAGAGAGGAAACATTTCAGTTGGGGTATTAGACCAGGGGAATCCAACTTTTAATTGTGAGGACTGAATGGATGCTACTAACAGTTTTGAAATGTAATTGGATGAGGGTCACCAGTTGCCCTTATGTATTTCACTCCACCAATCTGGGAATAATTTGTATCAACTTTGAAATTGCCAGTAAAAGTTGATTTTCTAGGAGCTTTGACCAAATAATAGCAAGTAGGTTAAGAGTTGTTTTTTTATTTGCTTCATTCGTTAATGATTTGAGCAAGTTGGGGGGGGGGAGTTTTTTATTTTAAATGACCTGTATATGCCTGCCGTTTTATATATATTTTAGGGTGGGGCAAAGTGAATTAAAAGTTTCATGCAAATATAATCACATCATTGTTCAAATATTCCTGGGGCCCAAGGATGGGGAATTGGTAGTGAACCTCAGCAGTGCCTGAGATAAGATACAGATATAGGGAGCCAAATGCCTGGGAGTTACTCACCTGCTGGGGAGGCTGCATGATGTGAAGCTCTGTAATTTTGAGGCTGAATTGTAGAAAGGGGTAAGTTATCATGGTAGCATAATTAGAGTAATGTAGGGGGACTTAGTTATCCAAACAGATAATCTCAGTATAGTTGTTGGAACACTCAGCCAAAAGCAGAGCACCTAATAATTTTTTAATACTTGCCATGATGATTGTTTTTACCCTCTGCAAAGATACAGGAAACACCAAGGGAAAACTATACTGAATCTAATTCTTTCCAACAAGGAGAAACTGGTTTGGGAAAAGTGACTACCTTAACATTTGTTATAAAAGAAAGGAAATGCATACTAGATTTGGAGAGAACAGTTTTCACAAGACTCAAAGAAAGGTAGGTAAGGACCCTTAGACTGAAGTTGGTTTATTTTTGTTTGTTTGTTTTTTTGTGAGAGGAATTGGAAGCTCTCAAAAATGAAATTCAGAAGAAAAAGAAACAATACAATGAGAAAAAAAGTGATGTTGTATCCATAGAGAATTCATCAAGTAACTTAGACTTTAAGGAGCCAAGTGTACCTGGGCATGGCACATGCCTATAATCCTTGCCACTGAAGGAAGCTGAGGCTGGTAAAGCACTTGAACTATCCTGTAAGGGTAAAGACAATCAGGTATCCACCCTAAAGCTGATACCAATATGGTAAACCCCTAGAAGCAGAAGCTACCAGTTTGCCTTAGAAAGGGTAAATTGATGTAGGTCATAAAATATGGAGCAGGTGAAAGCTTCCATGTCAGTTGGTATTGAGATCAGGTCTGGAAATGATATATGTTCCAGTCTGGAAGGAAGGAAGGAAGGAAGGAAGGAAGGGAAGGAAAGGAAGGAAGGAAACTACATAGAGAAGCTTGAAGCAAGGAAAGGTGGCAATAGAATGTTAATATGAAAACATGACACTACCCTGTGTGAACAGTGTGAAACTTGATATCAGGAAAAACTTTATTCTTCCTTACCTTTAGGGTTATCCAGAAATGGAATAGATAACCTCTGGAGGCATTGGAATCCTCTTCCCTGTAGGTTTTTGAGCAAGGTCTGGAATGATGACTTATCAGGTGTGTTGTAAAGGGAATCGTTCAGATATAGTTTGAACTAGAAGTCCTTTTCAACTCTGAGTTTCTATGATTCTGAGACTGAATAATGTAGTTGTGAAAGTGCTGAACCTTAGAGGCAGGAGACTTAGGTTTGAATATTGCCTTTGATATTAGATATACAACCATGAGAGTCAATTTACTTATCTGAGGCTCATTCTCTTCGTCTAAAAAATGGGTTTAAAATTTATACAACTTATATCACAATGTTGTTGGAAACCATCATCAATCAAAAGCATTTACTGAACACATAATACATTTCTGGGCATTTGTATGAGGCACTGGGGATACAAATACAAAAAATGAATAGCTACTCAAAAGAAGCTTACATTCAAATGAAGGAGACAACAAAAAAAATTTTTTAAAAGCTGTGCAGAATAAATATAAAAACAATAAATGCAAAGTAGTTAAATACAAGGTGTAATTTGGGAGGGAGTGTTATAGGAATGTAAATTTTTAAGATCTTCCCTGCCCCTAGGCCCTTTGATAGTATTAAGTGCACCTGGAGCCTGTGGCAGGAAGGTTGTTTTTCAGGAGATACTTTTTGATTGGGCAGTGGGTCATTACATTCTCTGATCCAGGAGAAGGCTATATAAACCCTGATATAAGGCTTTGTTTTGGGGCTCACTTTGAGAAGTATTGTGTGATTTGGCCAGAAGAGACTCTGGGCAGCAGTTGAGAGCCCCCCGACTTTGAAAAACCCAGATGTTGATGCTTCCATCTCTGGTAACTGACTAGGTATGGATATAATGGTTGGACAGTTGAAGGCCTGTCTCCTTGATCTGTTTGTTTCTCTGTCTTCTTGTAACTTCTGCTTGTAACATCTGTAATACTCTGAAGTTCAGGGTGCTGACTTTTTCCCCTGAGCTAGGTAAATGATATGTTTGATTGATTAAAGCAAGATTGTTGACCTATTTTGAGTTGCTTTCCTTTAAAAAACCGGATCTAAGAACCTGTGTTGGCAGCCACCTTGGGGATACTGGGGTGCTTGCTGCTACAGAGAGGACATTAGAAATCAGCACTCAGGAAAGGATTCATGTAGAAGGTAATACCTGAGCTGCATTTTCAAGGAAGGGAAGGAAGAAACAGTGAGAAAGGGAATACATTCCAGGCATGGAGGACAGCCAATGCAAAGGGTTGGAGACCACAGATGGAATGTCATGGCTAAGAAATAGAGAAGACCAGTTGGGCTGGATGGCAGTGTGTGGGAGGGGTAGAGATGGCCAGTGAGGCTGGAAAGTGAGATTGGGGCCAAGTTATGAAGGGTTTTGAAAAACTAAACAGAGGAGTTTTTGTATTTGCCCTAAAGACAGTGAGACTCTGGAGTTGGTTGAGGAGGGGGTGATACATTAGGATCTGTATTTGATAGTGTATGTAACATGGTCTATAGTAGGAGACTTGAGGTAAGGACACCAACTAGGGGTATTATAGTAGTTTGAGACTGAAGTTGTAAGGGCCAAAACTAAGGCAATAACAGTGGAGAAAGTTCTGTAAACATAAGCTACTACTATCTTTACTACTGACATTACACATGGTAGATACGACTGGAGAGTAAAAGCCAGGCAGAGAGACAAGATCATGGAGACTTCATTTTCCCATTAATATTCATCTCCTCCCTCTCTCCTTCATTTCCTGAAACTCCAAAGAGCAATGGTGATGGCCATAGCTGCCAGAAAGTCTGGGATGAAATTATTTCTTTCCTTCACAAACATTTATTAAAATCTTGAAACTAGAGAATACAGAAAGTTTAAATAAGATATTCTCCCCTTACAGAGCCTAAAGTCTCATGTGGCAATTTTAACAGTTCAAGGATAGTAGGTTAACAATTTGTCAAGTGTCTACTATGTTCTTGTTCCTGTGCTAGGCATTAGAAATACAGGTATAAAGAATGAAGCATGGGGCAACTAAGTGGCACAGACAATAGAGCACTGGCCCTGGAGTCAGGAGGACCTGGGTTCAAATATGGCCTCAGATACTTAGCACTTACTAGCTGTGTGACCTTGGGCAAGTCACTTAAACACAATTGCCCTACCTCCCCCCCTCCAAAAAGAAAAAAAAAAAGAATGAAGCATATCCTACTCTCAAGGAGCTCATAATCTAATGGGGGAAACTAGTACATATATGAATGTATACAGAATAAGTATAAAATGAATACAAATATGTGCAAGATAGTTAAATATAGCACAGTTTGGGGAGGAAGGGCACTAGTAGCCTGGGAAACAATACAAAGGGTCTGTCACTTATAGTGGCCTCAGAATTCAATCTATCCATTACAGATGCCTCACTTCTAGTATCGAACCTCTTCTCCCTGCTCACAGAGACATCACCCAGTTCAGGTGATGTAGTTTATCTTGTAGTGTATCTATCATAGTGGCCTCCATAGGGTTCTCCCTTCCTTGGGTGTCTCCTCCTTCCAATCCATCCTCCGCACAAATGCCAAAGTAATTTTCCTTATGGTTAAGTTTGATCATGTCATTCCCCATACACAATAAACTCCACCTTCCTGATATTAGTCTTTTTCAAGAACAAAGGACAAACAACTTCCTATGAGTAGCACCTCCTCTCCTCTTTTCTCCTCTCCTCTCCTCTCCTCTCCTCTCCTCCCCTCCTCTCCCCTCCCCCCCCCCATTCTCCTCCCCATTCCCCTGGCTATCATTGATTGACCAACAATACTTCCTACACCAAGCCCCCACTTGGTCATTGGGCCCTCATACCTCACATTGAATGTAAATAATGACTGTTTCTATTTTGCCTTAAAACCCTGAGGGTTTTCACCTCCCAGACTGATTTTTTTTAATTTGGTAAAAGAAACCATTCTTTGTCTCTTTTCCTACCTAGCTTTAGTCACTGAATGGGTGTCTCAACATTGACACCTCTTAAAGACTTTAACTTAAAAAGGCCAAGGTCTCCCACTTCACCCAGGGCTATCTGCAGTTATACTGATCTATATCTTGCCACTGGACCCAGATGACTCCAGAGGAGAAAGTGAGGCCGGTGACTTTGCACAACCCTCCCTCACTTAAATCCAGTTCACTTGTAAGTCATGGCACTTGTAAGTCATTCTTGATGTCATGGTCTTCTTCAAGAATGAAGGACAAACAACAAAAATGAGAAACTCCAGTGGTTCTCTATTGCCCATGAATAAAATCTAAACATTTCTATTTTTCTTTATGGGCCCTCCACAACCTGACCTTGACCTGTCTTTCTTCCTTTGTTTCATATTTATTGCCTCTTCCCACTCTTTACAATCTAGCCAAACTGGCTTTCTCTCTATTCCTCAGTCATAGTACTCCATCTTCTGTCTCTGTGACTTTGTGCTGTTTTCCAGGCTGGCTGTTCCCCATGCCTGGAATGCATTCTGTCCTTAGTACCACCTCATGGAATTCTTTACTTTCTTCATGACTCAACTACTGTTTTCTATATGAAGGCTTTCCTGATCTCCCCTGTCATTTGCCTCCCTCCGCACCTACCCCCCAACTACCCAGCAGTGAACTACTTTGCAGTGGTTCTGTATGTAGGTACACATTCTCTTCCTCTCTTTCTATACTGGACAGAATATAAACATTTCAAAAGCAGAGTTATTTCCTTTTTTTTTATGTGTATCACTAGCACTTAGCATAATATGTGGAACATTATAGGCACCTAGTAAATAGCAGGTAGATATATGAATTTATACCTATGAGAATTACATACCCACTAGGGTTTAGAGAAGCAGTGGTGGGAAGTAGAGTCAAGAAGGTCATAATAGTTTTCTTCCAGTTTCTTCTCCCATCACCTATAAACATATGAAAGTCTCTAGATCCCTAGAAATTACCCACAAATATGCCCATCTCCCTATTCTTAAAAACCTGTCACTTGACCACTTGACCCTGTATTACCTGTACCTATCATTCTGTATTTCTTTTCTCTTTTACAACCAAAAACAAAGTGCACTCTCTCTTCTCTCTTTCTCTGTCTCTGTCTCTCTCTGTCTCTGTCTCTCTCTCTGTCTCTCTCTCTCTCCCTTTCCCCCTCCCCCTTCCTCTCTTTCTCTCCCTCCCTCTCCTTTCCATCTCTCCTTCTCCCTCTCCCTTTTTCCCTGCCTATATACATATAGGGGGTGGGGGAAGAGCACCTATGGAATTTAAGGTATTAGCCATTATAATCCACAACAAAAGGAATTGTGCAGTGAACACATGTGCTAGGTGAATTGTGACATGTTTCTGAAAATGCAAGCTGGGGATCTTAGTGATGGGTACTTTAACACATATGAAAAAGGGGAAAAGTGGGTGTAATACATGAACCTCCTAACCAAAAGAACAGGTCTAATTTCTGAGGATCAGAGGTCAAATCATTGGCCAACACTGTGATAGCAGCACTTAATTACAGCTAAAGCAGTCCTCCTTTCTCTTGGAGAGCTTATATTCATCCAGACCCTAAGTACTGTGGCTTACTTCTTTAGCAACATGACATCAGTCTGTTTCTCAAAATAATTTTCTGTGGTCTTGGAGAATCCCCTGAGCTTTGCAGTTTAAGTACAGTCCAGACCTCAAATGAAAGCTTTGTAAGGCTTAGGCAATTTGAGTTGATAGTACAAACCTTCCCCTTTCTCCCCTTCCCCCTCCCCCAAAGCAGCAGAACCATTGCATTCTCAATTTTAAAAAAATCCAAGACCAGTAAGTTACTGAATATTGAACCTCACCTGTCACTGATCCTGTTTCCTTAACATCTCTCTCTCTCTCTATCATTTTCATGTTAGGTGAACAGAGGATCTGTTGCAAGAGGACAAATTTTCCTAACCTATTCATGAATAAATAAGTGATAGTCCTTCATTATCTTCTCTTTCTCCAGTCTCTGAAAAAGCCTCAATTTGCCAAGGCCGACTCTGATTCAGTTTGTACCCCTAATGACAACCCCTCCATTCTCCTCTGGTAGCTTTCCTCTTGGATAATTTACTGTCTTGTACTTGCTCTATCTCATTTTCTCCTACTGTCTCTGTCTCTCTTATACTTACACACATGCACACACACACACACACACACACACACACAGACCTTGAATGAGGAAACAGAAATATTCTTTTTCTTCTTACCTACTTACAGCTTCTTCCCCATCACCTATAAACATATGGAAGTCTCCAGATCCCTGTAAACTATCCACAAATATGCCCATTTCCCTAATCTTAAAAACCTGTCATTTGACCCTATATTACTTGCGCCTATCATTCTATATTTCTTTTCTCTTTTATAACCAAAAAATAAAGTGGTATTTCTCTCTCTTTATGTATGAAGAGAGAGAGATACATACACACATATATCACACACACACACACACACACATATATACACGTCTTTGTGTATGTGTATAACAAACTTTTCTTTTTTTGTTTTTGTTTGCAGGAGGGAAGGTAGGGCAATTGGGTAAGTGACTTGCCCAAGGTCATGTGGATAACAGCCTTTTCTCAGTCCTCATCATACATAACCTTTCTTTAGCTTCTGATTCTTTCAGCCACCTCCTGGATGCTTCTCGTGGATGTTCCCTTCAATCTTAGTTTCCACAATTTTGCTTTTTCCTAATTTTCCTCCTAGATGTCTGACCATTTCTTCTTAGTTTCCTTTGCTAGGTTTGCTATCTGTCTCCCACTTCCCAAGTTGGTGTTTCCCTAGAGTCCATCTTCTTTTCCTCTATACTTGGTGATAGCACCAACTTTCATGGTTTCAGTTTTCATTTCATTTCCCTATATAATCCCTAAATCTAAATATCTAGATCTAATCTTTCTTCTAAACTTCAGTCGTATGTGAACAACTCTCTGCTCAGCCTAGTTTTCCTATGAGTTTGTGATACCCAGAATGTCCAAAACAGACCTTATCACTCCCTCCTAACCCATCTCTTCTCTGAACTTCCATATTTGTCTTGAGGATATCACTATCCTTCTAGTCACTCAGGTTTGCAACTTCAGAGTTATCCTAGATTCCTCCCTTTCCTTTATCCTCATATCCATTTGATATGTACTGTCAATTCTGTCTTCATAATATTTCTTGTGTCTGTTCCCTTTTCTCCACTCCCATGAATATTATCCTAGTTTATGATCTCTGTTAAAACTATTACAATAGCTTCCTAATTAGTCTTTGTGCTTTTAGTCTCCCCTCTCCAGTCCATCCTCCACATAGTATCCAAAATCATTGTCCTACAGCATAGATTCACTCATGTCACCCCTGCTCAAAACTCTTCTGTGTTTGACTATTGCCTCTAGGATAAATTGCAGTCTCTTCCTCCTGACATATAAAGTTCTTCATGACCTGGCTTCTTTCTATTTTTGCAGTATAATTTTTATCTTAGTCCTCTTCAGGTACCCTTTGTTTCACTCAAACTAGTCCATTAGCCGCTGCCCCAAATCAGGATTTTATCTCCCATCTCTGGGTCTTCACAAAAGTCTTTTATCCATCTTGCCTGGCAATCCTCTCCTTCTTCATCTCTCCCTTTTGGGATCCTTAACATCTTCTGTAATAATAAAAAGTGACATTTACATAACATTTAGGTTTTTGTTAAAGTGCTTTTAACATATGTTAGCCCATCTCAACTATTACTACTGGTATTATTATAATATCCACTTTAAGGATACAGAAAGTTCAGAGAGATTTTTTTCAGAGAGACTTTCCCATAGTCATACTGGTAGTTAGCATCAGAGACCCAGCTCAAGTTTTACTTTCCCTTTGAAGACATTCCCCCTCAATTGTTAGTGTGTGCTGCTTTAAATTAAATTGTGCTTACTTAGCTGTGAGTAAGTTTGTTGTCTCCCCCTTCACCATCATCATTAAATATCTTCTCCTTGAGGACAAGTACTAATTACTTTTTTCTTTTATGTCACCACCTAGCATGATATCTTATACACAACAGACATAATAAATTTTTGTTGAGTATTAACTTAAGATTTTTGGTAATCATGTCACAACCTCCTGCATAGCCAGTTATTAATATTAATAAAAATAACAGCAGTGATGGAGCCCCACCTATTCTTTGAAGCCTAACTTAAATTCCTGATTCCATCCCCACCAATCAATCAACAAGCATTTATTAATCTCTTACCACATGCTATTTGGGGCAGTTAGGTACCAGGTCTTGTGTTAAGAAAACTCATGTCTCTGAGTTCAAATCTTGCCTCAGACACTTATTTACTATGTGACCCTGGACAAGTCACTTATCCCTGTTTGCTTCAGTTTCTTCATCTGTAAAATGAGCAGGGGAAGGAAATGGTAAACCACTCCAGTATCTTTGCCAAGAAAATCCCAAATGGGGTCACAGAGAGTCAGACATGACTGAACAATAGCACATACCATTCACTGTGATAAGTGCTTAGGATACAAAGAAAAATAAAAGGGAGTCTCTGCCCTCAGAGAGCTTACATTCTAATGGAGGAGACACCATATAAAAATCATCAGAATCTACATGACAAATACAGAATAGAAGAAAGGTAACAGTGGAAATAGCACTAGAAATTGGGCAGGTGGGAGGGGCAGGAAAGTGCTTGTGCTGAGTCTTAAAGAAAGCCATGGATTTTCCTATTAGGAAGTTAAGAGGGAGAGCATTATAAGCATAATGAAGGGCCTCTGGCAAGGCAAGGA
The DNA here is from genome assembly GCF_028583685.1 of Petaurus breviceps papuanus. Lineage (NCBI taxonomy): Eukaryota > Metazoa > Chordata > Mammalia > Diprotodontia > Petauridae > Petaurus > Petaurus breviceps. The sequence goes on along the minus strand of NW_027185694.1, from coordinate 24,541,065 downwards.
GATGAGAAATTAAATTATATGTATGAGGAAGAGCTTGTAGGCTATGGAGCAAATCAGAGTATGTAGAGGGTGGTAGGATATGAGAGGACTAGAAAAGTTGAAAGGGTTAGGTTGTGACTTAAATGCTAGAAAAAGTCATTTATATTTATGATCTGGCAGGTAATGAGGAACAATGGGGGTTTATTGAGCAGGTTAGTGACATAGTTGGGCTTGTGCTTTAGCAAAATCACTTTGGCAGGGAGGGCAAAGAATGGATTCAAATAAGGAGAGACTTAAGGAAAGGAGACCATCTGAGGGGTGATGAGGGCCTGCACTGAGTGATTTATCAATGATGACCTTCACTTTCAGATCTTACAGAGTACTTTATATAACAGGGTTCTAATGGACATGTGTGATATTATACACTATGTTTTTATGGGTGGTTGTGTCGTATATTCCTGATATTCATGAAGTGCAGAGATCCTCATCATGGATTATCTAAACTTAGTAGCTTAGCTATCATCTGGCATAATGATTTATACTTGCAGGATACAGATCACAGGATCATGGGGTCAGAGATTTAGAGCTGGAAGGGACCTTAGTATGTTTTTAACATGTGTTGTGTAAATGAATAATGGTAATAATAGGTTCATATATATCATACATAACCATTAGAAAGTATTTTCCTTCAGTATTCCTGTGAGCATTAATATCTTTATTTTACAAATAAGAAAATTGCGGCCCTAAGAGAAATAACTTACCCCAGGTTCACACAGCTATTGAATGGTAGATTTGAGTCTTGAATTCAGATCTCTTGACTTTAAGTCCTTTTGCTCTATTTACTAAATAGAATTGCCTTTCAGTAAACTTGTATTAAGGATTTAGTAGGTTAGGCTGTAGAAATGACATAAAATTTAGATAAGATAGACTGTTTCCCTTTTAAACTTAATACAGAAAATTCCAGGAAGCATTAGGATATGGGAAAAAAAAAGTCTACTCTTTTACATTGTATTTCAGTAACATTAGGCTACAAAGCCAATCTTATCCTCAGAGGCAACTATGGATGAAAAGTTTTCTCATGAAAGTGTTTAATGCATTTATTTCATTTAAAATAAATGACCTAGAATGGCAGAGCCAAGATGGCAGAATTATAGGCAGCAATCTAGCTGAACTCTCCAAACATTCCCCTCCAAACAACTTTAAAATAATGCCTTTAAATTGAATTCTGTAGTAAAAGAGCTAACAAAAGGTTAGGATGGTACATTTCTCCAGCCTACAACAGGTCAGATTGGTAGGAGAGGATTGTGACTCTGGAGTGGAAGCTGGCCTGGAGCACATGCAGTTATAGCGCCAGGGGTGGGTCTTGGAGGTGGCAGCAAAAGTGGAAGCTCTCAGCCCAAAGCCAGTAAGGGGTTCAAACAGCTGGTTAAAAAGAGATCACGTGGGCGGCTAGGTGGCGCAGTGAGTAAAGCGTCGGCCCTGGAGTCAGGAGGACCCGAGTTCAGTTCCGGCCTCAGACACTTAACACCCACACAAAAATACTAGCCATGTAACCTTGGGCAAGTTACTTAACCCCTACTGCCTTCCAAAAAAAAAAGTAAAAAGTGATCACAGGGCACTTTTGCTGACACTGGATGCAGCTGGCACTGATTGGCTATTCTGTTGCCTATAAACAGTTCTGGGTCACATTTCCAGGGCAGAAGAGAGTTTGTGGCTCATCACAAGTAAGCAGGGGCACTGGGTACAGTTCCAGGATGGTGAGAAGCACTAGCACTTGAGGCCACAGTTCTAGAGCCAAGAGGGTCATTCGTGCTTATAGCTAAAGAACAGCAGGGACCCTTCCTGGGTAAACACCAAGAGCACAGACCAAGAGAGCAGTGACCACACCTCTCCCCAGAACACACCACCTTGGGAGCACTGAAAACTTGGAGACCTAGACTTAGATTTTCAGAGCTAATTCTAAAAACTGTAACATTAAAAAGCCTGAAGCTTTGAACAGTGCCTTCCCATACCCAGGTAAGCAGAACCCAACTTTAACATAAAGTTAAAAGTCAAGAAATAAGTTGGAAAAAGGAAACAAGAAAAAAAAAGAACTTGACCATAAAAAGTCATTATGGTGGCACAGAAGACAGGAAGACAACAGTGTGAAAGCAAAGCCTCAAAGAAAAATGCTGTTTGGACCCAAGCCCAACAAGAATTCCTGGAAGCATTAAAGAAATAAGCATGAAAAAAAATTTTTTTTAATTAAAAAAAATTAAAAAAGAAAGAAAAGAAATAAACATGGTAATTGGAAAAATTGGGGGAAGAAATGAAAGTGATGCAAGAAAATTGTGAAAAAAATAACAGGTGAAGCACTCTATCCTCTGTGCCACCTAGCTATCTCTGCATAAATATATATATAAATTATAGTATGTGTATATATTCACATGTATAAATATATATATACACATATATGTGTGTATACACATATACAGTGTATAGCCTTCATAACTAAAGATAACCTCTGTGTTTTGATGACTGTATATGAGTATATTGAAAAGATTGGTTTATGCATGCTCATTTTTCCTTTCTACATACACACAGGGAAAGGTACATAGTCACAGGAACTCTTTGTTAGGTTCTTCTCTTATATTTACATGGAGATTTTGCTCAGTCTTGATCCATTTTAATGTAGAAACTAAGAAAACTTGTTTTTAGCATTTTCAACTTCTCTTTGTTGGTGTTGGGTATTTTTGAAATGAGACTTCCAATGATAATGGTAAAGTTAAACTAATAAAAGAATATGGGCATCTGAGATGACTTTTCTGTACTGAACTGGCCAAGGCAGCCATCTGTGGGTATTTGTCCCTTTCAGCCATAATGAATAACAGTTCAGAGTGGATAATAGAGGTGAAATCTAGCACTTCTTAATAGTTTTGGAAGTTTAGAATGTTCCTGAAGAATAATTAAGGGAAAAAAATTCTTTTACTCTTCTTCACTGTGAACAATAATAACCTTTTGCTTGGGTGAATTATGTTTAATAGAATACTTGAAACTATGCCCCAACTCTGATCTTAAAATTGATTATTTCACAACTTCTTCTTCTTGGGATATGAAGTTTTATAAAAATTTCTGCTGGTATTAAGGTCACAACAGGTTTCTTCATTGCTGTAAATGTCAAATTTCTAGACTCATGACCCTAATCAGGATTTACACAGAAATAATAGATGGATAGCTTCATTTGGGGGCTTATTGTTGGGAAGTTTTCAATATTGAATTACCGTTGGCAAACAGAAAATCCTAACCTATAGGAATTTTCACTTTTGGGATTTCTAGTTACTTAATGCACTATAATAGAAAATGGAACACATCATTCAACTACTACCATTTGCTATTAATCACTATAACCTCAGCCTGGACATAGGTTACTATTATTCCTGTGGTTTATGGTTTATTGCACACAGGATCTTAACATAGTAATGCAGATGGTTTCTTAATATAAGCTTCTCTCTAGAAATAATCTAGTGGTATTGAAGGATCTAGGATGGGAATTCAGGTTGTTTGTGTACAGTTTTACACTTCAAAATACCTGTAGTTTCATTGGTATGGGGCCTCTTTCTACCTCTTCAGAAGACAACCTTTCAGTGATTTAGTAGGCCCTCATCTTAAGTTGTCAAAAAAAAAAGTCTTCCTCTTCTGTTGAACCTTTCCATGATTCTCCATTGACGCTTTCCATACATAAGATGGTACCGAGATGACAGACATGCAGTTGATCTCTTGGACATGACTTAGAATCTTTAGGCTGAGTTGGACCTGCTGAGTTTATACTTTTCTAATACAGCCATGGAGAACCTACGGTCACTACAGTGTCATTGTAACACCATCCTAGGAATTTGGTGAAAAGACTGAAAAAGAAAGATAGAATAGGTAAATGAAAGGAAATGGTCAATCAGTAAGCATCTAGTAAGCACTTATATAATGTGCCCGATGTGCCCACAGCAGCTAGGTAGTACAGTAGATAGGCTGCCAAGCCAGAAGTCAGGAAGATGAGTCTTCATAAGTTCAGTTCCAGTCTCAGACACTTACTAGCTGGTGATCCTGGGTAAGTGACTTAACTCTCTTTGTCTTAGCTCCTCATCTGTAAAATGAGCTGGAGAAGGAAATGGCAAACCACTCCAGTATCTTTACCAAGGAAACCCCAAGTGGAATTACAAAGAATTCACATGACTGAAAACCACTGAACAACAACTATGTACCAGGCACTGTGCTTAAGAGATGGGCATACAAAGAAAGGCAGAAGATAGTTCCCACCTCCAGGGGACAAACAATGCATGGGACACATTGGAGATAATCAACAGAAGGAAGGCACCAGCATAAGGGGGATCACAAAGGGCTTCTTGTAGAGGTGGTGGGGGAGGTTAACTGAGGCTTGAAGAAAGCCAAAGAGATGGGATGAGGAGAGAGAGCATTTCAGACATGGGGGACAGACAGTGAAACTAGTCAGCAAGGAGGGTTGGTTGACTTGACAAGTAAAGTGAAACTAAATATGCAATTTAAATGCCTACTCCATCTTGTTTGTAATTTGGGGAATAACTTCCTGCAATGCCTCCTTACACACAACAATGATAACAAGTGCCATAGGTGAGTGCACCTTAAGTAGACTAAAAATGACTGAGCTGATCTACTGCAAAGAGGCCACAAAGAATACAAAGTCTCTTCTCTGTTCAGATTATCCTGATTAGTAGCAAAACAATTTTATGCTTACCTTAAGACCTTATTAGCTCCAAAGGATAAGTAGTTAAAGGATATGAATAAGCAATTCTCAAAAGAATTATAAACCATTAACCTCTAAATCACTAATAATAAGAAATGCAAATCAAAACAAGCCTGAAGTTTCACCTCATACCCAGCAAATTGGAAAGATGTTGAAAGGGCTATAAAAAGACAGGAACAACACTACATAGTTGGTAGAGTTATGAATTGGTCCAGGCATTTTATAAAGCAGTTTGGAATTATGTTAAGAAAGTAACGAAAAAGACCATACCCATTGGTTTTATTTCTAGGTAAATACCCGAAGCAGGACAAAATAGAAAGGAATGTCCAATATGCTTCAGAACAGTAGCAAAGGATTGGAAATAAAGTAGACATCATTGATTAGAGAATGGCTTAAACAAATTGTGGTGCTTGAATATGATAGAATATTACTGTATGTGAGAAACAGTATATGAAATGCCTATTGGGGTCTAATTACTCTTAGATGTTTAAGTAAGCTGATAAGGACACCATATTTTTCTAGTGGGCTTTAAAAAAATCTGATGTGACATGCCATTAGGGTTTAGGCTTATGGCCCTCAGTATTCTCATTTGTGAACTGGCATAATATTGTGTTGTGTTCCCTGCCTCACTGGGAGGAGTGTGTGAGGAGACTGTGCCATGCACCTTAAAGTGTAATATAAATGAGTTATTGTGATAGTGAGGATGTTGAATCTAGTTCAGAGGTTTTAAAATTATTAATATATTGTAAAAATCCTTCTACTCTTTGCTCTAAACATACCACCAGATCCTTCTCATGTTACTACCTAAAGTAACCCATCGTTTGTGTATGTTTAGAGAATCAGAAAGAAGTGATAAGAAGTGTATCCTCTTTTTTAATAATATAGCATTGAAAACCTACTCCAAAGACCAGGATTAGCCTGAGGCTGTACATATGGAGGGAACAGTGTAGGAAGAATATGTTTCTCTTCTTTTACAGAAGAGCTGGGTTTGGTTGTTGACATATGTTTCAGGTTAAAAGAACAGAATTCCAAATCTTATAGAACAAAACTGAAATATATAAATTCCCAGTTTTTAATGTTTAAGGGTTTTAAGACATGATTTTTGACATGGCTTCTATAGTACGTGGTCGTTCTGTTTCTGGTATGTGTTTTTTGTTTAAAAACACAACAAATTGAGATTAACTGTGTAAGATATAGTCTAGTTTTATCATCATTTATATATACATAGATATAGATATCTATATACAGAGATATCTATATAGATAGATATCTGTACACATAAATATATACATATAGATATGTATGGATATATGTTTAAATTTTGTATAATGATGCATGGTATATTGTAAAGAACACTGGATTTGAAATCAAAATACATAGGCTCCATAAGAATAAGAATATTTATATATTTATATTATATGTATTTATATAATTGTAAATATCTCATTTTATCCTTAGAACAATCTTGGGAGGTAGGTGCTATTATTATCCCCATTTTACACATGAGGAAACTGAGGCAAGTAGAGGTTAAGTGACTTGTCCAGAAATCATACACCTAGTAAATGTTCGAGACAGGATTTTGATCTCAGTTCTTCTTGAATCCTAATCTAGCCCTCTCCACTGTACCACCTAACTGCCTCCAATTTTTAATCGTTACAGAGTACTCCGTATACATGATCTTAGTTGATATTTCTAACATCTTATGAGGTATTATAGATATTAATATCCTAATTTTACAGATGATGACACTGAGGCTCAAGGAAATTGTTATTTTCTCAAGGTCACGTAGCCAGTAAGTAGCTGGGGTTGCAGTCTAGGGTTGGAGTAGTCATTTGTCCTCAGGCAGCACCTGAGCCTAAAGCTATCTCTTCTCACAGCTGCTTAAATGACCATATCCATACTTCTGTTGGCAAAGTCCTTCTTTCTCTTTGGTGAGACAAGAGCCTGAGCTTTCTGCTCTTTCCTCTACCCTGTACTGCTTTACAAACAAGTATCAGAAAAAAGAACAAGTCCCAGACCTACCACTACCTACATTATTTTCCCAAGTCACTTACCTTCTCTCTCCTGTGTCCATGTCTTATTTCCTTGAGTAGATTGCAACTTCACTGGTCTTCAATGTCTCATATAGTTTTACCTCTCCTTCAGTGCCTAGTGTAGGACTTTTGCATGGAGTAAGCACCTGATGAATTTTCCATGTGTGGATAAATGAAGGATTAAGTAAATGAAATGGTATGAACAATAATTATGAATTTTAGGAGACAGAGAGAAAATATGGTTAAGGAAGGCTCTTTAGAGGATAGAATAAAGAAGAAAGCCATAGGGTCTATTCTGCTTTGACTACAGATGAGAGAGAAAGAACACTAGATCTAGAGTCAGGAGACCTGATTTCAAATCCAGCTTACCTTCATACTTACATAACTTGGGTAAGTAACTCAGTCTTTCTGGGTCTCAGTTTCTCTATTTACCAAAAGAGGCTGTTAAACTAGACAATGACCTCTTAGGTTCCATCCATCTTCTGGACCCTGTGAAAATTGTTAGCATCCTGTGGTCTATAGAATGAAAGATATCTACCAAAGCCCCAAATGTCAAAAAGACAGATGCCTTGGCAGAGGGCCTTTTAGCTTCAGGGAGCATGAATCAATTAGGGAAGTGTTACTTACCCCTTACTGGCTTACCAGTAAAACTGGCCTACACCTAGACTGGCTCTAGAACTGAACTAGGACCTTTCAGGTCAAGGATACCGCAGGGCTCAGCCAGTTTACCCTAAGATTATTTTAGTGTAGCTCATGTTGCCCACAAGTCTCCGTTGTTCTAGATTAGTATTGTAAGGTCTGGGGCAGAAGCAGACCTATCTGGAAGTTGGATAGAGGAGCAAGATGATGTTTTCCAGGGTGTCATATCTAAATGACATTGCCCTTGGATCAAATTAGGTGTTTCTGGTTAGCAGCCTTCAGAAAAATTGAGGTAACTGGTGTCCTTCCCTTCAGTGGAGTGCCACAGTTGCCAGCTGGAAAAACCCCATGCCATTTTGCTCCTGGAGGCTTCTCCTGTGCCCTGCCAATTTCCTGTTTTCCCAGCCTGGGTGGACAGAATGTTGTGTGATTCTGAACAGCCTTTAGAGAGGAGGCATGATTGTTCTACTTCCTTGCTTTAGGATTCTAGCCCAAGAAGTGGCATTGTAGGGAGGAAAAGAATTACAGTCTGTGCATGGATGCAGTTTGTACTTTTTACTATTTAAAGCAACTAAAAGACCAAAAGGGTGTTCAAGCTTTCATAGTCTGGTGTAGAGGTTCTCATAGTATGGGGTGGGGACCACGGAGGACCCTGAGAGCTTTTCAGGGGTTCTGTAAGATTAAAACTATTTTCATAATAATAAAAAGAAGAAGAAGATGCTTTAATTTCTAACATGGTAAATATAGATAGATACAATGCACACAAAATATCTTTGGGGTCCTCAGTAATTTTTAAGAGTATAAAGGGGCTCTAAGACCAAGATACTTGAGAGTTGATAGTCTATAGAACTAATAATGGAAGTATTGTTATTGTTCATGTGTAGTCTTTTTTAGTCATGTCCAAAACTTTGTGACCCCTTTTGGGGGTTTTCTTGGTGAAAATACTGGAGTGGGTTGCCTTTTCCTTCTCTAGCTCATTTTATAGATGAGGAACTGAGTTAAGTGGTTATACATGTATATTATTTCAATATTTCAAAGATCTTTGATTCATCAGTGCTGGGTACTTCCTCCACTGATGCTGAATATAATATTCTATCTCCTATCTCCATCCTTTGCATAGACTGTCTCTAATTCTTAGAATGTGCTACTCCCTTACCTGAGCTGCTGAGCTTTAAGCTTTATAAGAATTTTCTTCACAATAATCCTGCGAATCAGGTAATATACATATAGTTCTACTGTTTTTCAGAGCAGTAACCTCAAAGAGGTGAAATTACTTGCCCGGGGCACACAGGTTGTAAGTATTTGAGGCAGGATTTCAAAACAGGTGTTCTGACTCTTAATCTTCAGTGTTCCTTCCTATGTCTAACCAGGTTGACTTTCAGAGTTGGAATTAGAAAGATTTGCCTGGATTCTTATTGCTGCCAAAAATTACCATGAAACTATATTCAGATAGATTATACCAGGTCTGCTGACAGTCAATATCCAGGCCCCCCATTTTGACTAAACCAACTTCAGAGGTCACCCAGTCCAGAATGAAATAGAAATTCCCTTTGCAACATCCGTATTAAATGGTCATTCAAGCACTGTCAGAACACTTCTGCTGATAGAGAACTCATCCCCTTTGGAAGCAGCCCATTCCATTGTTACACAACTCTAATTGTGAGGAAGTTGACTTCATCTTCCCCTCCTCTTCCCTATTACTGTTGATACACTGCCACCCTCCCAGTTATCAAGGCTCACAACCGCATCATCCATGACTCCTCTTTCTCACACACTCCACATAGCCAGTCTGTTGCCAAGTCTTGTTAAGAGCATCTTGAGTATATATCCTTCTGTCTATTCACAAAACTTCCCACCTGGTTTAGACTTTCATCACCTCACACCTGGACTTGGGGGGATAACTCTTAGGTTGATCTTCCTTGTGGTAGGAAGTTTCTCTTCTCCAATCCATCCTCTCCTCAGCTGTCAAAGAGATTTTCCTTAAGCATAGGTCTGACCCTGTTAATCCACACCACAACCTTCATGAATTTATGAACTCTAAGAGTTCCCTATTACCTCTTGGATCAAATATAAAATGCTCTATTATACTCTACCCCTTCCTATTTTCCAGTCCTTTTATACTTTACTCCCTTTATTCCCTTCCATATACTTTAAAATACAGCAACACTTGCCTTTTCACTCCTTGAACACTCACCAAACTAGTGCCTTTTCATTGACTATGTCCTATTCCTAAAATGCCCTCCCCAGTTCTTCACCTACTGACTTTCTAAGCTTCCTTCAAGACTCAGGTCAAATCATACCTTCTGTAGGAGATGATGTCTCCTTAACCACTCTTGCTAGTGCCTTTCTTCTGAGATTACCACTCATCTATTCTGTATGTTTCTTGTGTGAATATTGATGTTTGCATATTATCCCTCCCATTAGAATGTGAGCTCCCTGAGGTCAAGCAACATGTTCTTGGTTTTCTTTGTATATTTCTGTTGCTTAGTACCATGCCTGTCACAGAGTCAATACTTAACAAATACTTGTTGGCTGACTGATTTATATTGAGCCAAAATCTTTCAAGTTCTACCCAATTTTTGAGTTCTGCTTTATTACAACCTTTCAAATACTTGGAAGACAGTGATTGTCTCTTCTTTTCCTTCAACCAAGCATTTTCATATGTAAGATTTGAGTACCCTCCTTTTCCTTGTTCTCCTATGAACCTATTCCAGTTTGCCATATTTAACCAACACCTAAAATAAAACGCAATACTCCCAATATGATGCGACAACAGGAACCTCCACCTCCCTTCTTCAGGACATAGTACCTCTATTAATGCAGTGCGAGTCATACCATTGTTCATTTTGTGTTGCCAGTCAGTTCAGCTTTTCTGTTGCCTTTTCATATTGTAGTGTTGCCTGTTTTTCTGATGCAGAGCATCAGATATGTCCTATCCCAGAAAGCAAGAAGAGATTAGAAGTTCACATTATTAGTGTGTAGCTGACAATATCCAAAATATACCATATGGATCATTTCACTGGCTTTATGCCTGTAAATGAAAGAGAGAGACATTTGTAGAGAGCATCATGGGAGATTTCACCCTTGGGAACGTGTAAGGACAACATTTGATTCATAACCTTCCCATAGGATGACCTCAGGAAGCTGGATGGAAATAATTCCTGTCTGTTATATACTTAAAATTATAGTGTTATTGATTGAATGAATGAAATCTCTTTGCCTTCCCCAGTCCTAGTTGCTGCCAAGAACCTCCATCTGAATGCCCCAGCTCTAGCGCCTATAAACTGTTTAGGAGGGTTTCATCATTACAGGCAGACTCATCAGAGCAAAGAAAACAACTCCAAGCTATTAGCCAAAGCAGAGCTTTTGGGTAACTACATTCAAGATTGCTACAAACACAAAATGTTTTTAATTATTATAAATAGAAAAAAATGCTTGCATTATCAAAACCATCTGCATCCAACTGGGATTTCTGTTATAAAGTAACTTATTAATTACTTTTGAACTATATGTTCCAATCTCCCTTTCTCTTTGGTAACTCGCTAATTAAAACCGTTATTTCATTTTGATAATTGTATTGAAGCCATTAGGAAGTGAAAATTGCAGTCCCAGCTCACCTTTTTATATTTGATTGCAAATGGACTCTACCTGAGAAATAACTTTTATACTGGGAGCGAACTGAGAGTCTAGGAATCCTACTTGGGAATGAATTGGGTCCATTCCCAGTAGAAGATTGTTTTTTTTCTTTTCTTTTTGAAGGGCAGTTGGGGTTAAGTGACTTGCCCAAAGTCACATGACTAGTAAGTGTGTCAGGTGTCCGAGGCCAGATTTGAACTCAGGTTCTCCTGACTCCAGGGCCCGTGCTCTATTCACTGTGCCACCTAGGTGCCCCCTCCCACTAGAAAATTCAGATGAAACAACTATCCACTTAGGTTGAGAGATAATGTTAATCTTTAAGTAGTGCTACCTGCCATTTGTTAAATCAGGTTTATTTTTTTCCATACATGGATATGTGTCCCTTAGTCTCAGTCTGAGGCAGGAGTCATATTTCATTTGTTCAGCAAAAATTTATTCAGCACTCACTATGTGCGCAGCACCATAGGCCCAGAGGGAGGTTCAGAGTTAAACAGGTTCCACTCTGTGCTTGTAGTGCTTGTCATCTAGAACTTTCAGTTATAATAAAGATAAAAGCTCCCATTGATACAGCAAGTTAAGGATGCTAAGATGTGTCATCTCTCATTTGGTCCTCACAGAAGTAGGTGTTATTATTATCTCCGCTTTACATATTAGTGAACTAGGGTGGAGAAAAACTAAAGACCTTGTGCAGGATTGTAGCTATTAAAGGTCTGAAACAGGGTGTGAACCCAAGTTCTCCTGTCTCCACGTCTAGTGCTATATCACCATGCCCTGCCACCCCAGGTGGGGATAAGAATCCAATACAAATGACTAGGCAATGTGATGAAATGAAAGGTAGGAGAAGCGAGGCACAGTGGGAAGAGTTTTGAATTTGAAATTGGAGGATCTAGGTTCAGCTCTTAGCTCTATCGCTTATAGCCTGTATAACCTTAGGCAAGTTATTTCATTTCTCTGGGCCTTAGTTACTCTTCTGTGAAATGAAGAGGCTAGACCAGATGACATCTAGGTCACTTCTAATTCTAAAGCTATGATCTATGTGCCACAAACATGCTAATGCATTATATTACATAACTGTATCAAGAAATCCAAAGCAAAGTGTTATATATAGCCAACATCCAACTTTTTGGAGGGCAATTGTAGTTAAGTGACTTGCCCAAAGTCACACGGCTAGTAAGTGTGTCAAGTGTCTGAGGTCGGATTTGAACTCAGGTCCTTCTGACTCCAGGGCTGGTGTTCTATTCACTGCACCACCTAGCTGCCCCAACATTCAACTTTTTAGTAACCATCATATCACTGGCACTCAAAAATATGAACCAGGCAATAGGTAATATCATAACCATTCAACAAATAACACATAAACATGGAAACTTTGAGAGGGAAAAAAACCTGAGCTGCTCTTATGATGTTTCATCAGAAGGAGAATTTCTTACTGGTACTAAAAATGCTGCCTTGTTTACAAACAAAAAATTGCATTGCCCATGGTGCTGGAATGTTCTGTTTTGCCAGAATATTGTTCTTTACTTTCTACATCAACAAGCTCTCTGATTTAGGGTTATGTTCTCATCTGCCACATTTTAGTACTTATGGTTGTGGTTATTTGTATTTTTTTCTTCCCTCCCCCCCCCCATTTTCAAAGACCTTTCTTTTTCCTTATATGAAATCACCTTGAGCAATCTCATTTGGGTGGGGAATTAACCAAAAAAAATATTCTCACAGGATAAGTTCCACAAAGAAAGAATTCTGAGAAAGAATGTATGTTTCTTTTGTTTAGCTAATATTCATTCAACAAACATTTACGAAGCACCTATTATGTTCAAGGTACTTTTCTTTTAAAAGTCAAATATGAGATAAGATAGTTCCTGTCCTCAATAATCTTACAACATAATTGGGGATGGGGTAGGATGCTATGATATACAAATAAAAGCCTATTATAAGGTATAGTGTAGTAGGAGCAAAAAAGAAATCAAGATAATGTGCAACAGAAGGAAAATTTGAAGGAGGAAAAATGCCTTGATCTATTGAGTCAGGGAAAGCTTCCAGGAGGAGGGTGGTGGCTAAAGTAGACCTTAGATGAAGAAGATTGCAGCTGATTATATTCTAGATATGGGAGTGGAGCCCATAAATACATGGAAATGGAAAAAGACAAGAAAATTGGGGATTAGCTAATCACCCAGTTTGTCCAGAATTTAAAGTGCACAAAGGAGAATAGTGATAAATCAAGGATGCTCCTTATCCACGAGAAGATCATGGTCTAGTGAGGGACCCGATTATACACAAGAAAATACTTAAGTTCTATCAGATCAGATGTCAGAGAAACCACTTCTGACTGAGAGAGTATCACAAGAAACTTATGGACTGGGAACCTTGAAGGATGAAGAGGTTTTCAAGAGCCAGACCCAGGTGGAGAAGACATTCTAGAGAGACACATAAGTAACATTTTACATAACTGGGGTAAGTTTCATAAAAGGAGACAAGGGCGAGCAGTTTGTTAGTCATCGAGCTTTATTAAGCACCTACTATGTGCCAGGCATTATGCTAAACACTAGGGAAACAAACAAAAACAAAACAAGCAAAAAAACAGCCCCTGCCCTCAGAGAGCTCACAGTCTAATGGGAGAGAGGCATGCAAACAAGATAATGTCACTGGAGAGAGTCTCAGAGGGAAGGCACTAAGATTGAGAATTACTGGGGTAGTAAACTTCTTGGAGAAGATGGGACTTTGACTGAGACTTAAAAACGTTACTGAGGAGGTGAAGGTCAGGAGGAAACATTCTAGGCATGAGGGATAGCCAGTGAAAACAGGTGGGCTTGGAAGGTGGAGTGTGGTATGGGGAACAGCAAGGAGGCTGGCGTCACTGGAGAGCAGGGTGCACGGTGTGTGAGGTATAAGAGAGCCTGGAAAAGTAGGAGTGGGCCATGTCGTGAAAGGCTGTGAAAGCCAAGTGGGAGATTTTATAGTTGATCCTGGGGATAATGGGAAGCCACTAGAGGTTACTGAACAGGGGGTAACGTGGTCAGACCTATGTTTTGGGAAGAACAGTTTGACAGCTGTGAACAGGGTGGTTTGGACTAGAGAGAGGCTTGAGGAAGGGAGATCAACCCATAGGCTACTAGGTGTGAGGTGATGAAGGCCTGTGTCAGAGGAGAGAAAGGGGCTTTTGTAAGAGATGTTACAAAGATACAAATGACAGGACTTGATCACTGATTATTCAGTTGGTGGAGGTTAGTGCTAAGATTGAGGAGTCAAGAATGACATTAGCCTGGGTGAGCCTGGGAGTTTGGTGATCTTAACAATAACAGGTAAGTAAGAATGAGGGGAGGGTTTTGGGGGAGTGTAATGAGTTCAGTTTTGGGTGCTGATGTGATCACAAGTGAGGAGTCAAGAATGACATTAGCCTGGGTGAGCCTGGGAGTTTGGTGCTCTTAACAATAACAAGTAAGTACCGTGTTTCCCCGATAATAAGACACTGTCTTATTATTTTTTTTTTTGGAAAGAAAAACACCAGAGGGCTTATTTTCAGGGGAGGGCTTATGTTGTCCTGCCTCAGCTCTCCTCCGCCGCACTGCTCTCAATGGCGCCAGCAAGCAAATCACTGGGGAAGAACAGGATGACGTGCTCACTGCTGCAGCTCTGATTGGATGCAGCTCGGAGCGCGGTGTGCATTTCACCCGGGGGGGGGGGACGGTGCATACAGAGGGTACCGTAATGTAGCATGTAGCGCAGGGGATCACCTTCAATACAGTAGCAATCTCAATAGGGCTTATTTTGGGGGGAGGGCTTATTTTAGAGGAATCTTACACAGTAAGGGGAGGGCTTATTTTCGGGATAGGTCTTATTATCGGGGAAACACAGTAAGAATGAGGGGACAGTTTTGGGGGAGTGTAATGAGTTCAGTTTTGGGTGCTGATGTGATCACAAGTAAAATAGTATAGAGAAAAGAAGAGGCCCAGAACAGAGCTTTGGCAGACTCCCACTTTGGCAAGTGTGATGTGGATGAAGATCCAATAAAGTAAAGAAGGAATGGTTAGACAGGTAGGAGAAGAACCAGGAGAGAAAAATGTCATGAAAAACTACAAAGAAAAGTATCAAGATTACCATGACAGAGCACCAGCCCTGGAGTCAGGAGGACCTGAGTTCAAATGCGACCTCAGGCACTTGACACACTTACTAGCTGTGTGACCTTGGGCCCCCCAAAAAAGATTACCATGAAAAATGCCCGCATATTGACGTTTAAAGACAAATTCATGTGGTCAGGAGTGGAAGATTCAGAGATACTGAAAAACATAGCAAGGGGTAGTGTACTTCAGGGGGGGAAAAATATCCAACAACTAATAAAAGTCCTATTTTAACCATTCTCCTAACTAAAGTTGCTAGCTAAACTCAGTTGTTTCTGCACTACTGACTGAATGTAGCAACTGTCAACACTATAAATTTTGGTCTTTGGGCAAAGCTCAAGTTGCCCTACCCTAGTATGGTTTTGATTCCACAGTTAGATTCTCAATTATTCAGTGATCTCTCTCTCTCTCTCTTTCTCTCTCTCTCTCTCTCTCTCTCTCCCTCCCTCCCTCCGTCTCTCTCTCCCTCTCTCTCCCTCTCTCCCCTTCTCCCTCTCCTGCCCCTCTTCCTCCCTCTCCCCCTCTCTCCTCTCTCCTCCCTTCTCCTTCTTCTCCTTCTCCTCCTCTCCTTCTCCTATCAGGCTCTTGTTGCTACTATGGGGAGGAATGTTTTTAATTTGGTCTGGGTATTTCTGCAATATCTTCCTATCAGAGAGATGAGAACAATTTGCAGACATCTTTTTTTCTTCTTGTGTGGTATGTTCATATTAATATTACCATTGTACATAGTGGAAAGCAGAGGTTAAATGTTTTTTACATATGCTGAAAATTAGAGGCAGAGATAGAGTCCTCTGACTTCCAGGCCAGTGGGCTTTAATCACTTATCACATTATTATTCTGAAGGCCTTTGAATTGTTGACGGAAAAATTATTTTTCCCAATCTGATAGTAGTACTTTGTACTATTCCCCTTATTCTAACTTATATTATATGTGTCTGTGTATGCCTGTTAGATTATAAGCTTCTAGTAAGTACTAGATCTTATTTGTCTCTTGTACTGTGCCTGGAACAAAGCTGTATACATGGTAAGCATTTACTAAATGTTTGTCAAATAAATACATTGCATAAGAATTAGCAGTCATCATCCCTAAAAGAAACTTATTCTTCTTCCTCTTGGATCTGTTTTTGGCTTATGTGGGAATCAGCCTCAGTTGAGGGAAGGAGAAGCTTATACAGTTACTTCACTAAGGGCAAAATTCTATAGATTAGCAGAAAGTAAGTCTATCATAATTAGTCATTACAGCCAAGCCCTTGCAGACTTCTCCGACCTAATTGTATATTTTGTTGTCTAATGATTATATTGACCAAACAGCTAGAGTCTTATGGGAAGGATGGAAACAATCTCTTATTAAGCACCTACTGTGTACCAGGCCCTCTGCTAAGCACTTTATGAATATTATATCATCTGATCTTACAGCAGCCCTGGGAGGCTGGTACTGTCATTATCCTCAGTTGACAGATGGGGAAGCTGAGGCAAACAGAGCAGTGATTGTCCATGAATCACATAGTAAGTGTCTGAGGTCAGATTTGAACTAAAGTTTTCTGGACCCCAGACCCAGTGCTCAATCTACTGTGTCACCAGGCTGCCTAGCTGGCAGAAATGGTTTGTGTTCACTTTGCTGATAAAATATTAACAAGCAAACTTATATGTTCACTAAAGTGTGAAAGCTAAGGAAAAAAATGCTTTTCTATAATACTTTAATAAGGGGTGGAGAGGAGGAAGAGAAAAGGATGAAGAGAAATTCCTAAAACCAACAAATTGATTAATTTCCCCAAAGATCTATCACCGTCCATTTCCTTGAAGTCTTTGTCACACTTCCTATTTTCTTCCTATTTTTCTTGATTTTGTTATTACTTTTTTTTTTGAAATACTGAAATGCTAAAACATTATTACTGGGAAGTTGAAATGGGATGAATACCAAGAATTTCAGATCCTAAAGATTTTTTGATCACCTCCATACTTTGCTTTGGACACATCATTACTACTCACTAAATGAGCCGTGAAATTCATGCCTAATACTCCTAGACAAACTGACTATCCTATGCTGTTTGGATAAACATTGCTAAGTAACCCAACAGAGTACATTTTGAAAACATTTAGCAGCACACCAATGTTTCAATTACGGTACTTTATAGGGTGTGATGTTCCAGTCACCACTTTCACATTTTACAACCAAATTTTATGTCATGATGTTTTTTTCCAGCTTTAGTGCAAACAAAAATAAAACTCTGTCGCTGGATCTGCAGGAGGAAAGAAAAGCACAGAGGAGCCCCTGCTTCATAACCCCAGATGGTCCCCCATAAGAAAAGAACTTAAGTTCCCCCCTGATTTTTGAATATCACTTCTCAAATGCAGAGCAGCCTTGGTGGCAATTACATTTTCCACCATAAGATCAGTTCATAAATTAAGATATGAACACATTTTCAGCCAGTGTGTGTTTTCAGTATAAATGTAGTTAGCCAAGAAGCCAAGTGACTTTGGCTAGAGATGGGTTTTATCCTAAAACAAGACCTTTCTGTCAAAGAGTACCTAAGCATTTTATTGGTAGAGGATTGATATTACTGCTTCCATTTTATAGATGAGAAAAGTGAGCAAAAGAAAAGATGAGAAAAGGTAAAGTGCTGAAAATGGTCCAAATCCAATGGTAATTTATGATTTGAGCTATAACACAGTTGTATTACCCTAATATTATAGTAGCCTCAAATTTTGCTCAACCTTCCATTATCTGTTCAGTTACTGAACATGGTTATTCATATAGCACTATAAAGCTGTGAGCTGTTATTACATCGATTTAAAGGGGATTTGATGAAGGGGAAAGAAAAGAACATTGGACCTAGGCAGAGTTAGAAGAACTAGGTTTGTCCCTTCACTCTCTGTTTGGGTACATGCAGGTCACTCACTGTTGACCGAATTCTCCTCCTTGATACCGATTCCCTCTGTTTCCTCTCTGATTTTTCAGGTCCCTGTTCTACTTCTCTCTGACCACACTTTAGTCTCCTTTGCTGATTGATCTGTGTCAAGCTCTCTAAATGAGAGTGTAACTCAAGATTCTGCCTGAGCCCTCTTCTCTTTTCTATCTGTACTTTCTTGGTGACCTCATTAGATCTCATGGATTTAATGAACTCTTTGCAGGTGACAGCCAGATCTTTCTGTCTGGTCCTGTTCTCTCACCTGACCACTAGTACTGCATCAGGGGCTTCCTATTGGACATTTCCAACTGTATGTACAACAGTATCTCAAATTCAGCATGTTCAAAACAAAAATCATTCTCTTCCCCATGATATCTACCCTTCTTCCAAACTTTATGGAATAGAAAAGTTTAGGAGGGGCAGCTAGGTGGTACAGTGAATAGAGTACCAGCCCTGGAGTCAGGAGGACCTGAGTTCAAATCTGGACTTAGACACTTGACACCATTACTAGTTATGTGACCTTGGGGAGGTCACAACCCCAATTGCCTTGCCTTCCCCCCTCAAAAAAAAAAAAAGAAAAAAGTTTAGGGACCATCACATCACAGAATCAGAGATTAAGAGTCAAAAGGAACCTTAAGGGTCAGAGAAGTTTTGACATCCCCATGGTGCTACAGTTAGTAAATATCAGAGGTGAGATCTGAACCTAGGCCTTCCAGCCTCCATGTCTGTTACAGTACACTGCCCACCTTCTAGCCATCCACACTTATTCACCTCACATATCCAATCAGTTGTTAAATCTTGTTTCAATCTCCAAAACATCTCTTATCTTCCCTTCATTAGATCAGGCCTTTATCACCTCTTGCCTGGAATACTCAGTAGTCATTAACTGTGTATTAGGTGCCTACTATGTATTAGACACTGTTCTTATCAAACTCCTACTCCACAGACTCCTGTGGCTCCTTATCCTCTCAAGTATGAAATGTCAATTCCTCCCTTTGACATTTGAAGTTCTTCACAACCTGACCGCTTCCTACCTTGCCTGTTTCTTACCGTTATTGTCAGAAGGCTCTCTGCAGTCTGGCCATACTGGCCTACACGTTCCACACTTGATGCCCCATCTCTGTGTCTTTGCCCTGGCTATTCCCCATTCCTAGAATACTTTGCCTCCTCACCTCCACCTCTTACACTCCCTGTAAGGTTCAACTCACACACCACCTTCTTTTGGAAGGTTTTCCTGATCCTCTCAGTTGCTACAGCAACTCTTCCCCAAGCTACCTTGCATTTATTGTTTGCATTCTTTATAAACTCCTTCAGAAAACATAGTCTTTGCCATTAGAATATCAGCTCCTTGGGGAGGGAGTGCTTTCCCTTTTTGTTTTTGCATTCCTAGTGCTTAACACAATGCTTGGCATATAGTATTCACTTAATGTTTGCTTATTAATATCAGTTTCCTCATCTGTAAAATGAGCGTCATAACTTTACTGGCAAGGTCACAGGAGTTTTTTGAGAACACTTTGTAAACTGTAAAGCATAATAGAAATATGAGATGCTACTTTATTTGCCTTTGAATTTTGTTCAGTATTTTACTTACATGAGCCATTCTACCTCGTGGCTTTTGTGGAGAACTTGAACTAAATAATAAATGTACTTGCAATACTGTTATTTCATCACATTAGACTAGATGACTCACTTCTTAGGTTCCTTTCTAATTCTGGAATTCTTTCTCTTTCCTGTGACATGTTGGACACCATCATGATCATAGGCTGAGCTCAGTATGACAGACATGAAGTCCCAAGCACACACTGTCAATTCCTCTGACCTTATTTCTGTTCAGTGATTTGCATATTGGTGGGGCCTGTATCCTGATCCAGAAGCAGCATTTCACTTTATACTCCTTCCTTTAAAACTTCCCTTTCCTTTAATTTCCACTTTGAAATCTCTGGAGAGAATTCAAAATGATCAAAATGAGTAGTTCTAGTTAGATAAGACTTTTAAACCTTTAGACTTTTTCTTGCCTCTAATTCCCCAATTAGAATGCCTTATTAGAATACTGCATAAGAAATGGCCAGGGTGTGGATTTGTTTTGCCTAGCTATTTCTTTGTTAGAAAGGAAAGGTTCTATGTGGAGTGGGAGGGATAGTCCTTGGGAAGTGATAGTGATGTCATTATGTTTTTAAAAAGCATCAATAAAATATTTATATCTTTAGCAACTTTTATAAATTCTTCCTGAAAGTGTTGTGCAGAGTGGAAATAACACTGGATTAGAGTCAGAAAATGTAGGTCCAAGTCCTGGCTCTGACATATTAACTGTGGAGTCATAGATCAGTCTCTGTCTCTTTCTGGACCTCATTTTCCAGTCTGTAAAATGGGTGTGACAGGTTTAAAACTGGAAAGAACTTTAGAATTCATCTGTTTTCCAACTCTCTCATTTTACATTTGAGGAGAGTGAGGCTCAGAGACATTGAGTGATTTGCTCAAAATCAAACAGGCAGTATGTAGATGAGCTAGGATTCAAGACTAGGTCTGTAGAGTCCATGTTTATTACTCGTCCCATGACCCCACGGTAAGTAATAACACTCTTGACCTACATTTTATCATTGGACTCCAGTGACTCTGGAGGGGAGAGTGAGGCTGATGACTTTGCACAGCCCTGCCTCACTTAAATCCAATTCACTTGCAAGTCAAGACATCACCTTCTGATGTCATTGGTTCCTTCTGAGAAGGAAGGACAAACAACAATTACCAGGCTTATGGAGTATATTCTAGACTACGTAGCACAATAGGAAAGTTTACTAAAATTTTCTCTTGTAGTCATAGAATGCATCTTCCTTTCTTGGCCTGTCAGACTTAAGTCTCGATACTTTGAGCAAGCTCAGATTTGTTTTGTACTTAACTGCTAACTTCTATGCATATTAAGTAAACCATTTCTCCCTCAAGCAGAGGTCAGCTCTTATTCTAGAAATGGGCTTTGCCTATAGGAACATCCAGGTATATTTAAAAAAGAAAACTCAAGGGTCCCCACCCCCATGAGCCATGATTATATTTCCCCCAAATTGCAACCAGTTTATTATTGCATTCTCTACATGACTAACCGCAGGAAGCAACAAAGACAAGTTTCCTTATTTTTGTTTGCTGAGCATGTCATGGGAGGATGATAAATTTGGGTAGAAAGGTAAACTAACCCTGCTGACTCTGAAGTGTAGACCAAGCAACTGTGAGAATGTGCAGTTGCTATCTCACTAGACCTTTCCTTTGTTATATTTTATTTGACAGCTTTTGGTGATTGCTCAAAATTTTCACTCCACTTCAGACCCAAATTGTTTATTTCTGTTGGAAAACACTTAAAAGATTTCAAATTTGTTCTTTCTAAATAATTTTTCCCATTTTTTGTCCTCTTCCCACTGTACAGAAAAATTTAGGAGCTTCATACTACTCTCTCCTTGCCACAAAATTAAATAAATAGTTTGGTTTCTCTCCATGAGTTCCAAGTTAGCTCTGTTTATTTTCCTTATTTTTTTTTAATATAGATTATGCAAGTAGCAGGGACTGCACATTGTGAAGATTCATTTGGTTAATTTCATCACTGATTTATTTGGAAGTCATATGATATGAAGGGCTAGAATTTGGAGACAGCTGAATGCTGTTGATTGATATGATTAGTGCCATTTAAAGGCATGGTAAATTAAATTATTCTCCAACGAAAAGGACTCATAAGCACTGCCATAGCTTTTGAAGAAATGAAACTGTGATCCAACTTTGGTCGAAACAGTTACATATGGTGGAAGGATAGCATTTCTGAAAATTATCAAATATGACTAATTGGTAAAGTCCTTTTTTTCCCAAGGAATGATAGTTGTCACTTCTCAAGCATCCAGTTATCCAAAGCCCAAATCATGGGAAGAAATGCCCATATATAGGAAATTGAGTAGAAGCCCCCTGCTTTTTATTTTTTAAATCCCACTGATTATCTTGACTGGGCTTCCCCCCTCCCTTTTTTTTACTTTCTTTCTTTTTATTGTTTGTTATTGTATAACATACCATCCTGTTTAAGATCACCATAGTGTAGTCCTGTCACTAGCTTGTAACTGCGAGCAGTAAAACTTCATTTCTCTCTCTCTCTTTCTCTGTCTATGTCTCTCTCTATCTCTCTGTCTCTGTCTCACTCTCCCCCCCTTCTCTGTCTGTCTCTCTCTCTCCTTGCTGTCTCTCTCTCTCTTCCCTTCTCTGTGTCTCTTTCTCCACACATATACCCCAAATTGATTTTTCAGAGAGGGTCTAACCGGACATAACTTTTTATACACGTCTGGCAAACCTGAGCCAAAACAAAACCCCAAAAGTATTTTTATTGCTCAAGTCATTTCATACTCATTAACCTTAGTCCAGGCAATTCAAAAAAGTTGAAGAGAAAGACAGGGTAGCTCATTTTCAAAAGAAATCTCTGAATAAGAAATGCCAACCATTTCCCCAACATTTGTGACAGAGCTAAACCACAGTGGTGAAGCATTTGAATCTGTTGAATAAAACCTTTAATTAACTATAGGAGTTTTTTTCTTCACCCCAAAACTCATAAATGTGGAAAAGGTAGAGGGCAAGAAAGCTATTTCCACTTGTTCAAGTAGACATGGTATCTGAAAACTTGCTGGCAGTGGAGAAAAGCTATTTTAAATTATTAGCTGAGGTATTAACTTCCAATGTCAGATACATGGTATTTGTTCAGGTTTAAGAAAAGACCACACCCCAGATCATGTTGTTATTAGGTTCAGGGGTGGGGAAGCCAGTTTGAACAATAACCACAGGAAAGATGAAGTGAGTTACGATGCTTCTCTAACATCTGTAATAAATGTGATAAGAAGCAGAACTTTTTTTTTCTATTTTTTCCAAAAAAGAGACAGTGATTATGCCAAGATGTCGAATGGCCTTTTGTAACTTTTAGTGTGCACACATCAGTTACCTTGGGTCAGTGTGGTGCCCAGCTGAAGGTTGTGAGCTAGATGTATGTTAAATGTAGCATGAAGGCATATGCTAAAACATCCCCACAGGCAGCATGGGGAGAACTTGTTGCCATTAGTAATGCCATTCATTACAATTACAGGTACACCTTTCTTAAAGAGCTAATGAGAATGGGAAAGTGGAGCTAGGTAATGGTCCCAATGTGTTGTTTTATTTCAATATTCCCAGCAAATAAGCTAATATCTACTGAGTGCCTGGAGTTGTATAGAATTAGATTAAAAGTTTTCATCAGCTCGTCTTAATAGAGCCAGATAAACCAAGCTAATAGTCATGTGTTGAGTTATTGAAGGGAAGTTCAGGTAATATGCAGTCACCTTTAACCCCCAGCTTCCTCAGACCTCCTGCCTGGTAATTGTTTGTCTGTGGTGTAAACCGTAGTCCAGTTCATAAATTATTATGCAGACCTACTAACCTTAATGCAGTACAGGTTTCTCAGCATTTCCTTTGGTAGTAGTACCTAGTTCTAACTATACTCATGATAAAAACTGGATCATTAATCCTTTCTTGAACATCGAGCTCCTCTAAAGAGCTTACGGATATTTGTGTGTGTATATTAAAATATCTTACTGCATTTTGTTATGTGGGGTTGTTATTATTCATGTTGCTGCTAATAGAGCTATGCTGCTGTGTGTATTTTTTTTTTACTAGAAAAGTCATAGGCTGGTTTGTTTCTGGATTCAAAAATTAATATTTTGCTTATTTCACAGTAATTCATTTCAGATATCATTCATAAATGTATAAAAGGTGAGAGAAGAAATGAAATATTCAATTTATTCCCAAAGTCAATCAGTAAGTGAAAGGACTGAGGCAAGGAAAATCTAGTAATGCTGAAGAATAATTTTTCTGTTTGCTTTCTACAATATGAAGAGACCAAGAAAAGGTTCTAAAAACCTTTCTCAGGGTAAGAGAGAAAATGAAACTGATTTGAAACACAAATCTCTGATCTTTTAGGAATTTCACAAATAGAACCCTGTTTCATTAAATAATTTTTAGATATCTCTTTTCTTTACTGAAGTGGACTGATTAGTCACCCTTCCAGCTCATCATCCCACCTCTTTTTCCCGTTAGGTAGAATTAAAGAATTATTTCATTTTTTAAAATGTTACATTAAGACAATGTAGCTTTAGAATCTGTGGAAATAAAAAATTTTGTTCCTTATATTTTAAACCACAAAATATAAACCCAGTTTCTGAATCTTCAGTCTGTGAGAGTTGGTTTATTGACATGAATGGCCTGACTTTTAAGTTAGCTGAACCATGCAACACTGCCCTCTTTAGGAGGTTAGACTAACAATCTAGAAATGCTCTTCTGTGTCTTTGTGTTTGGAAATAATAAAGGGCTAGAAATGTACTTGCGTAAATATGCCCATAGGTAGGAAGATTATTACTTTTTATTGATCATTTGATTAATACTTTAAATTATATAAATTCTTTCCTCTATCAATGCAATGGGTATGTTTAGAAACCACTAAGAGAGGATTGAAGTTTCTATTACAGATAATTTTCTCCAGTTCTAACATCAGAAAAACGGCATACTGACTTTTATCTACTGTTAAAATTAGAAATGTGTGAGCCCATTTAGCCGGGAGGAGATATAAATTTCTATATTTTAAATTCAGAATTTATGAAGGACTAACACACACATATATACACATATCCATATATATATACACAGACATACATACATATGTGGAAGAGGGAAAAACAGTTCTTTGTGTGTTTACTTCTTTGGACTTGAAGACAAGTTTGTCATCATGGACCATACTGAAATTTTGAACTTATACTTTGTTTGCATAGCTGTCTGCTCTTAGAAATGGTCCATTCTAGATTGTTCATGTTTTCAAGTGACTGCTTCATGTGACTCAATAACTCTGAGTGGGGCAGCATCATCCAAAAGGGTTTCCTCTCTTCCTCTCTATCTTTTGTGGGTTGTCTTTCCCCATTAGAATGTTAACTCCTTTAGGGCAGACACTGTCTTTTGTTTTGCTTGTATTTGTGTCCCCAGCACTTAGCACAGTGCCAGGCTTATAGTAAATACTTACATTATTTCTTGCCTCCAGATTTTACTTATAAGTCATCGTAATGTCTGGCATACTCAATATACTTGAATACTTTAAGGCTCAATATTTTTGCCCAGTAGTATTCAAGAAATATGTCTCCCTGGATGTGGTTTGTGTCCTTCCTTTCCTAAATTGAAGCCATAATTGCAAATGTCTTACATGCGTAGGATCCCATAGGATACAGCAAGTACCATTTGAAAGATAGGTGGTGGTCTTTCTTTCTCTACTCTTTCTTATACTTAGAATTTTGATGGTCAAGGCTCTCATGTGCAATCATAATTGACATTCTTTATCTCTTCTGGCAGAAATTATCCTTGCAGGACAGGGTTCTCTCCATGAAAGGAATACAAATCTTGTGTAACTTTCCACTTATATATTGAATCATATGCTGAATCATTTCTGGCCTGGCCAATGACTCAGACTGCTTTTCAGTTTAGTTCAACAAGTGTTTATTAAGGTTTGTTAGTTAATATTAATTGACAAAAGGTGATAATACTTTAATGCTAATACCTTCCCTCACTGATTATTTCCAGTTTATCCTTTCTATATCTTGTTTCTGCATAGTTGTTTTCATGTTCTCTCCTATTAAACTCCTTAAAGTCAGGGACTCTTTTTTAGTTTTTATCTTTGGTTAGTTTATTAGGGGAGGGAACCCTTTCTTTGTATCCCCAGCAGTTAGCATAGTGCCTGGCACATAGTGAGAACTTTAATAAATGCTTGTTGACTTAATATGACTTGACAGAGAGTCTACTAGGTGCTGATATTTTTTGCAGGGTCAACCCTGGAGCATTAGCTGCATATCCCTCCTTAGCACACAAACACAGTAATGTACTTTTTTTTTTTTTATTAAGCAATCGTGGTTAAGTAACTTGCTCAAGGTTACACGGCCAGGTGTTTCTGGGTGGGTGCTAAGTGTCTGAGCCCGGGATTCGATCTCTAGGTCATCCCAACACTGGAGCCGGTGCTCTTACTCGCTGTGCTACCAGGCCGCCCCACAGTAATGTACTTTCAAGGCCACATACTTTCACAGACACTCACTACCTCCTATTATAATCTCAGCAAACTCCCTTCTACTCACCTGATATGATTCTTTGATCTTGTCTGACTTCTTATAAACCAGGTAGTCCTGGGTTCCCTTGTGCTTTCTCAGCCAACCATGAGATGAGATTTTTCTGCTTCTTTGACCTACTTGAAAACTAGCATTATATAATGGTAAGAACACTGGATTCAGAAGACCCGTGTTCCAATTTAGGTTGCACTATTTACTTCAGTTAAATGATTCTCAGAAAGTTACCTAATCTCCTTGAGCCTCAGTTTCCATATTTGTTAGGAATCAATATTTGAACTACCCCCTTCATCTTTTGTGTGTGTGTGTGTGTGACAAAAAGCCTGGTAAACTAAAATTCCAAATAAATGTAAAATGTCATTATCTCTCAAACACATGAAATACTTTTTGTTCCTCTTGACCTTCACTTCTTAAAGGTCTATTTCCTTAGGTTTCAGAGGTTTAATTTTTTTCTATTTTTTTTAAAGAGTTTCCAAGGTCTGTAGCCCTACTAGACTAAAAGTATACACAGTTTCTTCTGGGAGGACTTCATCTCCCAGGCCAGCATGAAGTTTTTCTCTAGAAGATTGGGGGAGGGGAGACTTTTGTTGTTTGGTGTCATCCATATTATTCTGCTTATGCCCATTCTTTTATGATGAGCCAATTTTATTTCTGCATAGCAGTAAAGAAGACCTCAAGTATGAATGATAATACATGTTTTGGGAAAATAGGTGATTCTGTGATGATTCTGGAGTTTGTGTGGTCCTAAAGACTAGAATCTAGTCTAGAGTCCAGAGTAGTGTCCAGTAGCAGCTGACTAGAGCAGTAGATAGAGTGCCTGGCCTGGAGTCAGGAAGACATGAGTTCAAATTCAGCCTGAAGTCAAGAGGACTCATCTTCCTGAGTTCAAATCTGGATTCACACTTACTAGCTGTGTAACTCTGGGCAAGACACTTAACTACTCCAATATCTCTGGAGTCAACAACAACAATACCAAAGGAGAGTGTTGCTTTCTCAAGATCTCAAGATCCTTATCATGAATTATGTTGGTGCAGTGAAGAGAGCACCAGCACTGGAGTCAGGGAGACCTGAGTTCAAATTTGGCCTCAGACACTCACTAGCGGTGTGACCCTTGGCAAGTCACTTAACCATGATTGCCTCCAGGGAAAAAAAAAAAAAAGGAAAGCTATGACACAGTGCCAGTAATTAAGAAGCACAGAAGAGGGACTGGAAATAATATTCATACACCAGGGTCCTTTTGAAAGAAAAAAAGTTGCTTATGTGTAAAGATAATAAGCACTTCACTAATTTTAAACAGAAAAAAAGGCAAAGTCTTGTCCCTAATTCAGTGAAAAGTTGAATCTCAGACTATACATTTAAAATTATAGTTTTTGTTGCTTGCAAATAATGTAAATGTTTTCAACTTATCCTCCCGCTCATGTAAAACAGATATAAGTGAGTACTGATAAGGAAGATGACGATTGTATCATATAACCAGATGCTAAGGCCATTTGCAACAGATAACCACTCCCTGCTTTCTCAAGAACTTGGGCGTTAATACTCCTAACATCCTCCTTTGGGCTTAATGACTTGCATTTTTAGAAATTTCACTTCTTTCTTATCCCTTTCTCAGCTTGTCCTATGATCTTAAGATTTCCAGAACATCAAAAGTAGATTCCCATCTCTGAAGACTGTTCTGAATTCCCATTGGTAATACATCGATAATCCAAACCTCTTCCTTATTTTGAATGTCAAAATTATCTCCAATTCTAAGTCAGTGGAATCCAAATTAGTGAAGTTTTATTGTATGACTAATATGAAATACTCATATGCTTCATTGCTACCATAGAATTCTTTCAGTCTTTAATAAAGCCTTAGAAATACTTTTTTTTTTTAAATTATATAGGGGCAGCTAGGTGGCACAATGAAAAGAGCACTGGCTCTGGAGTCAAGAGAACCTGAGTTCAAATCTGGCCTCAGACACTTAACACTTACTAGCCATGTGTGACCTTGGGCAAGTCACTTAACGCCCATTGCCCTGCCTTCTCCCCTCCAAAAAGAAAAAAAAAACCCTCATATAGCATGAATATATAAACCAACTTTTAAATAAGGTTATGAGGTTTCAAAGTTTTTGAAATTATCATCTTATTAAAAAATTGCAAACTATATAAGGCACAAATTTAAAGTCATCCTGTTGTAATAAAAAGATGTCATTTAAGTCAAATAGCAAACGTAAAACATGAATATTGTTTACCAGATACTTCCCAATTCCTTGTAATTCTCTCCACAAATCAAGGTGATATAAATGAGGCAACATGGTATGATAGAAAAAAAAAAGACTGGTTTAGGATTTCAGGACCTTAGTTATTGTCTCAATTCAATGACTTGGTAGATGATCCTGGTCAAGCCAACTTCTG
Organism: Petaurus breviceps papuanus; assembly: GCF_028583685.1. Classification (NCBI taxonomy): domain Eukaryota; kingdom Metazoa; phylum Chordata; class Mammalia; order Diprotodontia; family Petauridae; genus Petaurus; species Petaurus breviceps. The sequence continues at coordinate 24,512,471 of NW_027185694.1, read as the reverse complement.
CAGTGGACTTTAGGCTTCTCATCTGGGTCATATAAATTAGTATAGATAAACTGTAAAATTCCTTCCATCCACTAAAAGTATGTGATTCTCTCAATGAAAATAGCTAAAATCAAATGAGGATTTGGTTGTCCAGATTATCATACATACCAGATACTGAATTCTGTTGTTACAGAAATAAAGCGTGAAACTACTTTTAAAAAATTGTCATAATCATTCCCATTTTAGATCCTTTAAAATTTTTCTTCTTTTATTAAATTCTTAATTATTTTAGTTCACCTCTTGTAACTCAGCCTCCTTAGTAGAAGATGAAGCAGGGCCTCAGATCTTATGAGTTTCAATTGCTTTCTGTATTTTTTAGAGTGAAAGTACAGTTACATACCTGTCGGCCTTTGTAGGAGGTGACCTTTTACAAAGACAAAAAACAAACCCTTAGGTTGCTTCCATTGGTGACAGATCAGCCCCCAAATTTCAAATTATTTTGATTTTGAAACTGAGATGCTCATAATACTTGATGAGACTTGGGGGTTTGCTTTAGTTTCAGTGGCTTCAGCACTTACTGAAACTCAGGATCCTGCCTGAGCCAAGCACTTTTTCCTCCCAGTTTCAGGTAACATTTGTGGTATCACATTATTCTCTATGTGTTCCAGCAAGATACTTAGAATCATAAAATGTCTGAGCTGTAAGAGACCTCAGAGACCATCAGATCGAACCCTTCCTCAAAGCCGGAATCCCCCCATAGCATCACAAACCAGTGCTCACACAAGCACAGCTTGTGGTCCTTTTATGGTGGTGGACTCAGTATCTACCCAGGCAAGCCATTCCGTTGTTGAACAGTTGTAATTATTAGGAAGTTCCTCTTCATATTAATTTGAAATTTGAAATCTACCTCCCTAAAACTTTGTCCCATTGTTCCTAGTTCTGCCCTCCAGTATATGGCTATAAGCATATTTAATCTAACTGCTCTTCCTAATGAAAGAGAGAAGGAAGGAAGGCAGGAAGGAAGGAAGGAAGGAAGGAAGGAAGGAAGGAAGGAAGGAAGGAAGGAAGGAAGGAAGGAAGGAAGGAAGGAAGGAAGGAAGGAAGGAAGGAAGGGAAAGGAAAAAAGAAAGAAAGAAAAGGGAGAGGAGAAGAAGGGTGTGTAAAGGAAGGAAAAAAAAAACTTATTAAGCATGTACTGAGTACAAAACACTATGCCAAATGCTGGCAATACAAATAGGAAAGCAAGACAGTTCTTTCTCTTAGGGAGCTCCCATTCCACATAATTACCCTGTAGAAGTATGGAGATATGACTTTTGAAAAAGCAACGTGGTATAGCAGAAAGGACCAGGTGATCTAGGTTCTGGTCCTGGCTCTGCAAATAGTTAGCTTTGTGAAAGTAGACAAGTCTTTTCTTGGCTCAGGACCCCTGTTTCTTCATCTCTGTGAGTGAGTCAGACTAGATGATTTCTTTTGGCTTTAAAATTGTATAATGGATTACAATGGATAATAAAACTATTATTTAATCTTTAAAACTTTTAACAGTCTAGGTTCCAACTAGAGTCATCCAGCCACAGATCCTTCACCTCCACCTCCCATTCCAGTGGGAACAAAAGTTTGATTCCCTTTCTCTTGCAATCTAATTTTCACTGTGAAAAATGTGAAGGAGCAATGCCCCGGGGCTTCTAGTGTCCTAAGACAATGGATGCCTCTTCCTCTGCAGCCCTAATTCTAAGTATTTAGTCTAAGATGTTTATTAATAAATTACATTAGGTCAGAGTAAATGAGCAGTCTGGTCTTGGGGCATGCTAACAAGGTTCTCATGGTCTCTGTTGTGACCCTGTTGTATCCTAAAATACTGACCTCCAAGTACCAGTCATGCCTGAACCATAGCAGGCAATTGTCTCACATTGGCTATGCCCTGGCTGTCATCACAATGTTATTTTAATGATTTTATTGGAAGAATTTAATAAAAATTTTATCCGCACTATTTTATTAAGAGGCACTATCATGACTAATAGGAGATAAAGTGTGTTACTAATAAAACAAGGTTAGACAACTCACCTAAATTAAAAAATCACAATCTCCAGCAGTTTATGGGTACTAGTGAAGGACATCAGAGATGTCCAGAGTGGAGCAGACTGCCCTGAATCACTGCTTTGGTGAAGTTTCAGGCAAGTACTGCTAAAGAGGAGACTAGACCTTTGTGATGCTGTTGAAATGTCCACATTTTTTTTCCTTTTCTGGATCAAGAGCATGTTGGTTTTTCCATATCCACCAAGAACCACATGCATTAAACCACACTCCAGAGAAGAAGGGAGTGGACAGAGCCAGTGTTTTGCAACAGCATATATTACCAAGTATCTTAGAGTTAGGATAAGTTTCAATGAATTCTGTCTTTTCAAGTACAGTTACAGTCTGATGTTGCCTTTTAGGAAAATCACTAAGAAGATAAAACTTTTTTTTTAAAAAAAGAATCTTTCTTACTCATCTGTCTCAGGACAAACATTATTTATTGACTTCTAACGTATATTTCCTATGGAATGTTGGAAAGACTGAATTTGTTATAGGATTAAAAACTGAAAGAGGGTTTAGAGATAATCTAGTCTAACTTCCTCATTTTACAAGTGAAGAAAGTAAGGCCAGAGTAATTTAAATTAAGCAGGGACTTGCCCAAGTTTATGAAGATATTAAGTAACAAAGTAGAGATTTTAATCTGAAATGTTGAATATGTGATCAGTTATCCCTTTTCTTGAGCAGTGTTTGAAATAGAACCAAATCTTTTAACCTTTCTGAAATAGTGCTACTTTTGGTCATGGCCACCATGGAAAGGGACTGCAGTAGGCCTTTAAAACCCAGCAATTTTTCCTCCCTTTTTGAAACCATATTCCCTCAATAGGTATACATCACCTACATGGAAGGGGAAGGGGTGGTTTCAAAATATACACACAAGAAATTCAAACTTTATTATTAAGATTTTCATTATACCTAACCTTCAGTCTTATTATGTTGTCTCAAGATGAATTAAAGGACAGTTATCCTCATATACTTAAAAATAATTATTTTCAGATCTCAGTCTTCTCTAGGATTAATAGCCCCAATTATAATAGACATTCTTTATAACTATGTAATATTTGTTTCTGATAGTGTCATCTATACCAACTTATTGCTACATCAACTTACTTCTCCACATGTCTATTCAGTTGTAGAACACTGTACTGATCTTAGTTTTGATTAGGACAGAAGATACTGAGATGCAATTGTGACACCATTTCAATTTACTATATACTTATTTTTTATAACTTTCAAAACTTAAAGAAGCTATGATTTTTTTCAGTATGGACACTCCTCTATTGACACAAATGGTAACCACCCAGACTTACTAAGTGACCTTTCAGAGCTACTAGAGCCTAAAATGTCATCACTCTTTAACCAACCTAGTGATGAGTCTTTTTAATTTAGCTAGACTTAAAAAAATAATAATAAAAAATTAGCTAGACTTGTCCTTGAATGAGAAGATATTTATTATTAGACTCGTACTCAAAATCTTTCTATCTTGGGTGGGAGCTGTCAAAACTTTTACTTTTCCTGTATAGGCTTATGAGAGCCTCAGGTCACCTCCGCATCATGATGAGACATCAGAAGGGTTCTTTTTAGTGTAGAGAAACTGATATGTACTTGTATTCATGTCATTTGTTATTATTGTTAACTATGGCACCACATAAATGAAACTGGCACTGGTCATGGGCAATTTGGACTCTTAGATCTTATTATTCAGCGCTTATATAAAGCTAGTAATTTTTGTGCAATTTAGTTTACCTTCATTCCTGCTCTTACCTCTATTGAAGCTAATTTTGGTAGGTACGTTTCTGACATTTCAGTACCATCTACAGACTTTATGAATATGCTCCCTAATTCATTATTCAGGTAATCACTGTATGGACTAGCCTTAGGACCAGCTTATATGGAACCTATATCCTTATTTCCCTAAAGAGTTCTGAATTTACCTCACTGACTTACCAAGCTTTAGATTTAGAAGGGTCCTCAGAGGCCATCTAATCCAACCAATAACTGATAAAGAATCTCCTCCATGGTTGATCCTCAGCCTTTAGCTTTAAGACCTACATAAATGAAAAAAAGCCCCCTGGCTCCCAAGGCAGTTCATTCCATGTTTAAATTGCACGTAGTAGGTGTTTAACAAATTCTTGTTGACTGACTGACTGCTGAGGACCAAATAGAGGAAGTTTAGCCCTCTCAGTAAGGTCTTCAAATGTTTGAAGACTGTTTGCACATTCTAGTAGTTTGTTTATGAGTGAGATAGCAGGATCAGAAGTCTTGGGAAAGTCTTTCTTTACCTAGTTTTCAATTGTTCATGTTAATGATCTTTCTCCTTCAAAGATAGGAAGTCATTACTGGCAGAAAATTAGAGCCATGGTTTCTCTCTGCTTTGTAAGATACCTAAAATAGTCTTGAAGTCTGTAGGAGACAGGTACTTTAGGGCTATGTACTGCAGTAGCTGCCTCCCTATTCTCATACAACTTAATTACCTTAACAGCCTCCCTGATAAAGGCCAGGATTTGAACCTAGAATTTCTAACTCCAAGTACATGAGTGAGCAGTGAACAGGTTGGGATCATTAGAAATGCTGCATGGTTTTCCACATTCTCTTTTTCCTATATAACCTTAGACCTCATTCATTATCCATATGCATGGTCTCAACACATGGTCAATCTAGGAGGGAAAAAAAGTGGAAATTGGAAATTTAACCCAGTAATTTTATTGGAATAAAAGAGTATAAGAAAAAAAGTATATCCATTCTGATAATGATAGGAGATAAAATACACTGGTATTTACTGTTCTCTTTATTAACAAATTAGGATGGACAAAAGATAAAAATTACGTAACTAGCTCATAAGTATATATTTTTAAAAATAATTTCTTTTGTAATATTAACATGTAACATGGTGTTTTGCAAAAATGGATAGGCCGGATTTAATAAGATGAAAGTTAATAAGGATAAATATAATGTAATCATTTTGATTTAAAAAAAAAAAAACAACTGTACCAGCACAGGATGTGACTAGACATCAGTTTATGTGGGTGGAGAAAAAAAAAAACTTAAGCTTAATATGCGATATTACAGATCAGTAGCTAATTCTGGCCCAAGAGTCATAGAAGTTTATGATACAGAACAAAGAAGATAATAGTCCTATAATCCTCAGACCTTTTTAGTCAACTTATAAAGTGTCTCAATTCTGATAGCTGTATTTCAGAAAGATACACATGTACAGAACCAGAGATTTGAGAAGACTCAGACTATATCATACAGGACTTTCCTTGAGGAAAAAGAGGCAGTGTGATGTAATGGTGAGAGTCATGAACTCGGGATAGATGGGTCTGAATCCTGTCTTGTTGACTTACTACCTATGTGACTGTGGTCCAGTTTCCTCATTAGTAACATGAGAATAATAATATCTGTAGTATTTACCTCACAGGGTTGTTCTAAGGATCGAATGAGATAATATAGGTAAAGCACATTTTAAAGCATGTATGTCTCTCTGTGTCTCTGTCTGTCTGTCTGTCTGTCTCTCTCTCTCTCTATATATATATACACATATATGGAGGGAGATATATGTATCTATATCTATATATATATATATGCTTATATACTCCAAAGTTTAGAATTTAAACCTTAAAGCATTATGTAAGCTCCAGCATTATTTATTTATTTACTTATTTATTGTTTAATGACAACATAATGAACAGTTAGCTTATCTGTACTTTATCCTACAGAGTTAGCTGATGGCTCAGTGGATAGATCACTGGGCCTAGAATCAGGAAGACCTGAGTTCAAAATCAAATTCAGACACTTCTGGCTGTATGACCTGCCTACAAGTCACTTTGATTGCCTGACAAAAGTATCCACTGGATCCACTGGAGAAGAAATTGGCAAACCACTCTAGTACCTTTGCAAAGAAAATCCCATAAACAGCTATGGCCATGGTTATGAAGAATTGGATTCAACTATGCAACAATAAAAGCTTATCCTATAGGCAGTAGGGAGCCTTTGAAGGTTTTTTAACAATTAGGGATCCAAACACATTTGTGTATTAGGAAAATTACTTTTGCTTATTTCAGTTTTTTCATTATAAAGACCATCCCAGAACCATTACAATGAAGAAATGATTGTGTGTACGTGTATATGTATGTATACACATACATACATATGAAGGGCTCCTAATCTGATTTAGAATGTGTATATAGTAGCAGTATCAAAAATGTTTTTCATTATCCAAGGGCACCTCAGAATATTGCAATGTTTTCATCTTTAATATTTCTTTATAAAGAGAATGGCTTATTATGCATCACTTCCTTCCCTTGACATGGCAACATGGTCTCTCATATCGTAATGGAAAACCATGGGGGGCTGGAGGAGCTACTATGTATCCATAATAAATGTCAGAGAGACAGCAAGATGTGTGTGCGTCGGAGGGGGTGTCATTTTCAGATTACTCTATTGCTTTCTGAAAGGATTATGGACGGTCTTGTTAAAGCTTCACTTTCCCCTTGATTTAAGTACAGCTGGAAAGGTAGCTTTGAGACTGTATTTAATAACTAGTCCTTCAGCACAGGGAGGTGTAGAAAGTAATTTGTCCCTCTGCCAAAGCCAAGAAAGAATGGGCATTTTGTTCCTAACTTCACGGTGATTTTACCTGCATGTATTATGGAAAGAGGGAGAGACGTTACTACTGTTACTCTACACGCTGGGTTGATTTATTGAAATTGGACCCTGAAAATGTAACTTACTAGGTACATTATGACATGGAATTTCTAGGGGAAATATACAATGGGTCTGGTTATTTTTTTTCCCTCTCTCCAGGTTTGGGCATCCTTCCAGAGTTTTACATTAAAGAACAAACCTTTTAAATTAGTTCTGAATTTTAATATAATGCAATTTCACACCCTTTCTTTCTTTTAATTTTTTACTAGAAAGGCATCTGAACTCTAGATATTGAAGCTATGTTTCATTTTTCACATTCACAGCTTTCCCTTCATGGCCTTATATCCATGGTCATGCCTCCCAGGCCATGCTTTACTCTGGAAGAACACAAGATTTCTTCGTTACTTACACAATTAATGTCATTGTTCTTTCCCCTATTAAAAACTAATTATGATGACAACAAAAGCAAAACTTTGATACATATTTTTTTAAGTTTTGCTCTAATGTAACAATATACAAGGTGTCCCAAAAGTATCATCAGGTCAGTTTTAAACTTGAATAAGCTTTAATAAACTTAAAGTTAATTTACATTTCTGCGTCCCTGTTCCTTATCTGTAAATTTGTAAAAAGCAGCTTGTGCTTTGAAGTAAATGAAAAAAAAAGTGAAAAACTTTCTTTGCTGCAATGCCTTAATAAATTTAAGACTGCACTAAGACTTTTAGAAAACCGTATATGTAATGAGGTTTTAGAGTTTCTCATCCCCAAAACATCTTTTGGCACTGAGTCCATATGGTAGGAAGCAAGAAGGGCAACTTTGTGCACATCCTACTCTAACTCCATCTACACAGAAAAAGAAATTATATTCTGTCAGTATCATTTGTCCAAAGATATCTGTGACTTGATGAGTCTGCATCTTATCTCCAGTTATAGCCCACTAAAAGAGAAGATGAGGTTGGGGGAAGTTGCTTGTTTTATTAGGTATAGGAGGGAGTTGGACTAGACGATCTCTTCTAGCTATTAAACATACAAAACATAGGGATTTGATTTTTTCAGAAAAGGGAAAATTGAAGAAAAGGACTAAATTTCATGTAAACAAAATGTTTGTTTTTAACAAGGCCAAATTTAATTCCTGACTTACAGGGAAAATAAATGGAGAATAGACTTCAGGATCCTTTACTGCTACAAATACAGAAATTCAACCAGAAGGGACCCTTTATAAATCAATGATATAGTTAAAAAAAATTATTTTCTCCTCAGAAAGCAACCAGTGTGGTTAGTGAAAAAGTAACTTACTTATTTGACTTATCCCCAGTTTCCTTTTTTTTCCCCAATCTATTTTTAATTGGTAGTTATTTTGCTATCTGGATATTTAAATATGCAAACATTGTGTAGACACATCTCACACTGACTAGTCCTGACCTTTCCACTCTCTGTACATAAAGTTAAGCAACTTAAAGAAATGGCAATCAGCTGATACTCAGTTCAGCTATGTGTCATAAATATTATGGTAGATAAATACTCATCCTATGTTTGTTGATTTCTAAATAGATGAACTTTAAGAAGCACCCATGGTTTCCTGGTGTCGGAAGGAGAACTTTAGCCATGAAAAGGAGGGATTGGATTTTATGTTGATGTTGAACTGACAGTGAGATGAAGGACTTAAATTCATTGTTTGCATATTAAAGATATAGAGAGGATTAAGATCAATTGACTTAAGGATTAGAGGAAATTTAGTCTATCCATTTTTGTAGATAAAATACTGAGACAGAGAAAGTAATTTGCCTAATGTCACACAGGTAGCATGTAACAGAGTCAAGATCTGAGTCCAGGTCCTCTAACACCAAATTCAAGGCTATTTTCAAAAGTTTACTACTGGTATAGTTATATGACTGAAGAAAAAAGCATTTAACTTTTATTTACAGAGTGGAGAATGGCAGGAGGGGATTAACCTCTTCTGTATTCTTCTACATGCCTCTTACATCTCCTTTCTTCCAAAGATCTTTCTACATATTTTTTTTTAAGTAGACAGTTGACACCATGGTGTACTAGGACCCTAGACAGTGAGTCCTCCCTCTGCTGGTCATTATTGTGTAACCCTGAAACAGTCATTCCTCCTCCCTCAGTCTTAGTTTCCTCCTTTGAAAAATAAGGGGATGGAACTAGATGAGAATGAAGATCCCCTCTAACAAGAAGAAACCAGTCTTAGGTCCCAAGGAGTTGCCTGAGAAACATGGAGGTTAAATGATATGCTGCCACCAACACAGAACCAGTAAATGTCACAAGGAGATATTGGAGCCCATATCTTCCCAAGTCCAAGGCCAGAACTTTGTCCATCACATCATTCTGACACTGAATTTGATAGATAGCCTATATTTATCTTCTTGGTACCTTCAAAGTAGAAGCAAAGTAGAGTATGAGATGAACCCTTACCTGGAAACAAGGTGACTTTTTAAAAATGCGAAATCACAAGTTGCTTTATACCCAGTTTACAGATAAGGAATTAGGATGCAGAAAAAGCAAAGTAAGTTATTCAAGGTAAGACATTGGCAGGCCTAAGAGTAGAAGGTGGGAAAAGATGAGGACCCAGGACCATATTTGTTTCAGGTCCCCATTTGACCTTGGTGAAAGAATATGTTCTAAAGACATACAGTCCCTTGGTTTTAGATGATTGATCAAACTTTCCTTTTAAGTAGGGGAAAGGCACCAGGAAGGGGGTGCCTTAGTATTTATTTTTATTTGAAAAAGAACATCCATATAAAGCCTAGGTAAATCTCCAAGAAGTAGAAGCTAGCTGGAGAATGATGCTAATCATTGTTTGGGAATGGAATTAAAGTACTCTAGGTTTATACCTGAGAGGAGAGTCTCCTCCTTTTTTTTTTCTTTTTTTGCCTTTTGGAGGGCAATTGGGGTTAAGTAACTTGCCCAAGGTTACATGGCTAGTTTTTTGTGGGGGGAGGGTGTTAGGTGTCTGAGGCCAGAACCCTACTGGGGTCCTCCTGACTCCGGGACAAGCGCTTTACTCACTGCGCCACCTAGCCGCCCCAAGAGTCTCCTCCTCTTGTCAGTCGTCACTTATCAAATTATCTCTAAACCATTTCATTGTCTGGTGCGCATAGGTCTCCCTCATGAAGAGGCCTTGGTTATTGGAGCTTGGAGCCTTGTATAAACCACCAATGTCAGACTCAATTTAACAAATAGTTACTAACATCAAGGTCCTATTCTAGACCTTGGGATGTAAAGAAAGAAGCAGGGGTCTCTTTACTTGGATTTAGGATTAGAGTACAGAATTAGGTTCTGGAGTCAGGAATACCTGAGTTCAAATCTGGCCACAGACTGCCTGTGTGACCCTGGGCAAGTCATTTATATTGTCTCAGGTTTTTTAATCTGTAAAGTAGGGGTAGTAATAACATCTCCCTCACAGGGTTGTTGTAAGGACCAAATGAGTACTTTGTAAAGTACTTAGGACAGTGCCTGAAGTAATAAGTGCTTAATAAATATTTCCTCCCTTCCCTTCCCTTCCCAAGGAAATTAACATTTCACTGGTCAATAACATTACAGATTCTACCATTACTTAATATTCTAGTATCTCATTGGAAGTGGCTTAGAATAACTTCCCTTAATGCAGCCTGTTTTTTATTTGACTCCTGAACACAGCCCAAGTTCTCAAACAAGGTACCAACATTCTGTTAAGGTGTGCTAGTGACCAATCCCTTTTTTCTTTTTCCTGGCCTGCAAAAGATTTTAGACATGGTCTTAATGTGGAGTTCTGATTCCACCATATTGACTTTAGTTGGGAACTTGGCATCATCCAGTGAACCTAGCAGCTTAGAACTTGTAACTAGAACAGAGAAGCCCAATGTGTTTTTTTCTTCACAGACCCAATTTTTGATTTCCCTAGTATCCAAACATTTAAAAGGTGTATTTTAGTTGCCTTACATTACTTCGCTTTGGGGAATGTATGGACAGTTTGCAAGAAGGCAGTCTGTTCAATTGAGTGGAACTATTGGTGAATCAGAATTCTTACAAAAAGCCACCATTTCTTGAAACAGTTGGGAAGAGCATCTGCCTTGGGTGAGGGGGGGGGAGGGGCCTTTCTTGTAGCCCTGATGTAAATCAATGAATAATTTAATTATTTTTCCCCAAGTAAAAAGATTTGCTCCCCATTCAATCTGTATAAAATGAGTGGTGACCGTTAGAGGAAGACTATGTGGGAGGGACTTTAGAGCTGATGGAATTTTAAACATTCCTGAATTCTAGCTGTTTGAGTGGTTTTTACCTTCCAAGTAACTAAGCAAATAATTATCCAAGGAACATACTTATAAAAATTTTGAATATCAACTCTGGAAAAATTAGAAGTCTTCATGTGATATGTTAAATATCTGAACAAGGGCATTTGAGAAAAATACTGTTCTTTGAATCTTTGGTTTTTCCGACCTCTTCTCTAGCTCAGCAACTAAGTTTCAGTCAGGGTTGTGAGGGTACTTGTTTGTTGCATGGGGAAAGGAGAGGCACTGATCCTGAAAGGGTTAAGTCTTGAGCAGGATTTCTAGAACAGTTCAGTTGTTTTACATTAGGACAGGGCGGCCCTGGCTGCCTTATGTGTTCTGGGACTCAGGGGCCGAGTCCCCAGTGTTAAATCTGCGTAACCAATGCCGTACAACTGGCACCAGCCTCAACCACAAGTGGCCGTTAAAATAAACATCCCAAGGCTTAACTGACAGGCAGAGTCAAGGAGAAACAGGCCTGCATGACGGGGAATATTAAATACTCTGCAAGAGCCTAGCTCCCTAAGACAAACAATTCTACCTCCTCCATACTATAGCACCCCAGCCTTTTGGCCTCAATGAGTGCACTGTTTGGGGTAGGCGTGTGCCTCTCTCGGGGGGTTAGGGTCTGGTGCCAGTGGTGGGGGAGTATGCTAGAAATTCAGCCCTGAAACCAGCTCAGTGTAAACATGGGCACGAGCCACTGGAATCATTGGGCAGTTTGGCTACTGTGATTTCAGCAGCACGAAGGAGGAGGAAAATGGCCAAAGGAAGGGGGCCCTGTTAAACATGTGCAGAATGAAGAGAGCTTTCAGTGAAGAGGCCAAAACTGAAATGTGTAGAAGTTCTGCGAGTTTATAAGAATCCAAGAGTTTAGTTCCTTTATCTACTTTTTCATGTATTTATCATGACATATTAGTGCTTGAAAGAACTTTTAAGGGTCATCTAGTATTCTAGTACTTTTGTGTCATAGAAAAAATTGAGACCCAAAAAGGGACAGTTTCTTGCCCAGGGTCACATAGACAGTAAATGGCAAAGCCAAGAATGAAACCCTGATCTTATGATTCCAAGTCTTGTGCCCTTTCTTGTGTGTGTCCACGTATTCAGATGCCTTTCATATACAGATAGCACTGAATGCTTGACTATGTCAATCAGCTGGTTTCTCAGTTCACCGTGTAGGGAATTTTCCTTCAGGAAGGAGGTAAAAGGATTTTACAGGCACCACACTGTGGTGTGATATATGAGAATGGCAGGCAAGGCAGGGGGTAGCAGGAACTAAGCTAGCCCCAATACATAGCAACCTTCCTATTTCCCAGGGACAGGTTTCTAGGAGAAGGCCTAGCAAGGTCAAACCAGAAAAAAATGTTAGGTGGGGAAAAAATGGAGATGTTCAATGGCCTGGGTAGGGTACCTGATTGTCCCAGGAATGTTCCTAAATCCTAGGAATTGGGGAAAAAAAAACTTAGAGCTTAGACAGTTTACTACCTTCTTTTTATAGAAGAGTAAACTGAGGCTTACAAGAGGTAAATTAAAGATTACCAAAAAATCAGAAGTTTTTTCAGATAAACTGGAAAATATACTGCATGCACATAGTTTATGAATGAATTTATGAATGAAATTTATTATGAATTATGTACCATCAGGTACAACACTATTTTCAGTTGGATAAATTTGGTATTTAATTCCTGTAGAACTGTCTCATATGAATAGTAGTTAATATGTCTACCACGCCAGTTTAGTTGAAGGTTATTTAGTATTAGGGTCAAAAAGGCCTGGAATAGTATTGTTGTCTAGAATAGTATTGTTAAAATTATTCTTTAACAGTGAGGGAGGGAGAGAAAAAAACAGACAGAGAGGAGAAAGAGAAGAGAAAAGAAGCAGAGAACATATCTATTTGTTCCTGAATCACACTAGAGTCTTAAGAGTCTCGAGGTTGGAAGAAACCCAAGAGTTTCTCTAATGTTGACCCTGATTGAAGCACATATTGTCTCTCTATCATTCCTGACAGATTGTCAACCCTGCAGACTCCACTTTCACATTACTAGTCATTGCTGAGCTCCCTACCATGATAGAGAAGAAAGAGCCCTGGATTTGGAGTCAGAGGATGTAGATTCCAATTCTGACTGTGTTGATCAGAGACAAATCATTTTAATCTTAGCAATAGCTCTGTGAGATAGGTTTCCAGATGGGAAAACTGAGATACAGAAGCTAAGTGACTGACTAAAATTCTTACAGATAATGACTCATCCAGGGGTGAGATGGCAAATTTAATAACAGGCTCTCCAAAAGAAAAAAATATATGCTCTCAACACACTTTTAAGTTTAATCTACATTATTCACTTTTTTGCCATCACTTTCTTAAGCCCAGACAATCAACAGAGCAATAAATCAAGTCCTGATTTGTAGTATTTGCTGATTTCTGAAGTATAAATGATCACATTATAAATTTAACAATCAGATCTTGTGAACTGATTCAAACTGTCTCCAACTCTCCTGGCCTCAGTCCTAGTTTGATAATCCATTTCTTCTGATTCCTTATCCACTGACTATTCTTTCCACCATACCATAAACAACTAAACCTTCTGATGGGTCTACATCTTTTGTAAAAGAACAGGCCTGGATATTAGTAGATATTTAATGAGATAAGACCTGTATTTCATTATTAGAGAATTCTCAAATGAGGAAACTCCCTCTCCCAACTCTACCTCAGTATGAAACAGAGCTGGGGACTTGAACCCAGGTCTTCTTGACCCCAGGGCCAGCTATGTGTCCATTACACCATGCTGCCTCTCAAATGCATGGTAATTGACTACTAAATGATACTTATGAAGTATCTGAGAGTACATTCAGGCAGTGTATGTTTCATAGGTTTTACAGAGGAGAACCTTGAGTCCTGGAAAGGCCAAGCAACTTGCATGTAGTTAAATAAATAGGTAGTAACAAAGCCTGAATTTAAAACTAAGTCTTCTGACTCTAAACTCACTATTCTTTTCTAATATGCTGTGCTGCCACTCATAAATTATAGTAGCTTTTTTTTAACCCTAGAAAATTATTTTTTTTATCTTTTCCGTGCTTTTCACACTTTATTTCCCAGTGGTTGCTTTGGAGGTTATACTCCTTGCATTCCATCCTTATGCCACCCTCAGATACATAAACCACTTATCTGAGTTGGTTAAATTGGTAATAACACTGTTTTCCCTCAGTAGAATTTTGCAGAGGTCTAATAAAATTTATTAGAGTATTTGTATGCCCAGCTCCTCTGTGCCTTTATCAAGCAAATTTCTGAAGTAACCTAAGTCCCACTTCATTCTCTGTTGCATTAATTCTGTCAGACCATCCCTTGAACCAGAGTTACACTAGCCCCAATACATGGTGGTTCTTCCATTTCATCATCCTCAGCTTCAGGGAGGTAAAAGGTTTGGTAGAGAAGAAAGAAATTGGAAATTCACTGGACTGGGTCAGGGATCATAGTGAATACAGTTGTCTGACAGGCAAACAGGAGAACTTGGCTCTGAGAGAATCTGGCTCACTGTTCATTGGTGTCCTGAGTACAGATGCCCTCAGAAAATGGAGCACAGCCTTGTTTCCTCTTGGCTTCCTCAGGCATGGCAGAGGAGAGTCTTAATACTTCAGTGGATCTATGTTCTCATTGATGTGGGCATTCATTGTCTCTGAAGGAGTATTCCATGCATCAAAGAAGGCAAAGTAGTGGAGACTGCTGAAAATATTGTAGGTTAATTTAATTTTTTTTTCACGAATAGGGTAGGTTGGTTTCTGAAAAATATTTCGGGGTTCTGTTGACACTTTAACCGCAGATTGGAGGATTCTTTTCTGTATATCTACCAAAAGGCAAGTAGCCATTTTTAATTATTTAGGAATTGATCAGCCAATTTTATAGATTATCTAGGCCTCTTTTATTTTTCCCTTTTCCTTTACTGACTGACTTTTTGGCAATTCTTCAGCTCTATAGAATGCAAAACTAAATCCTGTTAGTTTTACCACTTGTTAGCAACTTGAGTTAAAGGAATGATATAAGAGGGTTAAAATTAATTTCTCAAATGATATACCATTTTTCAATTATTCATTTCCTCCCTGTGCATTGTTGAAATGAATAAGACTGAGTTGGCTATGCTTGGTCTAAAATTGTAATGAGCCTTACATTCCTGTAGCATGTGATAGTTAACAAGCACCTTCTTCACAAGAAGCAAAGACTCAGAGGTGAAGAGACTTACCTGCAATGACAGTGCTAGGCTTTGAATCCATGGCTTCTAAAAGAAAAGTCTGATGACTCTTGTGGCCAACAGGGGTACACGATGGAGAAGGATCCTGTGGGCTCCATTCATAGCCTCTGAAATGCACCATTTTTCCATTCTACCTCCAAACCCATCCCAATGTATTGTCAGTGTCCAAGACAAGGAAACCATTCTCCATCACTTTTGTTAACCTATTCCTCCCACTCTTATTTTCTCCTAAGAGCAGATAACAGGTTAGAATTAATGCTGTCATGTACTATGTCAGTACTATGGTACTGAGCTATCGTATTGGGATGTTCTGTGTTCTCAACATTAGAGGAAAATTGTCATGAAAATAAGTATTCCTCAAAATAACAATGGCCTTGCTTTCCTAATCGTGGTAACATAAGGGGGTGATGCAGAGGCTTATATCACTTCTCAGCCTGGACCAACTCTATCTGTTCCTTATTGTTAGCCAGACAATACATAGATTCAGGTGTTCTTACCCTTGCCAACCTCCTTCTAAATGGCATGAAAAGCTATTTCATATTTCACACCTATTCTAGGTCTGTTTTAACTTAAAGAGTTTATAGAATGCATACTAGGAGTTCCTTCCACCAGCTGGTGTTAGAACCTGTACTCTAACAAATAGAAGTGATGTTAGTCAGCTCACTTTCCTCTTTGTAAGAAAGTTTTTTTTAAAAACAAACAAAAAAAAAAAACCCAACCCATCTAATCAGTGTAATTTCTAGTCTATTCTATAAACAAGGGCTGGATTTGAACCAGAGCCTCTGAGGTGAAATTCACTCTATACTTTATCTGAAACTTTTTGAGTTCCTGATTTTTGGGTATGTGTAAATGTTACAACTTCTTGTTTTTTCCTTTGCCTAACTTGAAGATCCATTGCTGCATTCATGCACTTGTAAATATATATAACAGAGTTGACCCAATGGATAATGAAGAATTTCAGCACTTCTGTCCTTTAGACAGATAGGCCCTTATTTTCTTACAGCTGTTTGGAAGTATTGTTTAAAATACCAACTACTAGTAAAGGACAGAATAAGATGATTTGTGTAACTGAACCATGCAGCATCTTTGTTATTTAGTTCTAATATGTTGATTTCATTCATTTGAAAAGTTAAAGCTAGACAGAGTACAACTTAAAGGGTGGTTAGAGTGGGTGGTGCTTACCCTCCTCCCTCTCTTTTTCAGTTTGATTTGGCTTAAAGCAAAGTGGTGTTCCAGTTTGGAGAATTTGAATGTTCAACAAGGTAGCAAGTTCCTAATGACACAATTTCGTCTTTATGAACACACTTTATGAAAGATCCCACTGTTCGTCTTGATTTTGTAACCCTTCTGTGTAAAAGCCAGGCCTCAAACTAGTCTAATCTAAACATAGGCGCGAGCCGTAAGCTTTCCTTAGACACACTGCCCCCTGATTTCAGGGCTGTATTCTTTGGCCTGCTGTGTGGATCGTCACATTTATAAGTATGTGAGAAAAATAATTATAAAGGTGATATGGTTCCAATTTTAACACTGCTGCATATTTTCTTTATTGGAAAATGCAAACTCATTCTGTGATTTTCCTTGAGCTAAATGGCCCCAGTAGTTCTGAGTAGGTTAAATACCAGACCTCCATGAGATCTTCTCCAAAGTGCCCTCCCAGGATAGAAGAAATAGGTCTTGCAAATCAAGGTCATCAACAGTAGCTTTAAAATCAGGGTGTTAGATAACACAGTTTATTAACCTTTTTATATCCCTGTAAGATATTTGGGGATCATTTCTTCCCCGGGGTAAGAAGGAAAAATATGCAGGGAAAAAAGACTGAAGATTTGGGTTCTCTTTTAGATGTACTTTTTATATACCATCTTAGGTTAACAGTAAAATATTTTACATTCTCCAATTATAATAACATAGTTTATACTCATAATTCGCGAGGAGCAGCACGCAGTGGAGCCTTGCTGACATGTGTTCAGGCTCTCTTTCTGATAGGTCGTTAGCCTATCAGGATCACAGGCACTTTTTGCAGCCTTCTTTTACCCCAAGCAGTTCTCTAAGTCTAGATGGTTGAGGACTTGTCAGTCTGCATGAGTGGGGCGAGTGGCCACTGCAGGAACTCCCTAAGCTGATGAAATCATAGATCCAAGTGAAAATCATTTAAAAAAAAGACTTTAATGACTTCAGGGAAGATCGCCTCATCTGATCCTATTATTTTAAAGATGGAGAAAGTGAGGCCCAGAGAGAGGAAGTGACTTGCCAGGGGAGTAAATTACATAGCAGAGCTGGTTTAAGCCGGCTCCTCTCACCTCACACACAGTATGCTTGCTACTGGGTTGTTTCCTCAAATGAATATCAAAGATAATGAGAGTTATTTTTTTTTACTTTGTAAAATTTTCTGTCTCGAAGTGCTGTTATATTTTCTTCCCTGTCAGCGCTTTTTAGTATATCTTCTAAGATGGGCATAGCCTTTGAGAACCACCCATGGTCACCTCCATGCCATAAGGAACATTAAAGTAGGACTTCTGTGGAGGTGATTATATAAAAATAGGCCTAGACTGTAGACCCTAGAGAAACCAGTGTAGTCACTGGTAAGCTCACTTGACCTCTGTCTCCTTAACTGTTGTTCGTGTGTGTGTGTGTGTGTGTGTGTGTGTGTGTGTGTGAGAGAGAGAGAGAGAGAGAGAGAGAGAGAGAGAGAGAGAGAGAGAGAGAGAAGTAACTGTCCCTGTCAAGGAGAGGTCTAACATTGTTTGGCATGGCTACATATTCATAAAGATGAGGAACCATCGTGGGATCTTGTATAGCTTGAAAGTATGTTACCACTGGATCTAGAGTCAGGAAGACCTGAGTTCAAATCCAGTCTTGGACACTTATAGATTATCACCATGGGCAAGTCACTTAACTCCTGCCTGCCTCAATCTCTTCATCTGTAAAATAGGGATAATAATAGCACCTACCTCACAGCACTGTTGTAAGGATGAAATGAGCCATTTGTAAAGCACTTCACAAACTTTAAAGTGCTATATGGATGCTATTATTGTTGTTGTTACTATTAATAATAATAGCATTCTTGTCTTGCAATTGTTATTCATAATAATAGCATTGTTTTATTATAACAGCCTAATTTAATATAAATAGAATATGATAGCATTAGTAATAACAATAATAATAACATTATTATAAATAGGATTATTGTTGTTAATAACAATTGCTGGCATTCACATAACATTTACTATGTGCCGGGCACTATGCTAAGTGCTTTATAATTATTATCTTACTTGATCTTCACAACAACCTGTAATGTAATGCCAAGGAAAGGCAACTTCCCAGGTTCAAAATACCAGCATAGGTGCTCTCTATTTTATTCAGTGACAAACCAAGAACAGAGAAGATCAAAACATGACATCATTCAAAATACAGCATTTACTAAGTGTGATTAAATAATCTCCAAGGACTACCCCACCCCAGGACTTTCCAATCATTCAATCAATTACAAAGTCCTTGTTCTAAATACTACTCCACCCCTAGGCTATACCTTCATTTGGTCCACCACAAAACCCCTCTTCTCAAATGGAGATTATTTTCCAAACATAGGTAAAGTACCTTCATTTGTCAATCACAGAGCACAATAAGGTCAAAAGTTCCCCACCCCTAGGATCACAATTGAATCTACCCCAGAGTTACATCAAGTTTAAACACAGCACTTAATACCCAAATGGAGGTCTTTTCTTCATCTTGACACAAGGCAAGTTCTCAGCAATCTTAGTTCCTGGGGAGACAAGGCTTAGCAAGGCCATAAGATACATTGCCAGTCCCTTCATGAATTTATCCTCTGTCTGTAGAACAGTCCTAGAACCCCTGAACACATTAGCAAAGCCCTCTCCCAGGATTTCTGTAAACATCCAACAAGAAAATCCTTCTTCAGGGCTTCCGAACCAACAGAAAGGTTCTCAGACCCCTGCAACAACAGCACTGTCCTTCACCAGTGGACAGTATTCACTCTGTCTGCAGGACAGTCTCCAGACCCCTGCAACAACAGTACTGTCCCTCATCAGTGGACAGTATTCACTCTCTGTCTGCAGGACAGTCTCAGGGCTTCTTAACCAAATGCCAGGTTCCAGGACTTCTTCAACAGGACAGTCTTTCACCAGTGGACAAATCTGGCAAAATAACATCAAAACAGACAGACAAAGTACCAGCAAAACAGCCATGTCTCCTCAGTCCTTGGCAGCTCAGGGGGGCAGGTCTCAAAAGTCCAGGGCAATTCAAAGCGGCCACCAGCAATTCTCTTAGTCTCTCTCTCTCCACGAGGTGCTGCTTCCAAAAAGATCTTCCGCCTCTCTCTAGTGTCTCTCCAAATCTACATCACCAGCTCCTCCCAGTTCAGGACTTTCTTTTCACATCAACAAGCCCATCCCACACGTGGGATTAACAAACTCTGGGTTTTAACACAATCAATTTGAAAACCAAGCCAATACAGGGGAATCTTTAATTGCCATTACTATCACACAACCCTGGGAGGTAGGTGCTATTATTATCCCTATTTTACAGATAAGTAAACTGAAGCAAGCAGATTTTTTTAAGTAATTTGCCCAAGGTCACACAGCTAATAAGGCCGAATTTGAACCCCGGTCTTCCTGACCATAGCTGGCACTCTATCTGTTGTACCACCTGGCTGCCCCAGTATCATCATCGGTCATCAATAAAGAGGATAAATCCATAACAGTCAGGTGGTCTCTTCTTAAACATTCTATTTTTTTCTAGGATGGACTAGAAACCAGAATTGGAGTCAGTTTTAAAGAAGGTACATGGAATCACTTAATTTTAGTTGTGAAATAACTCACGAATGCATGTGGAACAAGATACCAAATAAAATGGTCCCCACTTCTGAGAGCATTTTCTGAGGCTTCATGGAACAAAACTGTGTAACACTTAGATAAATTTCATGATGTGGGTTTTCACTATTCTCAGTAGTTAAGTTAAAAATCTCTCCTTATGCTAGCTAGAGAATGCCAAAAACGGGACATAGTGAAACCCTTATGTGTATAAAATTTGAACTTGGGAGAATATTAAAATATAATAGAATGACCTTTAGAGGAAACACAAGAATGTTTAAGCAAATTAGAAAATATTTATTGTTGCCAAGTTTGGTTAGTGTCTCATGAGATGGAAAAAAGTTCATCACATTATATAAATTACATTGATCAAAAAATTAATGAAGCATTATGTATATGAATAGGATCATGTAGGGAAAACAAAATAATTGTGTGAATTATTCTCAATTTACAAGTACTGGACTTAAAGTGGCCACATGGTGGTAGGAATTTGAATGAGATGACTAACAAACTTCATTCCCTGAGTGTAGGATTCTGTGATTTTATGCATCCAGTAATGAGAGAAAAACCCCTAAGCCAAAATGTTTTTTTGCTGAAAAAGGATTATAGCAAGACCTCCATTAACACACCCCTTGGGAACAAAGCTCCTTTTAGAAAAATTGGCCTAGAATTTGGAATTATGCTAAGAAAGCAACTAAAATGCTCATATACTCCAACCCAGAAACCCTACTACTAGGCCTGTCTATCCCCAAGAAGGTCAGTGACATAAAGTAAGGCCTCTGTGCACACCAAACTATTTATAACAGAGCTTTTTATAGTAATAAAGGGCCGAAAACAAAATTGATAATCCTCAATTAACGAATCACTAAACAAATTGTAGTAACATTAATGTAATGGACTATTACTGTATTTAAGAAATGATGAATATGAAGATGACTGAGATGCCTAGGAAAACTGCAAGAACCAATGCAAAGTGAAATAAGCAGCATTAGGAAAACAACACCCTGATAATAACAGTCCAAATTAGGGAAAGAGGGTTGGGGGGAGGGGGTGGAAACTGAACATTTTGTAGTAATTGCAATCAAGTTTATCCATAAAGAGTTGAGAAAGTGTCCCTCCTTTCTTTTCAGGGATAGGGGGCTGTGGGTATGAAACATATTTATTGTCAAATTTGATTGAAATGTTGGTTAGTTTTGCTGAACATTTCTGCCCCTTCTCTTTTTTTTTTATTCTTAGTTACAAGGTTTGGATTTCTGACCATATGGGATGGGAGTGATTGGGGAGAACACTATGTTTGTAAACGAAGATGATAGGAAATCAAGAGATATCAAAAACATTTTTTTCAAGTTGGTCTGAGTACATGGAGTTTGGAGAGTTCCAGCACTGTCTTCAGTGCTGGGTTTGTGAGTTATAACTTTTTTTTTCTTAAAAGGGGGGAGAGATACATTTTCAATGCATTCCTCTGATTCAGAGGTATTGGAGATATTGTTGCAAGCTATGTGCAAGCACATAAACCAAATGTAATTGGGAAATATTTAACAAAATAAAAAAATAGAAGATAGATAAAAATTAATATGTGGTTTTCCAAATCATTATGTGGCCTTATGTGTGCCTTAGTGGCCCCATTTCCATATGAATTTGACACTAATTGACAGGCCAGGCTGTCTAAGAAAAGGATCAGTTTCCCAGTCCTCTCTCAACCTGTCCAGATGAAAATGGGGAGAAATCAGAGAATAATAGTTTCAGAGTTGGAAGGGACTTGGAGAGGTACCACAACTGTGTAAACTCCGTGTCAGTGGGTAGAGGTCTGTCTCCGGGAATGTAGGTGTGCCAGCCACACCACACACACAGGGGCTGATAGGACTAGGAAGCCGCAGCTTGCCTTGCCTGAAGAGAGGGAGGAGAAGCAGGGAGGTTATTTCACTCCAAGCACTCATCCCTGTATCATTTTTTATTTCTGCTTCTGGTAAGTGCATTTCTGATATCAAAATATGTCATAAAAACACATCTTTGTGCCTGGCACATAGTAAGCGCTTAATAAATCCTTAGGTATTCATTCATCTGTTAATAAAAGGATCACCATAATTTATGTATTACTAAAAACTATCAGAAATCCCTATGTTTTGAGGCCAAAATAAGTCTATTGGAGGTATATGGACCATGCTGATGTTTATTTTGAAATCAGATTTTTGCAAGATTTTTTGAAAACTCTCAGATTTGTGTGATTCCTCTCTGAAATCATAGTTGTTCCTTTCTTCCATACATTACGCTTTTTAAAACTTTGTAAGGTAATATAGAGGAGCACAGAGGTGGCTGGGACCTTAAAGTTCATCTAGCTCAACTATTCATGTTACAGAGGCAGAAACTAAGACACACAGGGAAAGTGACTAGCATAAGATTACACAGCCTATAGGCAGCAGAAACGGTGAAATGACTTGGCCCGTGATCATGAAGCTAATACTGGATTGGGCCCAGAGCTTTTCCCCCTACCACCCTGCTTTTAGGAGTAACCTTTTTGCTAGGGTTAAGGGCAGCTGGAGTTTCCAAAGGGGTCGGCACAGCCAAATGAATCTGGGGCCATGTGGTTGGCATCTTCATCCCTCTCGTGCCACAGCTGAAGATAACCCCCACCCCAACCCCAGCCCTTATAACCCTGAGCCAGCAGCACTGAAACTCAAGCTTTCATAACTCTTTGCCTTCTTGTTGTTTAAACCCTCCATGAAAATGTGCAGGGTTCTCAACCATGCAGAACAGTAATGCCTTGCAGTGTTCATGCCAAGTGTGCAGCTGTTGCCACATGTGCCTGTCATCCTCACCTCCTTTTATGCACAGGGGCTAGGACAAGTCAATAAAGTACCACCCTTATTCACAGTACTTATTTATAACATGGTCAGTTAGAACTTAAGGAAAAGGGCACCTCTTTTTCATTTTACTTGGGAATAAGTTCCTTTTAGTGGTACTTAGTAACTATTACTTTATTTTTATAATTCATCTCAATTGGATGTCAACTTATAACAGTAGAAGCTTCAGTGACCACACAGTACCCAAGGATTTCAAACTAGAAGGGAACTTAGAAATCATGTAGCCCAGCTTTCTCATCTTATATCAGAGGTTATTAACCTGGAGGGATCCATGAACTTGTGGGTGATTTTTTAAAAGAGTATTTTGATAGCTGTGTTTCAGTATAGTTTAGTTTGTAATCCTATGTATTTTATTTTATGCATTTAAAAACAGTGTTCTGAAGGTTCATAGACTTCACTGCCAGTGGGGTCCATGACATTAGAAAGATAATCCTTGCCTTTTAGGGAATGAAACTGAGACCTAGAGAGAAGTGACTTGTCCAAGGTCAGACAGGCCATAAGTAGCAGTGTATTATCAGAATCTGTTTCTGGGAAAAAAAGTTCAATGAGGGTCTGAGGAAGTAATCTTTGCAGTCTCATTTAGCTCTGATGTTCTGTGGTCCTCATTCTAAAGTTCTTAACTACAAGTGGGTAGAGGTACCCACCTCTTCATTGTTATTTCTCCCCAAACTTGAGGGTTATATCTCAGAATCATGAAATGTTAAAACTGGAAAGGATCGGGGCGGCTAGGTGGCACAGTGAATAGAGCACTGGCCCTGGAATCAGGAGGACCTGAGTTCAAATCTGGCCTCAGACACTTAACGCAAAAATTAGCCATGAGACCTTGGGCAAGTCGCTTAACCCCAATTGCCCTCAAAAAGCAAAATAAAAGAAATTGAATTTATAAAAAAATATTTAAAAAAACTGGAAAGGATCTTAAACATCAGTGTTAGTCTAATGTCTTCATTTTGTAGAGGTGGAAACTTGTAGCTGGAGGGAGGGGAGAGGTAGGGAGAATGACCTTGACCAAGGTGACTCAGTTCCAGTAATGGTCAGGTCTAGAATGCAGAACTCCTGACTGTCCTCCCAGTGTTCTTCCCATTCACAAATATAGTAATTTTCATCCAAAGGAGAAAAGAAAGACTAGAAAAGCTTATTACCATACCTTGTAGTGAAAACTATATGTAAGATTCTAATTCTAAAAATACCAAATTTGGCGTCTAGGGTCCTAGCCTCTTAGAGAAGGAAGGACCTCAGTTAAACAACCCTTCACATTTTTTTGCATGAAGTCACTGAAATATAGAATGACAAAGTGTCCAAGTTCACATAGGTAATAAGTAGGAAAGCCAAGATTTCCACTCAGTGTCTCTCACTCCCAAGTTTAATGACCTAACACATTGTTCTGACAAGATAGAATGAGTCTGTCTTTGACACTTAAGTAATCTCTATTAATTTATTGATCCACCTATTTATCAATCCTCCATTAATTCAAGCATGTCCCCCATAAAACTACCTTAACTAACTAATATTGATTTGAAATAATGTTTCTAACAAGTTTTTAAAACCAAACCTCACTTCATTGAGCACTTGGGCAGTTCTGGTCCCTGTTCCTTGCAGATGCTTGTATCCTCACACAGCTCGTTTCCTATGGAATTAACTGTCCCCTG
Source organism: Petaurus breviceps papuanus (assembly GCF_028583685.1). Taxonomy (NCBI): domain Eukaryota; kingdom Metazoa; phylum Chordata; class Mammalia; order Diprotodontia; family Petauridae; genus Petaurus; species Petaurus breviceps. The sequence goes on along the minus strand of NW_027185694.1, from coordinate 24,487,936 downwards.
AAATGTTATTTCACCCGAAGCTGTTTTCTGGGAAGCAGCTCATGACATCAAGCAGTGTCACGCTTATAAAGTATGAGGTCACGCGAGCATTTTCTTCCTCTCTCTACAATGGCATCTTTCTTGCTTATCTTTGGTTTTCACTTTATAGTAAAACTTGGATGACATCAGTGACTGTCACAGACCTTTGCTAATGTGTGGCAGTGGAAACAGTCCTGAATTTAAACTCAGAAAACCTGGGCTTAGGTTCTGTTACTTCTGAAATCTGTGTGAACCTAGGTGAATCAATTAAGCTCTCCGTGCCTCGGTTGCCTCATCTATAAAATGACAAGGGTAGGATTAGATGACCCTGAAAGTCCCTTCCTGCTCTGAGTTAGTGATTTTGTTATCCTAATTTAGAGTCAGAAGAGAAGGAGACATAATGCAGTCGTTGTAAAGTGTCCCCTCTGTGTTTTGAGAAAGAACATACCCTTAGGGGAGCATGGGAAATGTACCTGTCACATCTGTGGATAAACGAAGAGTTTATGACTAAGAGAGAGGATCATGGGAAGTAAAATAGATAATTTTGAGCACATAAAACCAAAAAGTTTTTGCACAAACAAAATTAACGTAGACAAAATTAGAAGGAAAACAGGAAACTGAAAAATTTTACAACAAGTTCCTCTCATAAAGGCCTCGTTTCTCAAATACATAGGGAACTCAACCAAATGGTCAAAGAATAGGAACAGGCAGTTTTCAGAACAAATCAAAGCTATCAATAGTCACATGAAAAAAATCTCTAAATCACTAACTCTGAAGTACCACCTCACCTAACATGATGGAAAAGGAAAATGACAAATTCTCCAGGGGATATGAAAAAATTGGGACACTAATGCACTGTTTGTGGAGTTAGTTGCAAACTAGTGTAACCATTCTGGATAACAATTTGGAACTGTGCCCAAAGGGCTATGAAACTGTGCATATCCTTTGACCCAGAATTACTGCTACTAGTCTGTATCCCAAAGAGATCAAATAAAGAGGAAAAGGATCTATTTGTACAAAAATAGTTATAGCAGCTTTTTTTGTGATAGCAAAGAATCAGAAATCAAAGGAGATGTCCATCAATTGGGGAATGGCTGAACAAGTTGTAGTATATAATTGTGATGTAATAATATCATGCTATAAGAAATGATGTTTCAGAAAAGTTGGGAAGAATTATATGAATTCACACAAAGTAAAGTGAGCAGAAGTAGGAGACCATTGCACACAGTAACAAGAATAATGTGAAAGATTTAGCTACTCTGACCAAAACAATAACACAAGACAGTAACAAAGGATGCTTGATAAAAAATGCCATCTATCTCCAGAGAGAGAACTGATGAACTCAGGGTATAGATTGAAGCATACTCTTTTTTGCTTTTTTTTTTTTGAGGGGCAGTGGGGGTTAAGTGACTTGCCCAAGGTCACATGGCTAGTAAGTGTCTGAAGACAGATTTGAACTCAGGTCTGCACCACCTACCTGCCCCAAAGCATGCCTTTTTTTTTTTTAACTTTCTTGATTTTTTTTTTTTTTAATCTGTTTTTTCTTCTGCCATATGGTCAATATGAAAATATGTTTTGCATGACTTCACATGTATGATCACTATCAAATTGCTTTCCTTCTTAAGGGGGAAAGGAGGAGAGAATTCGAAACTCAAAATAAATGGTTGTCTGTCATTTTCAGGATTCCCACATTCAGCAATACCTTCCAACTTGAGGAGGGTGGGGAAGTTGATTACTCCAACTGTTGACTTTGCAATTTTTAAATTTTTAAATTTAAATTTTTTAAAAGAGATCAGGGGCGTCTAGGTGGTGCAGTGAATAGAGCACCGGACCTGGAGTCAGGAAGACCTGGGTTCGGATCTGGCCTCAGACACACACACAAAACTAGCCTTGTGACCTTGGGCAAGTCACTTAACCCCAATTGCCCTCCCCCCCCAAAAAAAGAGATCAGAATGTATTTTAGCTAGAATCATAATAAGCCTGTCCACAGAAGTACTCATATCTGGAATTTAACTATATTAATGAAAAGAATTAGATTCATAAGCATTTTTAAGTGCCTGCTGTTTGTCAGGTATTATGCTCTGGAGACACAGAGACAAAAATGAAAATTCTCTGCCCTCAAGGGGCTTATATTCTAATGAGGAAAATAACATGTTTCCTAGTTAAATAAACTTAAGGTAATCACATAAGTCATTTCAGGGGCCTTGGCAACTGGAGGATCAGGAAAAGCTTCATATAGGAAGTGGGACTTGAGCTGAACTTTGGAAACACCTAGGGACTCTTAAGCAGCAAAGGTGGAAAGGGAGTATATCCTAGGTATGGGGAACAGCCAGTGTAAAAGCACAGAGATGGGAGAGAGAACAAATAGGCTCATTTGACCAAACGAGTATAAGAAGGGGAGTAATGCATAATCAGTCTGAAAAAGGAGGCTAGAGCCAGATTGTTATGGCTTTAAATGCCAAAGAGAAGAGTTTGTAGTTTATCCTGGAAGCAAAAGGGAGCGACTGGAGGTTTTGGAACAGGAGAGTGACAAGATTGGACCTGTGCTGAAGGGAAAGTCTCTTTTGGCTGCTGTGTGGAAGCCGGCTTAAAATGAGAAAGGCTTGAGGCACAGAAACGGAGAAGGCTGTTGCAGTAGTCCATATGAGAACTGATGGGGGCCTGAACCAGAGTCAGGATCTTGTAAGTGTTTGGAATGTGACAGATGCAAAAATAATCACCAAAACTCAGCTTTAAGCTACCAGGTTCAAATCTTTCCTCTGTTTTTTAGTTTACCCACCTGTAAAATGGGTTTTATGACCGTACTGCCTGATTTACAGGGTTTTTGTGAGACTAGTGAAATATAAAAAGCCAACCATAAGTGACCTATTATTGTTATCACACTTGTGATGTATACTGTAGTATTATAATAATTTTGTGTAGTAGCTTTGGCTATCAGAACTTGCTGTTGATTCAGTGTCTGACCTTGGACTAATTACTGTCCCACTCTGGACCCTATGTTTTTCCATTTGCAAAGTGAAAGGCTTGGACTTGTTCATTGCCAACTAAGTCAGATTCTGTATGTTCTGTGAATTAGGAATCTAAATGTAAATGCACCTGTTCCACTTTTTCTATTTCAACATTTGTCTCTTAAGCCAATTTATCTGGGGGGGGGGGATACCACAGAGTCTGGCTTTAAGCCACTTTAATCTGTGAGGGGGTGAGAAATAATGATTTCTTAAAGTTAGAAGAGAGAAAAAAAATTGTAAGAGAAAAAAATGTAGGCTTTATTAAAGGGGTCGTGGTAATGGTTGTGATTTTAAGTGGGGAAATAGACGATTAGCACTGATGGCATAGGAATCCTTTCCCTACAGCATGGTACATCTCCATCAGAGTCATTTGCATCTTGATGACCAAGAATTGGTGTCCTGACATTTTCCTTGGGTTTATAAATAAGTATAATATTAAGAATCATGTTTGTAGCCCAATCATTTGTCTGATTTGTTACATTTTCTCAATTGACAAGGCAGCATTTTAAACCAGAAACTTTCAGGTTACTTGGGTTTAGCTTCCTCCCTAGGGGAAATGTGTGCTATTCATTCATTAAGGATCAATGATCTGATTGGGATGAGAACTCCCTCCAGCAACACAGATGCAAACCCACCTGAAACTTGGTAGATAAATCTTTGAGAACTGCCTGAAGGTCAGAAAGGTCAAATGACTTTTGTGGTCACACAGCTAGTGTTTAAACCCTGTTCTTCCTGACTCCAAGTCCTATATTCTACCCATTACAGACTACCTCTATTTGTCCACATAAGTGGAATTTGTTCACCCAAGTATAAAATCGTATTCACTTCAACATGTATTAAGTGTATACTATGTACTGAACCTTTTCTCCCTCTGAAGAACATATTGTGAATTTTTCATATTAGTCAATAGCATTTTAATGCCAGTTACATAGAGCCAAGTGTTAAGATAAGAATGGGCTAGCTATTAACAATTAAAAAAACAAAACCCAGGACTCTGACTTCAAGATATTATAATTAAGTTTGAAGAACATAAACACAAAAGTCAATAGACAGGCATTAAGCACCGATCTTCTGAAAGGTCGGGTGGTGGTTGCTGGAGATGCAAAGAAAACAATGAGTCCTTCAGTGAACTTTGTTATAATGGGGAAGTGGGGCACAACATGTACCATGATTGGTAATACCAAGAATGCACTAAATGATTTCTAGAAGGAGAAAGCATTAACAGGAAGGAGACCAGAAAAGTCTCTCATAGAGGAGGTAGCACCTGAGCTGTCCTTTGAAGGAAATTCGGAATTCAAAGAAGCAGAGCTGACCTATCTCAGACATGGGCGTCCACCTGTACTAGGTCATAGAAGGAGGAGATGGAATGCCATGGGCAGCCTCCCATCTGGAGCTATTTCCCCACTAACAGTAGCTTCCACGAGCACTGGGAAGTTGTGGCCCTAGAGTGCAGCTGTCTATTCTTCCTTTCAGGGTTAGAGGACTGACTTTGAAGGGTTGGGATTTCTAGTACTTCACTTAGCACCCATCCCATGTGCTTCCCTTCAACAATCACCCAAACTTCATTAGCTTTTAGCAAAGGGTATTCACTAAGTTGGTGTAGCAGCAAGCACCGCAAGCATCCCCAGGGTTGCTGCCACCACAGGTTCTTGGATCTGCTTTGTTAAAGGAAAGCAACTCAAAATGGGTTAACAAGCTTACTTTAATCAGTCAAATATGTATCGTTTACCTAGTTCAGGGGAAAAGGTCAGCACCCCGAACTTCAAAGTATACAGACAGAATCATCAAGACAAAAACAGATCAAGTAGACAGATTTCCAAACTGTCCAACCGTTACATCCATACCAAATCAACATCAGGATTTCAACATCTGGGTTTTTCAAAGCCGAGGGGGGCTCTCAACAATGGCTTCTCATAACCCAGATCAAATCACAGAACACTTCTCAAAGTGAGCCCCAAAACAAAGCTACACATCAGGGCTTTTATATAGCCTTCTCCTGGCTCAGAGAATGTAACAACCTTATTGACCCACTGGCCAATCAAGAAGTATCTACTGAAAAACAAGCCTCCCACCCCAGGCTCCAGGTGTACTTTAGCCTAGGGGCAGGGAAGATCTTTAAAATTTACATTCCCATTACAGTTGGTATAGCAAGGACAATTGGTATGAAATATTTACCACTAAAAGCTTAAGGTACACTCTCCCATAAGGACACACAAATTCCAGGGGAAAGTAGGCAACCTTGGGAGTTTGATGATAGATTCATAAATAAAGAATCTGTGTAGCTGGAGGGTCCATTCACAACACCTGGTCACTGAAAATCCTTCCTTGAGTCTATAGCCAGTATTTTTTCCTGGCTTTAGGAGGCATGTGCACTGAAGCTGTCTCCTCCCTCAGGTAGCTTTTGTGTATTGTCTGTGTCTATGCTTATCTTTAGTATGTCTTTCTCTTCTCCCAATGGGGTACATTGTCTCCTGTTCCAGTCTCTCTGATGCCATGTACCACTAGTTCACATGAGGTTTGCCTTTTCAAGGAGGGATTCTTGAACCTGGAAGCTCTCAGAACTTTACCACTTTGAATGGGAAATAAAGATGGGAAAGGTAGGTGGGAATTAAGTTATGCAGTTGGAGAGGTAATAGGAAACTCTCAAAAATTTTTAGTAGGAGATGACATGGTCACATTTGTATTTTAGAAATATGGATTGGAGAAGGGGGAGGCCAGAATGTCCTGGGGACAAATTCATAAAGGAAGATGAGAAAAAAATCATTAAACACCTACCATGTGCCAGACATAGGGTTAAGTACTTTACAAATGTTCTTTCATTTGATAATCATTTGTATTTATCTTATTTGATAATATTTGTAAAAAGACAGCCTAGAATATGTTTTGGGATGGGATGAGCAGAGTACATTGGTGCCAATTGTGGAAAATTTCTAAAAGGAAGGAAAGTTTATGTGTTAATGGAAGTGAAAGATGTAATTTAACAGAAGAGGGATCATTCTGGAAGTTCAGACTATCATGTGCAAGAATCAGGGCATAATCTAGGTTCTTTGAGCAATAGAGAATACAGATGATTCCAAATGTCATGTTATATTATTAAAATGGGCTGTTTTTAAAATTCACAAATCCACTTAGGTACATAGGAAGGAGAGATATTTGTAAGTGTAATCAATTAATCAGAAATCTACTGAGTTCTTACTTTATAACCAGCAGTGCAGTAAGAAAAGTATTTCATGCAAAAAAAAAAAAAATCATAGACGCATATACTTAGATCCAGAAAGGGAATTAGCAATCATTTGGTTCAACACCCCCCACTTTGTTTTTTTTTACAAATGAGGAAACTGAGGCCTAGAGAGATTAAGTGACTTGCCAAAGATCAACAAATACTAATTTTACCTGAATCAGGATTTGAATGTAAGCCTCCGAACTCTTTAGTTATCTCATTGTTACTTCCCTGAAGGTGGTTAGATTTGAGCTGGACATTGAAAGACAAGTAGGATTTAGAAAAGTGGAAGAGACAAAATAGCCTACAGATTGAGGGATGGGAAGAGAGCATTATGAGGAAAAATCAGTGGCAGGAACACTGTAATATATCCAGTGTCTAGTGAGGAAGGTGAGCTAATGAAGTTTGCCTAACGAAAAGGTACATGATGGGGAATGTGGAACCCAAAACTGAATAGGTAAAGTGAGGTCAGATTAAAGAGAACATTGAAGACCAAACAAACCTTGTGAACTTTATTCTTTAGGTAATTGGAGGTCATTATAGGTTCTTAAGCATAGGAATGGGGCTAGAATAGCCTAGCTGCAGTAGAAAGGATAATTTGGAGGAAGGTGCTGTAAGAATCAGAAAATGAAGTGATAGAGTTCTGGTCTGGGGTTGTAGGAATAGTGAATGGAAAGAAAGAGCAAATTCAAGAGACATTTTAAAAGAAAAAGTGACATAGCTTAACAGATTCAGTAGGGGATGAAGGAGAGAGATGAGTCTAAGGTTTCTAGCTTTGGGACACTAGAAGAATGGTGGCCAGACAACATAAAAGGGGATGTTGGAAAAGGTACTGATTCAGGAGTGGTGATGGGAGTGTTGAAACATGATAAGTTTAGTTTGAGACATATTGAGTTTGGAGTGATGGTGAGACAACTAGGTGAAGATATTTGTAATTAGATGTAGGACTGGAGGTCGAGGCTAGAGAAAAAGATTTGGGAGACATCCACTTAGAGGTGAAAATTAAAACCATCAAAACAGATGAAGTCACTGAGGGACAGAAGAAAAAAGCTGTCTCTAAGGAGAGTGAATTAAATGGAAAGTAGAACTGATTCATTTATTTATTTATTTATTTATTCAGCCAGCCTCCTAAATTGCAGACTTTGTTCACAGCACATTGTCTTCAGTACTGGAATATCTCCCGCAGTTCCTGAATTCCCTCCCCAAAGTACTGGAGTAGCAAATAATCCAGTGAACCCAAATTCAAGCACATAAGTAAACACTCTGTTATATTGAATTATTGAAAATTTCTCCCATTTATTTTTCCAGGTAGATGTCATGAAAAATAAAATCAGTGTTCATAGTACAGCCGTTGTTTTTGTTTGTTTTTGTCTCCCTAGCATTAAGCACAGGACTTTGCAAATTTGGGTTGGGCTGGGGATGGTGAGCAGGGACCAGACTTCTAATTTCATCAGTGATCTCAAACTTCCATTGAGGAACTTACTCTACCAATGCCCATCAACACCTTCACTGCAATCTATGGTCTCAGAGAGTTGCCTGGGGGCACAGAGAGGGTTAGTAATTTGCCTAGAGTTACACAGCCCACAGCCCATATAAGCCAAAAACAGCATTTAACATTAACACAGGAGTTCCTGACTCAAAAACTATCTTTCTAGTGACTTATTCCATACTGTTTTACAAATGTTAGGTCTTTAATGAATGTTTGTTGTGTGAATGAGCCATACTCATGTAGTTAACCCCCTTATTTTACAGTTGAGGAAACTGAGTCCCAGAGAAGTGTCCCAGGTCTCATAGGTGACCTTAGAAGAACCAGCAATCAAACCCAAATTCTTTAATTCAGAATTGAGTGTTTTTCCATCCTGATTGAGGTAATCACCAAATCCATTTCATTTCGTAAATACCACTTACTGGGTCTAGAGTCCCATTAAGTGGTATTTCCCTCATATCTCTCTGTTGCTGCAATGAATCATCTTAGTGTGAAGGCTAGGGAATGATGGAATAAATATTGTAAATATCACCATCACATAGTACCTGAGTTGATGGTGCCCCACACACACACACACATATATATGTTTGTCCATAGGAGGTAGGTAAAGCTATTTTCTTGATCTCTGTAGAATTTCCATCTTTTCCCTCCACTTATTATATGTTGGGAACAATAAAAAATTGAAATATAATTTATACTTTTCTTTTTTCACCTAATATTAGATGGAGACCTGAGAGGTAGGTAAGCTTGGCCCACAAATCTTTTTTTTTTTAACTTTCAGAAGCTATTTTTCTAAAATACCGTACTCTCCACATGCCAGTTGGACCTGTACCTCTTTTCCAAACCCCTATTTGGACCATGGAGCATAGTGTCTTGGGGTTTCACCATTATTTTCTAACCCTTTATGTCATCCTGGTTGGCACATATCAAGCTGGGCATAACTATTCCATGTTCTTTGTGGTCTTGATATATTCTGTGTATTTAATGGGAGAGGAGATTAAATATGGAGGGGAAAATATTGAAAATTGCTTATTCCTCAATGACTTGGTGGATAAGTCCACTTAATGCATCTGTTTTTAAAAGAAACATTACTGATGATTAAGAATAGATTGAGATTATTCAAAGTTAATTAGTGCTGCTTTTTTTGGTTTTCCAGTAAGGAATGGAAAATTATGCTTGAAAACATAAAATCACACATAAAATGTTCAGCGAAGTATTTCAAAGAAATGTTGGCGCATGCCATAAGCACAGCAGTGTTGACACTAAATGCAGAATCTGCTCATCTTCTCTGTTGTTATGCTGTTGTGATGAACAATGTCCTCTGAGAGGCAGAACTGCTCTCTGTGGTCATTTCTCACAGCATTGTTGTTTTTGTTGTTGTTGTGTGTGTTTGTGCAAGACAGTCCTTCCCCTGACAAGCAAAGAGCTAGGGGGCGAGTATGTGCTCATCTGCATCCTTTGACCCTTCTGATCGACTTCAAAGCTCAGTATCTGAAAAAAGGAAACAGGGGGAACTGAGAGTCTTTACAATTTAGAATGTCAGGGCTAGAAGGCACCTTTGAAATCCTGTAGGCCAATTTCCTTATTGGGCAGAGAAGAAAAGAGATGTCCACTGAAGAAGAGCTCTACTTGGAAGTCCTTACTGCACCCACTCCCCACTCTGCATACTCTTAGCCCAGATTATTGGGAGGAAAGAAGACTGTATAGTACTCCTTCAGCTTATGCTACCAGAGACTGTCCTCTGCATCGCTCTGGGCAGCATTTGAGGCAGAATTTGGTCTATATGAAAGATGATGAAAGAAGTATAGCTGCAGTACTCCTGCATGCTGTCAGGGCCAGGAGGCAGCTCATTCATTAGTAGGGTTGAAAACCCTTCTGTTCATGTTCCAAAACAAAATTTAGTCTTGATCATGATAAAACATCAAAAATGAGTAATGAACCTTTGGCACCAAACATATCTCTGCCATTCCCTAAAAACAGAAAATAGAGGTAACATGATTTTTCTATGAACTAAGCAAAGGTATTTTCTAGCTGTCTAGTCTAGTGCTTGGTATCATTTTTCTCAAGGATTACATGGGCTTTCACCTCATAAATTTTGACCTGGTTTAGGTCGTTAATCTTTCTTTACATGTTGCATTGCGTTTTTAGAGTCTTGCCACCATCTGGGGTCACATTTTAAATGCAGTTTCCACTCAGTACATTTCTTTTTTATGAAACCCACACAGACACAGACAGTATCAGCCCTGATTGCTTTTAAATATTCGAGTTCATTTATAAAGCCTTACTGTGTGTGGAGGGAGACACTTGTTTTTCCTAAGAGGAAGTCCAAACCGTCACTGAGAGATATTAAAAGCCCATTTTTAATTCATTTACCTGACAACGTTCAAGCTGGATTTAAATGGAAGGATCAAGTCTTGTGAATATTGATCCAGGATATGAGCCTAGGTTAGAGTAATACAGTTGTCTTTCTGATGATCAAGGTATAATCAACTGAGCATGAAATTAATAAAAAATAATAATAGCTAATATTCATATAGCTGTTATTATGTGCCAGATACCATGCCAAGCACTTTATAGTTATTACCTCATGTGATCTCCACAACAGCCCTGGAGGGTTGGTGCTATTATTATCTCCATTTTACAGATGAGGAAACTGAAGCAAACAGGGTTAAGTGACTTGCCCAGGGTCACACAGCTAGGAAATATTTGAGGCCAGATTTGAACTCAGGTCTTCCTGACTCCAGGCTCAGCTCTTATCTACCAGTTATATTTCCATAGCTTTGTGATATGGGTAATCCTTCCATTGATATAGATCACACAATACATCCATACCTGCTCATTCTGTGTGGCTCCTGTATATATTCCATGATTATACCTGAGATGATCCACAGACTATCCTAGACCTTAGGAACTTGTGTAGACTCTAATGGAGTACACGGGCTTCTTCAAACATGGTAAGGTGTTACTGAATCAAACAAGAAGGTTTAAGAGATAGGTATGGCACATGAATTTTAGGGAAGAAAGCAACAAAGGTATAAAGACAAAACTCTGTAGGTATTGAGGAAAGATAGAAACTTTGAATACCAAATTACTAGGCATAGTTCAGTAGAAAGAAAACTGAAGTGGGAATCATGAGACCAAGGTTGTAGCTCTGATGCCATCAGACTACTAGGTGACTTTGGGTGAGTCTCTTCCCATCTCTGGGACTTAGTTTTCCCATGTGTTAAATGTGGGAAATGAGACTACTTGATCTCTAAGCTCCTTCCAGTTCTGATATTCAGTGAATTCAAGTTTACCAGTTTATAAATCTAAAGAGAGAAGTTAAAAGGTATGGTAAAAGTGGTAGGCAAACTCAATGACTTGCTGCAACCAATGGCCCTAGTAAAATGAATGAAAACTAGCAAGTAGGAGGTACAGTGATCTTGGAGTTTGTGAGAAAAATGTCTCTAACATAAAGATATTGAGTAAAGCACATGAATTTCATTAGATGTTCTAAGAAGTTTCAAATCTCAGAAGACTCTGACCAGAGGTACTTTATTCTTCCCTGCCATATAGACTGACTTAAACTCCAGATTAAGTCCATCAACACTGTGCAGATTCAAACTGTTCTTGGTCTTTTCCTTCAGGAGAACTCTCTTCATTGTCTAACTTCACCCAAAGGTGAGGGCCAATTGAACTCCCATTAATTTAATTGAGAAATGGGAATTTTTTAAGTGCTCCAAATGGGGAAAAAAGTTGAGTTGAACAAGCAGCATTTTTGAATGAACATAACCCCCTTACCATCTCTCCACTCTCTTTGGTTTCTCCAAATCCCTAGTCTCCTAGTATTGAAGCAGCCCTGGCTTATTCTGAAAGAACTCTGCTAAAGGAAAATCAGGTTACATCAGTGGCCCCATGTGTAATTTTAGTGCTGCATCTCTCCCAGAATATACAGAATAAATAGATTAGGTTGTAATTCACTCACAGCTCTATGTATAGCCAGTGGCTCTGGGGCTTGCAAGTGCAGACGGTCTGTCAATAAACGTGTTTGCTGTGGACCATGGAAATGTGGTCTTTATTAGATGGGCAGGAAAATTTTGACCATTTTAGCAACCCTGGGTAGTACTTCAGGCTGGAAAAGAAAACAATTCCAATATACAGTCAATCAGCTTCCGCCCCTCCCATTTCAATCTATAATTTAACTGTACCTGAGAAAATATAAACATATGGGAAAATGTCACCATATCCCAGTATCAAACATGGCAGTTCTAAAGTAAAGGAAACTAAAAGACCAGCCCTGTAAAAGCTGAAATTTCCCCCAGGAAATAGTCTGAACTCTGAGGCAGAAAATGGCCCAGCCAAGCAGGGGAATTCTTTTAGACTTGCCTTCCCTCAAGTATTTTTATCCGTTTGTGTAGCCATCATTCTCCAGGAAAACAAATACCTAGACGTGAAGCATTTCTCCAATTTTGCACGCTTTTAACTCTCTGTCTCCAGGGGTCACTAGGAGAGGGGCAGAGGGGGAGGGAAGGTAGCCCATTACTTATTTGAAGACCTTTTTCACATTAAATGCTGGAGAAATGGGTTAAAAATGAACTAGCACTTTTCTTTCTCTCCTTCTCTCAAGTAAAAATATATGTTCTCCATCTGAAGTTTATTTAAGTCCTTTGGGAGAGTGGTGCGGCATAGAGTCTCTAGTAAATTGCCAACGTTTTATGGTTATGCTGGCACCAAGTCAAACACACATCTCCTTGGCTTATGTTGCTGTCTTGAAGGAGGCAGATTCCAGTGTGTTTTTCTATGAGCTGAATATTACCATTGACTGGGCAGGGAAAGCCCTTCCCAGCAAGAGCTGGTAGGTAACGGGTCTTTTTGGCTTTTAAAGATCTATGGGGATTTAATTATTTTGATGTCACATTACTAAAATAAGCCTCTCCTCTACCCCTTATGTGCCACTACCATTCCCCCCCTACACACACACACACACACTCACACACACACACACACACACACGGAAACATCAATTCTGTTTCTAAAATGTGAAAGCAGACAAGTTTTATTTTGATGGTTACTTTTAAAATAATTTTATAAGAATAACTCTAATCATTCCAATGTTTAAGGACTGTGGTATTTCCCCGCCACCTATCCTGTCACAAACTCTTTGAAAAGAGAAGTTATATTTGATTTCATTCTGGTAGCTTCAGCACCTGGTACAGAATTCTTAATATAATACTCAATATATGTTCGTCTACTTGAAATTATTGAATTAACCAGGAATTGATTGACAAATGTGATGGCCATTTGGGTTCTCCTGAGTTCTAGAGTCTTATTTCTTGGTCAGTTTTAAATTATTTCCTAACATAAGTTCTAATTTTTAGTTTTGCTGAAGATTGGATGGCTTAAGTATTAGGGCATCTACCATGAATTTTCTTAAGGAGAATATTGTTAGTTAGCATTTTATCATTAGGTCTACAGATTAAGGAATATGAAATGGTTTTAGTTATAAGATATACAGTCGTTAGAGAACTTATCTAAGGTGTCATAAACAGTAGTTATTCTTTAATTATATATGTCTAACTAAAGCTTTAAGATTTTTTTCTGCCCCTGGACATTTATTCATGTTAACATGTTTAGACTTCTGGATAGTTGGAGCAACTCTGTGCCATCCCAGTCTGACTTTATGTCATCAGAAAGGATAAAAGTTCTGTCCCCTCTAAATTTTTGTCCATTATCATAAAATATAATAATTCAGGTTTTTATTGCTTTAAGGTATAAAAAGCACTCAATATACAGAAGCTCCAAGATTTAAAGTAGATATTATTCATCTCCATTTACTAGAGAAGGACACTGAAGCTGAGAACAATCATCCAGCTAGTTAGTGTCTCCATTAAGATTTGTAGCCAGACGTCTTTCCTCCTAGCCTAGTGCTCTTCCCATTATACAGTGCTGTCGCTAAAGCTAGCTGAGGTTCCTTAGAGATACTGTTTTCTTCCTCTTCCCTTCTTTCTAATACCTCTAGTCATTTACTATTCCTCATCATTTATTCTCTGGTGACATTTCCTGGTAATATAGCATATAACCCAGAAGAGAAGGCAAAAGTCTGGAAAGATCTTTATCATATGTTTAGGGTTAGCAAGTTGTATTATGCTTTGCAAGTGTCAAAACAGGAAAGTATATCTATAAAGTGTTTTCTGGGTCACGTTTAGGGTTTCCTCTTGCGAATTTTATATTGGATGTCAAGCTGTCTGTCTTCTCTCTTTTCAGCCTCATAAGGATAGTGATACCAGACCTGGTGGCACATACCTATCATCTCAGCTACTCTACCCCAGAGATCAGGGGTGGTGGATTTCTTGAGTCCCTAGGGAGCAGGTGATTGCCAGGTTTCCTAAAGAGGCCTGGAGTAGTGAAGGTTGGTAATGTAGCAGGGCAAAACTGCTGTGCTGATTGGGATGGGACTGAGCCAGTGAGGAGCACCTGCAGGTCCATTTCTGGGTGAGTTGGGGAGAACCAATCAGAGAGAGACAGAGATAGAATTGGATAGACGAATAAATGAACAAGGATAGAATACACTTCTTAGAAAAAGGCATTTATTATCCACTAATTTAGCTAAATGTTTTACTAATACTATGTCTTTTTCCTTTAACACTTCTTAAAGTTATATATTCTTTACACTTTCTGGGAATTGTAAAAAATAATAGTAATTTTTATTTTTCTCAACCAGTCTCTTTCATATTTAAAGGGATTCCATCTATCCTCTTTCCCATTGTTCATTCCATCTGATACAATCCTTCTTTATAACCTGTCTAATGTGAAAGTATTTGCAGATTCTATACTTGCTTACATGCCGTCATGGGGGGGGAGGGGAAGGAGGGAGAGAAAATTTGAAACTCAAGGAATTGTGGAATTGAATCTTGTAAACTAAAAGTAAACAAACAAATTAATAAAGACCAAAAAATTAAAAAAAAATTAAAGGGATTCCATCTCATTGTAGCTTTCAAGAATTGCTGCTTCTCTATATGCTTTATGATTTTTTAGATAAATGATATCTTCCATACCCTGGTGTGGAGGCAGAGGTACGATGCTTTCCAGAAAGAGGTGTCTGGGAACAATGTCTCTGATGATGACAAGGCAAAGCATGAGGATAAAAGTCACTGAAGACAAGAAGAAGGTCTCTATGATCTCAACCCCACTGAACAAATCTTGATTTGCCCAGGATAGTGATAGCTCTGCATAGAGGGATATCACAGGATTTTATAATTTCTACTTAGATGAAAAAACTTTGAATAAAGGTCCAGTGAACTTCTGCTCTCTGAAAAACAGCCTAGCTAATTTCAGAGGCTCATCATCAGAAGGCTGGTCACCAAGTGATTCATCCTTCTGGCCAGAGCAAACCATAAGTATTTTATACTAAATCATGGAGGTGCTGCAGTCTTTGGTGGTGCAAGAAATGTTGACAATGATAAAATCATCCACTATTTGAAATATTTAAATCATTTCCTCTTCTAGGGTCCCTTTCATTTTCTTATTCTTGTATGTCTTTCTTGGGATAATAATATCACATATATGCAGCACTTTCATTTATAAAGCACCTTCCTTAAAATAACCTTGCAAAGTAGATAGTGTAGGTTTTATTAACCCTTTTGTACAGATGGGGAAACTAAGGTACAATGAGGATAAGTGACTTATACAGAGTTGTTATGCCTCTGTAGTATGATACAGCCAGAATTAGAAGCTGAGTGTTCTGAATCTAAGTCTAAGCCTCTAGGCACTAAATCGCACTGGTTCTATGTGGTGATGTTTTCATAAGAAATACAAAAACCAAAACTGCATTTCTGGAGCATTCCTGCTTCAGACAAACTATGGCAACATGACACAAGTAGAGGAGCACTAACTCTAATGTTAGATGACCTAGATTCTGCCTCTGCCCGACACCCCCCGCCCGCCCCCACCCGTGTGCCCTTGGGCAAGTCATACGACTTTCCACCTGTCCAGACTGACAATGCTATGGTTTTGTGCAAGGATGATGGCTTGTTGTTGTTTTGTTTGCTTCTAATGTGCTTTTTGAGGGCGCCCAAAAGTTATTTGTTGGCTGCGTCATGCACAACAGCACATTGGGCCAACATCATCCATATAAAGGAAAAATGATAGAAGAGAACTGAATGGTGTTGAATTCCCTCAGATTTAGAGCTGAGGACTTGATTTGGGAGGTAGTTGATATTGTCTGCACTGCCCTCTCTTGGTATTGGTTGGGACTACAGTGACTACATTGGACATAGACCCAGTTGCTTTCCCTAGACCATATTATTGTGTTGGAGAAGAGACAGAATTCTTCAATGGGATAGACATGTTAATTAATAAGATGCAAAATTGCCTAAGGTTTCTCTGTTATTCAAAGTTATTTTTTTCTCTTAGGAAGATTGAAATATGAAGTTGCAAGGAGACCTTTTTCTGTTCCTATGCATTGTTTTTCCTTTCCCTCTCCCAGTTTTGCTAGCTCTAGAAGGAGAAGATCCTGATCTGCCCCAAGAAAAGACCTTCCTTGTGTTAAATTTGTCCTGGACAGATCCAGAAAACATTGGGTGTCTGTGGGAGAGATTTATATATCCATATACTTGCCCCATTTTTAACTACAAAGAGATATGGGACATCAGAGATGTTTTCCCCATTGAGAATCATAAAATTTCTTCCCTCCCAATTCTGACATAAGAACAAGGAGCTGCCCAGGAAACTATACTGCAGGAACAATGTAAGGTCTCTAATTGGCTCATTCTAATAATATACATATGTCAGGATGTCTTGTGACTCCATTGGCCTAAGCTTTTTCCTCATTTTTATTTATGCATTCTACTTCAAAATAGCAATCTGATTCTCCAGGCTATGCATTTTTAGGAGATCATTGCCCATCATGAGTGGTTAATCTAATTTGGAATTCTGCCTGATAACATACCACCTAAGGCATATTATAATCATCAGGAAATAAGGCCTGTCCTGCCTGACCTGTTACCTTTGTTTTCAGACTCATCACACTGTTTATAGTGGAAATCAAGAATAGACTAGATTTATTTATTTTTAGTTTCTTTTATTATTTTCTCCCATAGGGTAAAAGCAGTGTACTTAACTTTTTAAAAAATGTATTTACAATTAAATTGATATGTGAGAAGTGTTATTCTATTAACCAATCTAAGTAGTTCATTTTATCTGTGGAATTAAGAAAATTTATTTTTTCCAGATACTTAAATTGTCAAAAAGAAAATAATTTCACAAAACAGAAGCTGTTTCTGGGAATGAGCTGCCAGAGCTATTACTAGAGTAGGATGACTGAGCCTTTGTGTCAGGATGCTGATATCCAGGGGACAGCCATCTTTCTCATGGTAGTCCACATATTACTGTCCATGTGTCTAAGGTTGTCTGCAAGCCTACAGTGTCATCCCACTTCCCATTGCCGCCCCAGAATCTGTAGATATAATATCACTCTCCTAGGGCCTTCCTTGCCCCTTCAATCCTTGTGGAGGCATAAGTTGAATTCTCTTAAAAATGGGTCACCTCTTACTGGGCATAACTTCATCCATGGTTGAACTGCCCTTTGCACAGCTGTAGTCACTACCATTCTCGACCACCTACCGGATAGATTTTTTTCGCCTCATGTTTTAAAAAAAAAAAATCTAGTTATAACTTTGTGACCTGATAACATGTTTATTTATAGTCTAGGTAGAAATAAACATTCAGTGATTAAGCCTTCAAGATGTTGAGTGCGTTGGGCATAAATCAGATAAGGGCAAATGCTAATACAAAATTCTGAGACTGGTTGTAAAAGCTAAACTGAGAATCTTGGAAACATCTAGAGAAAGTTTCCAAAGATCTAGTTTCACTTTTACTTGAAATACCAAGGACATATTTACTATCTTGTCTTTGGAAAGTTTCAAATCACAAAAATGGAAGAATTCCGGACTTAGTACCTTCTGGGAGATTTTCCCCCCTAGGTTTCTGTTTCTTGAGCAATAATGGAGACCTACTAGAATTGGACTCAGAGGACATGGTTTCAAATCCCAGGGTTCTGCCACTTACTGGCTGTGTGACATTGAACAAGTCCTTCCTATTCTCTGTGCCTTGGTTTCTTCATCTGTAAAATGGAGATAATCCTTAACCTACCTCATGAGGCTATTGTGTGGAAACAAAGAGCTAATAAACATATGGCATTTTGTAAACCATTAGACACTGTGCTAATCATCATCATTATTATATTCTTAAAATGCCAAAAAAAAATCTGGCCTTTTTAACTTTGAAAATAATATGACCCTAATTTGGCACTGACATCAAAATTGTTGTTTCAGGAAAATTGTGAACTCTTCTATTCATCTTAATGGACTCAACTTAAAGACTAACTTGCCAAAATTTCAGTAATCAAAGATACTATTTCAGATATAGATGTGATACAAAGGGCCATAGACATCAAGAACCATGTAAGCCTGAGCGTGCCTACAACATGGGAAATTTCAACAAGCATTTATTCATGTTAAGGCACTTTTGATGTGCAAGGCACTGTGCTAAATGCTGGGGGTACAAAGCCAAGAACAAATTAATCCCTTCCCTTAAGGAGTTTACATTCTATGGAAGGTCTGAGAACTGGAAGGGGTTAATCTAGTCTAATCCCCACATTTGACAAGTGAGGAAACTGAGAGATTAAGTAACTTGCTCAGAGTTACACAGTAGTGGAGATAGGCTTAGAAACTATGCTGTCTGACTCCAGAATCAGCACTTTTCACTCTGCCATGCTGCCTTTCAAAGAAAAATGATCAGCCATTAATTAGAGATAGTAGAGAACCCTAAAATCTTGGTTTGGGGTGGGGGAGATTAGGAGAGAGTAACACAGGAGCTAAGCTTTGAAGAAAAAAAGAGATTCTGGAAGGCTGAGGCAGAGGGATGGGAGATGGAACATTGAGTTTGGGAAACAGTGCAGTTTAGCTGGTATATTGTGAAGGGTATTCATGATAAGCCTGTAATGGTATTCTTTAACTGAGTTGTAGAGACCTTTAAATACCAGATTTAAAAGATTGTATTTGATTCTAGAGAAAATAGGAAGCCACTGAAGTTTTTTGAGCAAGGGAGCAATATGGTCAGACCTGTGCCTTGAGATTATTTTAGTTGCTTTATTGAATATGAAATGGAGAAGGAAACCTAGACCCATCAGGAAGTTTTTACAATAGTCCAGTCAGGAGGTGATGAAACCCTGAAATAGAGTAGTATCTGTGTGAATGGAGAGAGGAGAGATGGGGTGGAAGTAAAATTGACCTAACTTGGCTTATAGGATGTGGGTGGTGAGGGGGAGGGATAAATCATAGATGACATGGAGATTATGAACCAGATTGGCTGGCATTGCCTGTATCATATGAGTCACAAAAACTGTAAAGACTGTAGGAAGAGTTCTAAGAAGGAAGAGGTACTGACTATCGTCAGCATGCTGAATCCATTCCACCATTATGGTCGATATCCTAATAGTGATGATAATTGCTTACTTCAAAAGTTTAAAATTTTGAATATTTTTTAAAGTAGAAGGACCCAGCTTTTATTGTCAAGTTTAAAATGAACCTATGGGGAATGACCAATGATTCCTAAGCACAATGTCTTACACATAATAGAACTCAATAAATATTTATTAATCTGTTTTGCCACCCCAGTGTGTGGCCAGTTGTCCCAAGGGGCTTACTGGAATTCCCCAAACAAAGTTATTTTAACTCACCTAGTTTCAAAAATATATCTCTGCCAAATACTACCCCTGGTTCTGTGGAAAAGATGGTGTTTTTGAATCAACCCACCAACCTCAGAATGTGGCTCTTTGAAAAAAAAAATTAGAATCACTGGTTTGAAATATTAAAATTCATAAAACATTCTGTATTTTTAGGAAGAAAAACTTGAATTCTCCAGAAGGCTTGTGGGGTTTCAAATACCTCTTCAACAGCATTTTTATAATGAGGATAAATGAAACTAAGCTTCAAATAAGCCCAAGCATTAAAAAGTAGAGGCATTTAAAGACAAGTAGCTAAATTCTCTTTGGGTTTTATCTGACCCTCCAAATTATAGAAATCATCAGAAGTAGTTAAATTTTTTCCCCTTACTAATTCCTTCAATTAAAGAGCTATTCATTCTTTGTCCTTAAACATTTTAGTGAAAGGCACAGCAACTAATAGGTCCTCAGCATCCTCAGTATCAACTGCATAAAATATGGAGAGTTGAACCAGAAATCTTCATGAAATTAGACAAATTTGACCTCTTAGATATCATTGAGGCTTATTAGGTTGCGGCACATGACTGAAAGATGGTTCTAGCAGGGCATATACCTTATTCAGGTTAGATAAAGAAGGGGAAGGGAAAATAGTGGTGTCTATTAAAAAAGATACTCTCATTTGAGGAAATCCAGAGACCAGAGAAGGGAACAGGAGTGAAAAAGATTTGGGTGAAATATCAATTGAGACAGAAACAAGAAGTGATACTTTCATTTGAACATATTATGGACTACCTGGAGAGAAAGAAGAAATAGATAAATGATTGGAAATAGATCATGAACCTGCCATGGAGAGCTACTATAGTGGTCATATCAGATTTCAATTATTCACCCATGTGCTAAGGCTTTCTTTTTGCCAAAAGCAAAGCAGCTGACAATTTCTTGACTTGCTTCAAAGACAATTTCATCCTTCAAGAAGTGGGAAACAGTAAGAGGAAATTTTGTTCCAGATCTGATTCTTACTAATGGGGGTGGACTTGTTAGAGTGGAAATGATGGGAATCTTAGAGAGAATTGATCTTTTAGAATTTGTGATAGAGAAGAAAAGGAAATTGAACATATTCTGGCATAAACTTTTGATTTTAGGAGTGCCCCACCATCCTTCTGATCATGAAGGTTCAGATTCACAACCTCTGTGTTATCCTTGATCCATTACTCTCTTTCACTCCACATATCCAATTAGTTACCAAGTCTTACCCATTCTGTTGCCTCAACACCTCTTACATATCTGACCTTTTCTCCCTATTTACATGGTGATTATTCTACTTGAGACTTCCATGGACTATTGCAATAACGTCTTAATTGGACTCCCTTCCTAGAGTCTCTCCCCTGCCCAATACCTCCCCTCCACATGTACCAAAGTGATATTCACAAAGCACAGATCTAATAAAGTTGCTCCCCTCCTTGGGGAAAAAAAGACCCCAAAACTCAAGTGACTCCTTCTTGCCTTTAAAATCAAATAGAAACTCTTCTGTTTAAAGCTTAAACCCTACATAAATTGTCTCCAACCTAATTTTCCAGTCTTATCATATGTTATTCCCTTCAAGGTAGGTAGATAGTACAATGGGTACAGTGCTGGGCCTAGAATCAGGATGCTTTAAGTGTAAATCACTTGGCACAGTGCCTGACACTTAGTAGGTACTTAATACATTTTTGTTTCCTTCCTTTCATGTGGGCCCTTGCTGTTATTTATGCATGATTCTTCATCCCCTGCCTCCACACCTTTACACACTTCTGAAACACAATCCTTCCTCACCTCTGCCTCTCAGCCTTTGGTTTCCTTCAAAGCCCAACTGAAGCACCATCTTCTACATGAGGGCTTTCCCTACCCTGAGCCTAGGGTCTCCCCATAAAATTATGCTCTATTTATTTTGCGTATCCGTATTCATGTGCATGGTATCTCCCCAAAGAGCACCCTTCAGGGCGGAAGCTGTTTTTCTCTTTGTCTACTCAGAGCCTGCCATGATGTACTCAGCATAATGTAAGTGCTTAATAAATTTGTTTTGATTGCTTTATCAAGAGGATTTAGAGAAGGGATACATCAGATTCCTTTTTCTTAAAATTCTCCATTGATGTTACAGGGCTTTTTACATCTCCTGGCAGTGTTTTTTTTGCTACTCCCAACAGACCTGAACGACCCAGCTTGTCTTGTTTGTTTTATGATTCCATAAGGTATTTCTCCCTAGTAGTTTCACATGGTGTTACTGCATTGGTGCCATGTCCCGGTGCCAGCCACAATTCCACTGTGCTTTAGGTTGTAAAGTTTCTTTCTGTTCCCTGGCTTCTGGCTTCAACTTAATTCATCTGGAGTTTTCCTTCTTCATTGGAAGATGAGTAGACCCTGCCATGGTTTTTTGGTTTATTTTAAGGTGCCAGGGTTTTCTATAGGTCTTTTAAAAAAGCAGAAACTTATAATGCATATAGCCATTATACTGGAGGAGACATCCATCTTGGTGCTGGTGGGGTTTCTTCCCCCTTCTTTCTCTGTGGAGTAGATGGTTTGTATATTTCTTTCAGAATGTCGTCTAAAACTCTCTCCAGTGAAGTCGCTTTTAGGAGCTGGTGACTCAGACTTTGCTTTTTTTTTTTTTTAAACATCATTTCTTGGTCATCTAATGTCACTCTCTGGCTTAAGACTTAGCTAGCCTGGCTCCCCACTTAATTCTTAATTCCTAACAGATAAAGCTATACCTAGTTATCATTCATGTAGAGGTTATCCTTTCAGCAGACTGCCAAGGGCACTAGGATTTGGAATCTCCTAGATACTCAATTCTAAAACTCTTTCTCTCCCATGCAAATTAGTAGGGGAAAACTGGGACTGTGGAAACTAGAAGAAAATTGAGCCCCAATTTAAGGTCTTTATCTTCTCTGGTCTAGCCACATTCTTGCCTTTATTATGTATATTTCTTTAACTCCTTTGAGGGATGTTCCTGTGTGTAGCCACTTTTTCTCAGGCATCTTGCACTTAACTTAATAGCCCCTCTCTGTGGTTTGTTTTTGAACTTTGGGACTTTTTTCCCCCTTGTCCTTTAGCCTGTACTGAAGAACTGACAGCTAGGTGGCACAGTGGATAGAGCCCCAAACCTGAGGTCAGCATGACCTGAGTTCACTTCCTGTCTCTTATACAACCTGGGCAGTTCACTTAACCCTATTTGCCTCATTTTCTTCATCTGTTAAAAAAAAAAGGAAATAGCAAACCATTCCAGCATCTTTACCAAGAGAACCCCAAATGGGATCATGAAGAGTCACACCCAACTGAAACATTGTAGAAGAACCTAAAGTTTTCTTTAGGGAGGGAACCTTATGCAGTAGAGAATTTAGGATTAGGTTTAATCAGAGTGCCTGAGTTCAAATCCCTGTTTACTAGCTTTGTGATCCCCAGTAATTTTACTTAACCTCTCTAGGCCTCAGTTTTCTCACTGGTAAAATGTAAAGGTTAGGACTAGACAATCCCTAGGTTCCTTTCCTGCTGTAAAATCTTATTCTATAACAAGAAGATGCATTGTTTTAAAATCAGAATTTACAAAATATAAAATGTATGGGAAACCAAGAAAAAAGATTGAGACTGTATATTCCCAGAGAGGAAAGTTTACCTTTTCAGTAGCATTTAGTTTGGCAGAGTGGCTTATTCATGGGTCATTTAAGATCCTAGGATCCTAGATCCAGAGGTGAAAGGAATCTCAAAAGTTACTGAATACACACACACACACACACACACACACACACACACACATTTTACTGATGGAAAGAATGACTCAGGAAGGAGAATTGACTTGTCCTGTCTGCTAAGAGTCAGTAAGTGGCAAAGCCAGAATTCTCCTTTGAGTCCTTTGACTTCAAATCCTGTGGCCTGCCTACTTCCTATCAAGAAACCATGAGATAGGGGCTCCAGGTGGCTCAGCGAGTAAGAGCATCAGCCCCAGTGTCGGGATGACCTGGGGGATCAAATCCGGGCTCAGATACTTAGCACCACACCCAGAAATAATTGGCCGTGTAACCTTGAGCAAGTTACTTAAACCCAGTTGCTTTAGAAAAAAAAAAAAAAAGAAAAGAAACCATGCGATACAATAATGTCTCTTCACTTTGCACATAATTGATCTATAGAGACCCTTAAGAGAAAAAGACACTGTAATATCACTAACTTAATCAAGGACTCTGCCTTTCTCTCTCTTATTTCCAGTCAGCCGACCTACTGGCCTAGAACATACCACTCCAGCTCCTAAAGGATGGCTGGCTGTTACTTCCCATCCTCAAACTGCAGCTCTCTCTCATGTATCTTAAAATTAAAGTGCTTTTTTGAAGACTTTCCTGAAAGTTTCAGGTTAATTAGCCAGCCAGGCAATTGAAAGCTACTATAACAACCCCCCAAATTGCCCATCAAAGGCAACTGTATCTTTTTCACCCCCTTCCAATGGTGGAGACAGTGAGCCCTATTCAGAGCTTTTTGCCGGAAACAAATGGAGTGGAAAAGTACACAAAGTACCACAATTATGTAATTTTGCAGTTTTCCCCTCTTAAAATAAACTCTAGTGTGTGCCTTTTCCCAACCTCAGCTATGCTACTGGGAGAGCTGCAGGTCAGAACTGGAAGAGAAGGAAGCCATCTCCTGTGCCAACAGGCCACTGTTGACTGAACACGTTAAGGAAAACAAAAATTTTCCAGCATCACAGGTGCCTGTAGGTTGGGGATATTGGGGGGAGCCTTAATTCACTAACCAACTCAGCAAACAGAGTTTACCTCAATGTTCTTTATTGAGTAAACAATCTATTCTCACTGGGAAAACTGCATCACACAACTCCCATGTTCTACAGACATATGGAGCCCATTCTGAGGGAACACACACAGGCAATGCTGTCTTAACTTTGCTTCTCTTTTCCTCCCTCCGCTACTCCTCCGTTCTTGGATGATTTAGTAGGAAACCAGTTACATGTCAAGCAATCGACCTATGTTTTCACTGAAAAGTGACAGTTTTTCGTGGTGGGTCTGCAGAAGTCATGCCATAGCTATGAAGGATTGGGCAAAAGCAAGAAGGAAAAAAGTCTCTCGTTAGAGTAGAATTATTGTTATTTAAGCCTGGTAGGAACAGATTTTCTCTGCTGATTGTTTTAGAACTTGATTACTTGGTTCTAGAGTTAAGTGCTAGTCATTCATGAGCACTGTTACCATTTAGATTTGTGGTTGTCCTTTCCCTAAGGGTTAGCTCTACTCTCATGTAAATCTTCCTAATAGACAACTTCCATTCTACCATTTCCTTGCTCAGGGACCCACCTGGGTTCAGGCTCCCTCCACAGTGTGACCCACTTCACCTATCCATAGTTAAGCCCTTTTACTTTATCAAGAATCTTCCCTTTCCAGACAGCCTGGTCCACTTACTGCTCCTCCCCTCCCAACTCTATTGCCTCTCCATGCCAGTGCTCTCCTTATCCCTCTCTCCACCCCCCAGTCTACAATGCCTGTCTGTTTCTCCACCAATTCAAACTTTTCCCATCCTGTAAGGTTCAACACAAGTCCTACTTTCTCCCAAATAACTTCATGATATACAGTATAGTACTTCCTTCTGTCCTTCTGTACACATATTCTTATTGTCTTCTATGTACGTTACACCATGGCAAGTGCTAGATGAGAGATAAAGTTTAGAAAAGACAAAGCCCCTATGTTATTCAGGTGTTTAACTTATGTAACTTTAGATAGACATAGGTCCTAGCCTTATGGATTTTTAGGCTTCAGAACTGGCAGGAAGCAAAGAAATCAACTAGTCTAACCCCCTCAGTTTCCACATGAAGAAGACTGAGACCCCCTAGAGGCTATTTAGGTAAGTTAAAATAATATATGGTCACATGCCCCTTTGCCTCACATAATTTATATCTTACAGCATTATTCTTAAAATTTATGTGTGTATAAACACACACACACACACACACACACACACACACACACCCGTCTCCTTATGGACTGACCATATCTTGTATTTTGTCTTTGGGAGTCCTCCATAATACATACTATAATGGTAGACACACAGGTGCATAGTAAAAATTTTGTTGTTTAATTGAAAACTATTTCAATCCTTTTGTTTCTGTTAGAGAGCCATAAAACCCTTTGATATTTGGTTCCAGAACCTAATCTCTGCCCCAAGGTCTAATCACATTTGGGGCTCTACTGCCCAGTGGAATTCTTTTTGGAGTGAACAGTTCCATGTTTTCCTAGGTATAGTCCTGGCTAAATCCTCTTATTCAAAAGCATTTGGTTCCTTTAAAGTTTGTTAATTTACTAAAAGTTCCCATCACTGGGATATCGTAATATTTATTTGGACCTGGAGATCTTTGAGAACTCTGAAAACAAACACTGCCATTCCTGACATTGGGAAAATATTATCTTTATGCCTAGTAGAATTTCTTATTCCTATTGGGTGTTCACCAAATATTCCTTGATGGGAAGGACTGAAAGCTTTTAATGAGAGGAGGAGATAGTAATTCATAAAGAGTACTAGTGTCAAAGTCAAAGGACCTAGTAAAAACCCACTCAGCTTACTAACTCTCTCTAATCTATCAAATGAGGGAGTAAGTGATATGTATGTTTCTTTTTAGCTATCAGGTTTATGATTCTAGGAGTGCTTTAGTGGACCAAGCACAGGACTGAGCAATAGGAGACCTGAAGCCTCTTCCCCCAACATTGCTGTGTCACTTTTGACATCCCTTTTCTCTGGGCTTCAGTTTCCTCATCTTTAAAATGGGGAGTTTGGATTAGATGACCCCTAAATTCTGGCATCCTATATCAGATTCTCTGCTGAATGACTCATCTTTTCACATGGGCACCCAGCTTGAAACAAGTGGCTGAGAATTTCTAGAATTAAACTTGTTGGGTTTGGTTTGGTTTTTAAAAACCAGCAGCATGTTTTTGTATATCCAAAAAAGAAAAAAATCCAAGCTGTTTGGGGATTTGAGTGAAGGCTTGGATTACTATGCCTTTTATCCAAATCAGTGCCCTTTCCCCTCCTTCCCTTCTACCTTATAAAAATCATAGTTAGCCAGTGGGGATTCTTTCATACTTCTGGCAGAAAAGGCTTTGATGGTTTTGAGTGATTGATTGATTGTCTCCTCCAATCTGATCTCTTCATCCTTCACCCTCCCTGGAATAATGCACAGGCTGGTCTCCCAATTAAAAACTGCCTTTCTTGTCAATTTGCATTAACTGAGTAAGCAAGGGTCAGAAAGCCAAAAAAAAAAAAAAAAACCCAGCCCAAACTAAAGGTTTTGAGCTTGCAATTTCCTTTTAAAAAATCAAACATCATTTCAGTGAAGATAATTTTAATAATCAGTGGAACTAGGAAATTTTTTATATTTATCACATTTCAGGACAGTAGTGAAATGAGGGGATGAAGTATCCTGATTTTACTTGGTCTCCTTGGTTTCAGCTGCCTGCTCATAGTACTGAGCTATGTAAACAACCCCTTCCCTCAGAATTTATGGAAGATCACCCTTAGTTCCATTTGTAATCTTTTCTGTCTGATTCCTGATTTTCTTCCACATAAAAAAAAAGGCAAAAAGTATCTCAAAACAGTTTTAGGATTGTCCTAGATGAGTTTACAGAGGAAAAAAAGCCCTCCACATTCACTTGAAACAGTTTCCACCCAAGGAAAAGCTCTCCAGGGCATTTCAGACCTTTCACCTTCTTGACCCAGGAAATATGAAGACCATGACCTCCCACCTCTTTGTTGAAATGGACTTGGCAGAACTCCTTGACCCCTTGGGTTGCTTCTTCCTGTCCCGGTGTCAGAGGAAGGAAGGATGCGGTCTCTTGTCCTTAGGGGTTACAGCAGCCTCAAACCCATAGAAAGAAACAGCTTTATTAATTCCAGCTTTGCTAATAAGGAATTACAATAGTTGTGGGATTTGGCAGTACAACTGTAGTCAATTGCCATGCACAGTGCAATTTTCCCCTGTATTGTTTGTATTTTTGATTTAGCTACAAATAATTTAAAGATGTGTTGTGTCTCCTCCAATTAAAATGGATATTTTCAACTTTTATGCTGTCAGAATTTTAAAACAAATATAATAAATTTGAATTTGTATTAAGGAAAAAAAGCATGTGTGTGTGTGTGTGTGTGCACATACGTGTAATGTTACAGTTGGTAGCGTTGTGCTACTTAAAATGCTATAAACTAATCCTATAACCCTAACGATGTATAATATATTAACTGTTACTATTTAAAGTTATGCTATTTAATTAGTCATTTATTTTTTCTTCTCTAAATTATAAATTTTGGAGGCATATATATTAAACAGCTAGTACCTGGAGTTTAGAAGGTTCTGATTTAAATGAGGACAGACAGTACAGGCAATATATACTGTAACTCATTAGTTAGTCTAGAATTCCTGGGAAGGACTTGAACAACTCAGTTTAATTCTTTGGTCACCAACTAGATTGGAAGACAGAGGACCAAAGCTCTGAGCTCAGTTCTGTTACTTAACTTGATATATGACCTTGGGTAGATCACTTTCCTGTATCTGAGGCTCAGTTTATGCTTCTGTTAAATGAAGGGATTTGAGTAAATGACCTCTCAAGGCTTTTTCAGCTCTAGAGCCCTGTGACCCTTTTTTAAATCTAACATTCTAGGACATATGCAGCATGCTGTTAACACCAGTGATTTACATACCAAATGGCCCAAGAATCTAAGTTATATTAGCTTAAAATTTCTCTGAGACTCTTGGGACACCCTGTATAATAGGTGCTCAAAAATGATTGTTGGATTAGATGGTAGAGGAGATACCACTGGATCTAAAAAGGCCTACATTCAAATCTATCCCTATGTAAATGTTCAAAAAGCCACTGCACCTCAAGAGTCCTCAGTTTTGTCTTCTGTAAAATGAGGAGGTTGGGCTGAGTGGGTACATGTTTGTAATCCCTGAGCTACAGTGGGCTGAACCAATCGGGTGTCCTCATGTAGTCCAACATTATATAATGAGCCCCCAAGAATGAGAGGCCACCAGGATACCTAAGGAGGGGGTGAACCAACCCAGACTGGAAATGGAGCAGATCAAAGCTTCCATGCTGATCAGTAGTGGGATCAGCCCCAGGAGTGACCACAACACTTCCAACCTAGATGATATGAGGGGAACTCAGGCTCCAAGAGAGGGGTTGGGGTCATCTCTGATATTCCAGGACTTTTCCTTCTTTGTGAATGACAATTTAGGATAAAAGATTTTGTTATGCTGATTCAGTCAGTTTATACTCTTTTCTCCACAGACACAGCCTGTGCCTAACCCCATTGCCTACTACTTGCACCAGTCACCATGGTGGTTTCACCAGTTTGAGACCTTCAGCAATCATTTCATCGAGCTTGTGGTGCCATTTTTTGTCTTTTTGGGACGCCGTATGTGTATCATTCATGGAATTGTGCAGATCCTCTTCCAGGTGAGTTTTTTTCAAAAAGTACCAAAGCAGCCTGTCACTTTTACAAGCTTTCCCATTTCTTTGCTATTGGGACCAAAGATTGGTAAGTCACAGGCAAGTCTTACTTTAGCCATAGATTTGGCTTACAAGCTCCTTCCTGTCTCTGTGGGCCTCCATTTCCTTTTTTGTAGTCATCTCCCTAGAGCTCTGTGAAAAATTGGGAAGGAGTGACCCACAGCCTGCTGAAGGTTGGCCTTTTCCCTGGGAGATAATGAAGGAGCTGCAGTTGAAGGTCAATTAACTCTTTCTGGATATTTGTTTCCCTTACCTTTTGGCTAAATGGTGACCTAACAGCATCCTCAGCACTTTCTTACCCTACTTATACCCAGGGAGGGGCCTATTCCCTTACAGAAAGGTCTGGCCAGAACTTTTAAAGGCCCCTGGTGCTTCTTCAGAGAACAGGTCACTATGGAGTACCTCCCTTGGGCACTTGGATGCGAATGACTTTCTCCAGAATTGCCTTGCAGACTGGCAGCTGCCCAGGGTGACATCACAGCCCTGAAAGTCAACCTTTAGAGTTGATTTGAGCACTCTGGCTAGAACCCTGTAAAAAGGACTTCAGAAATAAAAAATTCAAATTGATGTTAGGGAGGCCTCTAGGGATTTACTAATGGATACAGGACCTTTCACATCTAGGTCATCAGTTCAAATCCAGCCCAAATTGCTAGCGACTGAAAGTCATCACTGTGTGATGGTTGGAAGGGGAAACCTGTATGAAGTGAGTTATTGATGTCAGTGGAGCTCCTACCAGTCAGTGGTCCCCCTTATAATTGACACTAATTGGCCCCCTGGTTGGCAGACTCAGCTCAGGAATGGGGGTGGGATTGGGGGAAGAAAGCAGGTCTGCCTGTACCATGGGGACCATACTGCTTTTTTATCCCTCAGTGCAAGCCCTCCACATCAGTATTGAGTCCTGAGCTGGGAGGGAAGCTAAGGTGGAAGGCTCAGCCTTGGCTCTTCCTTCACCATGGCCTGGGGACTCAGAAATAGAGGTATTTCATTTCTAGGTTATTGAAACTAGCTCTTTCCACTAACCTTAAAATGAAACAGCAGGAGGTGTAGGGGGTGGGGAAGGAAGGAAGGCAGGAACAATCACTCCTTGGGCTTTTCTTTTGGAATCCCACATCCTGTCCTTTGTCAGCAGGACATATAGCACACCCCATGGACAGCCCTGATCTGGCAGAAAAGCAAAGACCCTGCCGGGCACTTGGTTTGATTTTTCTTTGCACTCACCCTGGTTCATGGGGAGTTCCAGCATTTATTACCATCTCAATGTGGTTTTCTGTATGAAGCAGTTAAGACAAAGGGTAAGAGACAAATGCCAGACCTGCTATCCCACAAAAGGCCAAATGCTATGGAATAATTTTATGGTAAATACAAACAGTGTAGACAGCCAATCTGTGTAATCCAAACCCAGACCTTCAGGTGATCCCTACATGGTTTGAGGGATTTGGGCTAAAGCAGATTTTAACATTTCAAGTACTCAGGTAATTATGACTGGGAAGCAGATTTGCCCAGTTTGCTGGCAGTCACATTGTTCCCCCTTTCTAAAAGCATTTTTTCTCATATATCTGTATTTTTAATACCACTCTTGTCCTATCTGTGATTTTCAAATGATGGGATTGTAACCAGCAATAGCCAATGAGCTTATTTATGAGGCACATAGTCCTATGAAGGAATGGGATAGATTAATGTTAGGGACATTGTGTTATGTCATTTATTCCAGTTGTTTTCATCTGTTTATTGCTATTATTATGCCTGGCGTCTGCTGCCTGCAGTAGGTTATAAATACAGTAGAACTTGTGGATAAAGCTAAAAGGTTTTGTCAAGAAATTAACTCTGTATTCTTGATTGTAATACTCTTATTGAAGAATACTTTTTAAAATAAATTGACAAAAGTTTTTATATTAGGTACAAAAAATGAATGGGTAGTTTTTCTTGAGTGTAAGTCACAGTTATCAATTGTAGGACACATCATCAGATACCTGGAAAGAGAAACCCAGGAAAGCAACAACTAAACATGATTGGGGCGGGGCAAGGTGACTTTGAAGGGGGAACATGTCATCACTGGATTCTGGGGGGTTGTTGGATCTAGGGTCTTGGGTGTCATCTTCCTTTCCTGGCACTTTCTTCAGAGGCCCGTCCTGCAGGGGGTTAGAGCCAAGGACTCTTCACCAGAAAGATCCCTACTAGGCTACTGTACTGTAGATGGGGCAGGAGGATGAGGGCCTAAAGGAACTCCCTGACAACCATACACTTTGGCCCCCTCTGTTTCTATCCCACCACCATGTTGTGGGGCTGGGAGATGCAGGAGTGCCCAGCTGAGGCTCCATTCAATCCTACAATTGGGAGAAGGAAAACAACTCCATGCCTTGTGTCTACTCCTGGTCCCGTGTAAGGAATGTGTCCCGAGGCGGGGGTTGGGGAACTTAAGACTATGACTGGGAGGTATGGGAGCCCCTGAAATATGTTTTGCTTTTACCTTTGGAAGGCCACAGAAAGAGTATGATTTAGAGCCTAGAGAATCTGAATTTAAATCTTGGCTCTTCCTCTTAATACCTGTGGGACACTGGGCAAATCATTTGACTTCTCTGGTCCTATCTTTTCCCATCTGCATAATGAACAAGTTAGGCTCCATAAACTCAAAGACCCCTTTAATTATTTTTAGTATTTCAAGATTTTTGTGTTGTTATAAAATACACTTTGATGAAATACATTTTTAATTTTATTGAATAAAATATAAGCTAAAATCATTAACATGGGTTATTTAAACTAAATAACTTGTTAATTAGCTAATAATTTGTTACCTTCTCCTGAGAGGGGTAACAATTTTTTTTTACTCAAGAAGAGGGTTTCACTACTTTAAAATCATTAGAATATGTATAATTAACTTACATTTTGATAGGGCTCACTGTTTACAAAGTGCTTTTCTAACAAGTGCCCCCTTTTGCAATCCCCATTTTATAGAAGAGAAAACTGAGGCTAAGAAAGAAAAAACATGATTTGTTTTTACTCAACTGAGGCAGAGAGCCAGGATCTTCTGATTCTAAATTCATGGCTCCTTTTGCTTTCACTGAGGTACATTTGAACAAACTTATTTAAACAATTGTCCTCTAAGGATATATGCTATTATGCATTATTCAGCACTTTGAGAAATCTGGTAAAGGCTACTACAGAGTTGTGGGGAAAATTCACATTTTGTTTGTATTTCCTTCTCCTGTGATATCTGCTTTGGTGAGAGTAGGGGAAGCAGAGGAGAGGAAAGTTATAGGGGAAGTTTTATTCATTTCTTGTTTTATTGATGTGATAGAATAATGGAAAGAACATCAGGTCTGGAGGCAGAGTACCTAGGTACAAACCCTACCTATAACATTTACTACCTGTGTGTCTTTGGATAAACAACTTGACCTCCCTGGGCCTCAGCCTCCTCATCTATAAAATGAAGTGGTTGAAGTAGGTCATCTACAATGTCCTCTGGATCTACCATGATCCTTTCAGTTTTTCACCATTTGTTTATCTATCTATGTTCTACCCTCACTGAACTCTACTCTAACCCAAACCAGACTACAAAATGACAGTATATTATGACATTTTGCACTTTCAGTTCCTCAATATCTTTACTTCAGGAGTACTTAACCTGGGAATCCATGAACTTGTTTGTAGAAAGTATTTTGATAACTGTATTTCAATATAATTGGTTTTCTTAATAATCCAAAGTATTTTACTTTATACGTTTAAAAACGTGATTCTGAGAAGGGGTCCATAGGCTCCACTAGACTACCACAGGGGCCCATGGCACAAACTAGATTGAGGAAGCAAGGTTTTCGAGAGCCAAGATCAGTTTTTGCAGTTAATCTGAATTTACAATTCTATGCTGTCTTCCTTTACATTATTATAATAATTGTATATTGTTCTCCTGTATTTGACTTCTTCATTCTATATTATATGAGACTTACAAATGTCTCTCCAGATTTCTTGTAGTCATTATTTCTTATGGTATTATTATTTCTTTGTTTCATTTCTAAATCAACAACAATTTGTGTAACCATTCCCATTTAATGGGCACTCACTTTATTTCTAGTTTGTTTACTTCCACAAAAAACACAGCCATGAATAGCTTGATCCATATGGGATCTTTCTTTTTGTCTTTGGCCTCTTTTGGGTAGAGGCCCTTGCCTGGAATCACTTCCTGAGACTTCTTTAGGGACTACCAAGATCTCCCCAGAGGGGTAGGAAGTGGGAGCAGTAGTTGAGTAGAGAATAGCGTTTCATTTGGATGATAGCATTTTAAGTTCAACTTAAAGTCTCCAAAGTCTACATGAAAAGAACACAGATTAAAAGTATCTTTTGAAAGCTACGTCTTCCAAGTCAGTGTGAAAAGGGGGTAGATAGAACCTGCCCTGCTCTGTCTATACCCTAGTTGTTTGGCCATTGACAGATGGTTTGCTTTCTTTGTACTAGGACATAGAATGAAAGAAAAGTACTTTCTTTATGGTCTGCCAATTTTGACTTTGTGGCAGTTTTGAGGTTTTGCATCATGATACTGTTTCTGTAAATATCCTGAACATGTCAAATTGTGGCTACAGCTTTTATCCTTCAAATTTAAGTCCTAAATCAAATATTCCCTAAGAGATGGTCTGGGGTAATGGTCCAGGGTCTCTGCATCTTAAGTGATAGGTTCTGCACTAGACTGTCTAGGCCACAGACCTGGCTTCCAGACCCAGATCTCCCATTGCCTCCATTGTTCTTTTTCTGTCCTACCCTACAGAGTTCAAGATTTTTTGATTGGTCCATGAGTGGTCCCAAAGTGTTAACTCACCTTCCCAAGTGTGCATCTTATGACCAGAGAAAGATTAAGACATGCAGAGCACTCTGGAGCCCAGCCTCTGTAAAAGATCCAGTTCTGTAGAGATAGGAACCTTGCGTAGATTTCTTCTGAAGTCACTATACCATAATGCCTTTAAACCTGAAAGCATGCTTTATACAGAGCAGATATTAAACAAAGTAAAAAGAATCCTAACTGATAAAAAGAGGGACAAAAAAAATATAAAACACAAAGGATTAGTAAGTCCATCACCTTAACCACTTAGCCATTTAGTACTGGCTTTGCCAAGGCTAACATATGACCTTGGGTAAGCCACTTCCCTTTCTGACCCTAGGGGGTTTGGATTATATACCATGTTTCCCCGATAATAAGACCTATCCCGAAAATAAGCCCTCCCCTTACTGTGTAAGATTCCTCTAAAATGAGCCCTCCCCCGAAAATAAGCCCTATTGAGATTGCTACTGTAGTGAAGGTAATCCCCTGCGCTACACGCTACATTACGGTACCCTCTGTATGCACCGTCCCCCCCCCGTGAAACACACGCCACGCTCCAAGCTGCATCCAATCAGAGCTGCAGCAGTGAGCACGTCATCCTGTTCTTCCCCAGTGATTTGCTTATTGAATAAAGGTACATTTTTTTGTTCACATTTACCTGTTTATTAAAATTGCTGTCAATGTTCATTAAAATAAGCCCTCCCCTGAAAATAAGCCCTCTGGTGTTTTTCTGTCCAAAAAAAATAATAAGACAATGTCTTATTATCGGGGAAACACGGTATTATTTATTTTTATTGGTAAATGTATTTAAACACGTAATACAGATGCCCAGCATATTCCCAATTGATTTTTACAATATAAAAGTCCCCCAAATAGTTCAACAAAATGGTTGTGAGATAGAATGGAACAAACCTTGGATTGAGAGTCCAAAAACTTTGTTTAGAAGACTGTCTCTATCATCTGTAGTCATATGGCCTTGGGCAAGTGTTTTTCCCTCTCTGTGACTCTGTTGGATCATTTATAAAATAACAAAGTTAGTATGAATGACTACTGAGGTCCCTTACAGATCTGAATCTGTCATGCTATAGATATTGAAATGATTCTAAGTGATTATAATGCAACTTTATATTTTATGATTTTTCCATTAATTAGAAGAAAGAATTTGTGCATTATAAATCAGTGTCATATAGTTTTTTGTTATCTGTTTGGCTGTTGTTAAAGTTGTTTTTATATATGTAGTAACAATAATTGTGTATATCGTTCTTTTGTGTATATTTTGTTCATTCAGTGTCACTTCATATGTCTTCCTATATTTCTTTGAAATCCTTTTGGCACAGTACTTTTCCATTTTATTCACATACCACAATTTGTTTTGCCATTTCTTGATCATTGGGATGATGTTCCCAATTAATTGCTATAATAATGTCTGCTATAAATATTTTAAGACTTATAGGTTGTTTATTGTTGTCAGTAACTTCCATGGACTATACAACTAATAGTGGGTCAAGGGCATGAATTTTTTTTAAAAATGCACAATACCAAAAACCTTTCCAAAGGGATCCATAGCCTTCCCAAAAGTGAATTGATCTGTTTTTCTACATCCCTAACATTTTGATCAATTTAATGCATGCAAGGGAATAATTCATGGTTGCTTTAGTTTGCAATTTACTGATTTTTCATGATTTTAATCACTTTTTAGATGATTATTGACAACTTGTATTTCTTCTTTTGAGAACTTTCATGTCCTTTAATCACTTATCTACTGGGGAGTGGGTTCTTATAGACTTATGTCAGTTTCTTATATTCCAGACCCTGTTAGCTCTCTGAGATTATTTCTTTTGTGCATAAATATGCCATTAGCCTTTGAGAAACCCTTCCATCTGTAGACCAGTTTGGCACTGCTGATGCCACCTCCCGAGCACCCAGCTCCAAGCTTTGCTTTTGACCACTCACCTGGAACCAAATTCAGATGGGGCCCAATTTCCTTTCAGATTTTCTGAAACAGCCAGCCAGACATTCTTCCCAGCAACCCCAACGACCCTGAACGATCAATGCAACTGTTTGCTGCAGGGGGAAAGAGAAAGAGCCCAATTTAAGAAGGCATAATGGTGCTGGAGGAAAAAAAAATAGGAAATTCTGCACTTCATAAAGATGTGTAATGATATATTGATTGTAAATATGGGGATCCAACTAGCTTTTCATTGGCATTTTATTGATACTGGGCAAGTGACTGACTATTTCAGTCTGCTGGGGAAGTTTGCAAAGGAGAAAGGGGTCCAGTGTAGTATACAGCTCTGGAGTCTTTATGGCATTTCAACTCCAACTTGTTTATTCAGTATTTATGGCTGTTTTCTTCATTCAGAATGACTTTTATTGACAATAGGCCGGCTCTGCAAAGGAAGCAATAAACTTTAATGTTGATATGCCACTTAATTTTTGCTTTTCAAGATTTGAATTGACATTATATGCCGAGTTTATTAGACATTTTATAATTGTTATTGGAGTCATGGTGGCTGGGGGAGCACTTGTATTTTTCCAGGTTACTCTTAGTCTACAAGGGCAGGGCTTTGTCTGGAGTTTCTGAAAAGGCACAACAGGAAGAACGCAAAAGCGTGAACTTCTTTTTGACTGCTGTGCCTCTTTCCTAAAGTCCTGTCCATATCAACACCTTCTGTGGGTTGGGGGCGGTGTAGGAGCTGGAAAACAGGCAACTGTAAGCAGTCTGTGCTGAAGTCTTAAGGGTGATTCATGATGAATCCCTGATGATGATGTGATAAAACCCGAATCTGTAGCAGGTCTGCACAGCATATGGCCTATGGACCGCTTGTGGCCTGCCGAAGGACTTCAGGTCACGCATGAAAAATGGAGAGGGTGTAAAAGAAAGTGAAGATGTAATGAGTGCTTTGTCCATGCCCTGCTTAGCCTGCCTTCCACTAGTCACTATTGTGCCTATCATGTAGCTTGGCAGGGGGGCTGCCACTACACACTCTCTCCTGTTTGTCACATGACGCACAGAAACCAACCATCATCAGTCTGTCTCTAGTCTGAGAGGAGCGATTTCATGATAAATAAAAATCTTCAGTAATAAGTATAATTAATTGACATTAATTGAAATTTACCTTTTTAAAATGTGGTTTATTTGCAAAATAGTGTAATCATTAATTATACCTTTACTTGGAAAGTGAGGCACCAAAAACCTATCTACGGCCCAAAGAAGTTTAGCCTCTTTTAATTTTGGCCCCTACATACCGCCAACTTGTGCAGGTCCAATCTGTAGTTTTACTGAAGTTGCCATCAGTCAGCCAACACATGCTGAATACCTACTGTATGCAAGACATGGCACCAAGTACTTTCAAAGGTGAAGGGAAGCTTAGGTTCAAATGATTTCATGTATATGACATTTCTTTGAAACCTGAAAAGTACTACAAAATATTATAAAAAGTCATAAAGGTCAGAGCTAGAAGGGACTTTAGGGGTCATCTTGTCTGACCTTTCATTTAATGGGAATAAACTGAAGTCTAGAAAGAAGAAATGACATAACCATGGCTCTACAACATATTTATAAGATGTAAATAAGTCAAAGAGCTGTGATTTGACCAGTGTGAGAATATCCTCCATCAAAACAGACCACAGATTGTGGCCCATCTATCACTTAATACATAGTCTTAGAGAATTGTCTGAGGGTCACAGAAGTTATATGACTTGCCCATAGTGACAAGAGATCAAAGATGGGATTTGAATTTAAGTCTAACTCACAGTTTGCTGTCCACTGTGTTGTGCTGCCTATGGTGATGATGACATTCATGTTGTTGACTGATGAATGTGATATATACCCAGGCCTCCAACTTTTTACAGTCTAATTAGCAAGATGGGAGGAATACATGTGAAAAGATTAATACCACCAGGCAAATATACTAAGTGCCCTGTGGGATATATAAATAACGCAGCAGGATTTTGGTGGTGACTTCATTCAGGTGTGTCCTACAGAGTGTGGTTCCCTCATCAGGTTGTTACTTGTTACTCATTCTTACTTTACCCAATTCTAAGGCAGTCTAGGCATATGTTAAGATCTTTATTAATTACTAAAGTTGTAACCTTTCTCGTTAATTAATAATTTAGCTCTGAGCCCCCACCCCAATTTATTGTGTTTAATTATTAAATATTAATTAACTGAAGATCTTTTCCCATAAGCAATTGCCCATTTCTCTCTATGTATAACAAACCCCATAATCTCCTAATCTTATAATTTTTAGTAGGGTCACAAATAATTTGCCATTAGCCATCTAGCTCAGCATTCTCTCTTATTCAGAATTACTATGTAGTGAGGCAAAGATAAAAAAAAATCTCTTCCCCTGATACCACTTCCTGCTATCCTATTCCTGTCTAACCCAGGCCTACCCAACTTGAGTGCAGGGTGAAAAAGAGAATACTCCTCCTACTTCCACACACTCAAAACAAGCAGATACAAAGAGATAATGACCTAAGGGAAGAAGCAGCTTCAAGGAAAATGACTCCTGGAAGAAGAGAAGAGAGTTAGACCATAGAGAGGAGCTGGTCTTGGAAACCCAGCTGATCAACTTGCCTAGTAGAGATGTTGCATGTAAGGGGAGCTCCATGAGGACTCTAGAAAGAGAGAAAGGACTTAAGGGAATTATGAGTTAGTTGCCTTTGCCACACATGTAGCCTACAGTATGACTCACTACCATTGTTCTTTAAAACGAAGCCCATGGCAGCTAGGTGATACAGTGAATAGAGCACCGGCCCTGGAGTGAGAAGGAACTGAGTTCAAATGTGACCTCAGACACTTGACACACTTACTAGCTGTGTGACCTTGGGCAAGTCACTTAACCCCAATTTCCTTACCCCCTCCAAAAAAGAAAAAAAAGAAGTCCACTCTTCTTATTAACATTTTATATGTTTGTGAAACAGTGTCCTCCAGGTTTGTGGGAAAGATATTTTGAAGCAACTGTTGTCAGAGATTCATGGGGGCTCGTGATTTCTAGTGCAAGAAGGGTAGGCCCATAGACTGCCCTAGAACCTGTTAGAGTAGCAGCCATTATTTGGCAAACCAACTTTAAAGTTGAAATACAAGATGGAGGATTGGCCCAGAAGGGGCATTATACATAGAAAAGTAAGGAAAAAGATAATTTGAGGAAAAAGAGTATTTAGAACTGGGAAGATCAGAAAAGGCTTCACACAAGTAGTCGTACATGATACTTATGCTGAGTCTTGAATGAAGCCAAGGATTCTAAGAAGCAGGGATGAATAAAGGGCACATTCCAGGGATGAGGGTAGCTTTGCAGAGGCATACACAAGATGGAATGCCAAGTTCAGAGAAGAGATCAGTTTATCTTGAATATAGTATCCATTAAGAAGAGTCACAGGGTGGCACAGTAAATAGAGCACCGGCCCTGGAGTCAGGAGGACCTGAGTTCAATCCAGCCTCAGACACTTAACACTTACTAGCCATGTGACCTTGGGCAAGTCACTTAACCCCAATTGCCCTGCCTTCCCCCCTCCAAAAAGCAAAAAGAAAAATCTAAAAAAAAAAGAGTCATGCAAAATAAGTCTTGGAAAGTCCAGTTGGAGCGTCAGATTATGTAGGACTTGAAATGTCAAACTCAGGAATTTGTATGTTATCCTAGGGACTGCTGAAAAATTTTGAGCAGGTGAATGACATGCTCAGACTTATGACTTAAGATTATTTTGGCAATATGAGAAAGGTTGATTATAGAAGAAAAGACTGGATGCAGAGAAACCCATTTGGAGTCGTTATAATAAATCCAGGTGATAAATGATAAGGCCCTGAACTAGTATGTTGGTTGTGTGAGTGGAGAGTAAGGGAATATGTTAGAGATATTATGGAAATAGAAGTTACAAGCTTTTGTTACAAGATACTGTTATTCATCAAAATCAATCAACAAGGATTCATTAAGTACTTAAATGTGGCACTTACTACACTAAGTTCTAGGGATACAAAGACAAAAGTGAAATGACCCTTACCTTCGAAGAGGTTACATTCTTATGGGAAAGACACGTACACATATATACATATAAGTATAGTACAGGTCCTGAGCTGACTCTCAACTCACTCACTGTGGCAGATTTAGTCCCTAGGGCAGTTACTACATCTTTCCTCAGGGTTCTAGAATGGATAACCCTGAGAGGTTGTGACTTCCAATTAATATTATTAATCTACCATCCTCCATCTGATATACCCCCAGTATAGATGAACCAGTTGCTACTTCCCCAATATCAATTAACTTATTACTATCAATTAGCTAGTAGTAATAATAAATAGCATTTATATGGGACTTCAAGGTTTATAAAGAGATGATTTGACCTCTTTTCCAAAGAAATAAGTACTTACTGAATAGGTATAATAAGGACTGAAATGTAAAAATATCCCTCCAAAAGTCTGGGAAACCATCTCCCACAAGTATGTGTGTATGTGTATATATATACATAGATATAGATAATACACGTATACATATATACAGAGAGAGAGAATGAGAATGAGAATCAGAGAAATGTGGATCCAAGCCTTAAGATAAACACGTGTGGCAAACTCATAGCTCCTGTTTGGATGGTGGCCCTTTTCTGCCTTATTGGAGAAGTTCCCCTGAGGTATGGGTAGCTCTCTTCAAAGCCCATTTAGTATCTTAAATGTGCCTTTTATCGTCCTTGGATCCCAATCCAGAAGCTGCCACTATTGTTGCCAAAGGAAGTCCAGATTTTTCGGCCTTTCCATAGGCAACAGTGAGCATCCCAAAAACAGTAGTGGCAGCATCTGCATTGGGATCCAAGCTGAGTAAGGGACAGCCAGAGATGGGAGATGGAGTGTCATGTGTTCAGAACAATGAGAAGGCTTCGTATGAATGGACCAGGGTGTGCAAGGAGGGTAAGCATGTGTAAGAAGACAGGAAAGAAAAGAGGTGCCAGGTTTTTAAGAGAGATGTCAGAGGAATTTATATTTGATCCTTGAGGTAGCAGGGAGGCACTGGAGTTTATTAAGGGAGGTGGGGGATGACAAGATTAGATTTGTATTTTAGCAAAATCACTTTGGCAGCTATGTGGTGAATGGATCAAAGTGGAGAGAAACTTGAGGCAAGTAGATTAAATAAGAGACTACTGCAGTCTTCCAGTAGAGAGATTATGAGAACCCAAACCAGGGTGATGGTCATGTGAGTGGAGAGGAGGGGAGTGTCTGTGAGAGATTTTATGGGAATAGAAACAAGAAAATGTGGCAACTGACTGGATAAATGGAATGAGTGTGACTGAGGAGTCAAGGATAATACTGAAGGTATGAACTGGAGGATCTAAAAGGATGATAATGTTCTCAATAGTAATATGGAAGTTTAAAGGGGGGTAGGATGAAAGAAGAGTTCTTTTTCAGATATGGTGAGTTTGAGATGTCTAAAGGACATTGTAGTTGGAAATGCTCAATAGGCACTTCATGATGTGGGACAAGAACTCAGGAGAAAGGCTAGGGCAGGATATATAGCTCTAGAAGGGGGTGATATCTTATGCATAGAGATGATAATTGAACCCATGGGAGTTGAATAGGCCACCAAGAATGCACGTAGAGAGAAAAGAAAGAGGACTCAGAATAGAGCCCTGGGTTGCATGTGCTATTAGTGGTCATGACATGTATGACGAATCAGCAAGGGAGATTGAGAATCGGTTGGAGAAGTAGGAAGATAACTAAAAACAAGTGGTGTCCCAGAAAGATAAGTGATTAGAAGAAGAGGTTACTCAGCTGACTCAAATACTGCAAAGAGGTCAAAGACAATGAATGATGTTTGAGAGGAGACTGTGAGATTAAGTTCTGTGGAGTATGAGAGTGGGCAATGTTGAGGGCAACTTTGAGACTGTGAATCTGGTTGCCTGCAAGAATGGTGGCTCTCTCAGTAGAAATAGGAAAGTTTAGGGGAGGAATGGGTTTAGGAGTCAAAGTATAAGTTCCATTTTTGGACATGTTGAATTTGAGTTCCTGATGGGACACATTCAGGTGGAGAGGTCAAGTAGCCAGGTGGAACTGTAGGACTACAGCTTAGGAGAGAGGTTGGGGCTGAAAATGCAGATTTGGAATTCAGCTTCTCACATATAGAAGTTAATGAAATCCAATCAAGTTATCAAAACACACTTATTAAGCACCTACTATGTGTCAGTCATCATGTTAAAGTGCTGGGGATACAAAGAATTGTAAAAACAGTCCCTGCTATCAAGGAGCTCACAATCTAATACAGGAGACAACATGCAAAAAAACTGTATACAAATAAGATATAAATGGAACAAATTGGAGATAATCTCAAGAAAGACATTAGCATTAAAGGGGAGGGGGAAAGGCTTCCTGCAGAAGGTGAGATTTAAGCTGAGACTTGAAGAAAGCCAGGGAAGCCAGGAAAAGTAAATAAGGAGAGAGAGTGTTAAAGCTTTGGGGAACGGCCAGTGAATATGTGCAGATCAAGAGAAGGAGTGTCTTGGTTGAGGAACAATAGCAAGGATGTCAGAGTCACTGAATGAAGAGTATGTGGAAGGGAGTAAAAGTGTAAGAAAACTGGAAAGGTAGGAAAGGATCAGGTAATGAAGGTCTATAAAAGTCAAACAAAGGATTTTATATTTGATCTTATAGGTAATTGGGGGATAAAGGGGTGGAGAGGTGAGGAGCTGATGTGGTTAGACCTATGGTTTAAGAAGTTTCCTTTAAGAGCTGAGTGGAGAGTGGATTGGATTGAGGAGATTTAAGATAGGGAGACCAATCCAAAAGCTATTGCATTAGTCTAGGCATGAGGTGCTAAGGATCTGCACCAGCGTGTTGGCAATGTCAGAGAAGAAAAGGAGACAGGCAAGAAATTGGCTGTGGGGAGAGAGGAGAAGATCATAAAGAGAGAGCCTTTAGAGAGACAAGAGAAGAGAGCCTAGGACAGATGCTTGAGGAGTACCCATGGTTAGTTGAGTGGAATATAGCAAACCAGTAGAGGATGCTGAGGAGTGGTTAGAGATAGGAGAATCAAGAGTAATCACTGTCGTGGAAGTCATGAGAGGAGGAAGGGTTGGTTAACAGTATCAGAAACTGTAGGGTGAGAGGTCAAGTAAAATAAAATACATTGGATTTAGCAGTTAAGAAATTAAAGGTAATCTGGATTTTTTCTTCTTTTAAAAATTTATTTATTTTTAGTTTTCAACATTCTCTTCCATAAGATTTTGAGTTGCAAATTTCCTTCCCATTTCTCCCCTCCTCTTACCCTAAGACATCATGTAATTTGATATAGGCTCTATATGTACATTCATATTGAACCTATTTTCACATAAGTCATGTTGAAAAGAAAAATTAGAACCAATGGGAGAAACCATGAGAAAGAAAAAAAAAACAAAAGAGAGAGAGCAAATAATATGCTTCAATCTGCATTCAGATTCCATAGTTCTTTTTCTGGATGTGGGCAGCATTTTCTATCATGAGTCCTTTGGAGTTGTCTTGGATTCTTGGATTTCTAAGAAGAGATAAGTCTTTCAAATTTAGTCATCACACATTGTGGTTGTTACTGTGTACCATGTTCCCCTGGTTTTACTCACTTCATTCAGCATCAGTTCATTCAAGTCTTTCCACATTTTTCTGAAGTATGTCTGCTCATCATTTCTTATAGCACAATAGTATTGCATTACATTCATATACCACAATTTGTTTAGCTGTTCCCCAACCGATAGGCATCCCCTCAGTTTCCAATTATTTGCCACCACAAAAAAGAGCTGCTGTAAATATATTTGTACATGTGGTAGAGAGATTTTTTTCATTGGGTGGTAAGGTCAGAAACCAGCTTTCAAGGAGTTAAGAAATAAGTCAGAAATTGGGCAATGAAAACAAATATAAATGATATGGCTGGAATCCTCCTTAAACTACAAAAGCTAAGCCAAAGATTTCTCCTTTTAGAGTAGCCTTAAGCATTGACAAAGCTAACTTTGTTGGAAGATTTCTCAGTATAAAGCAAATCTCAGTAAGTGCCATGGTACAGAGGAGTATGTGCCTGAACTAGTCAATCAACAAACATTCATTAAGTATTTACTATATCCTTGAGGTCTAGCTCTGGCTTAGTTACTAATTACTTGTGTGCCCCTGGACAAGTCAATCTCTGGACCTTAATTTCATCATCTGTAAAATTTGGGGTTTGACTAGATACTTGAAGTCTCCAACCAAACATTCTTTGATTCAAAAAAAACTGTGAAGGAAGGACCTGGAAAACCATTTAAGATACATTAGGAAAAGTTTCCCTTATTTAAAATCAGAACAAAACAGGATTTTCTAATGTATGACCAAAGGTGGTGGTTTGCTGAGGCTAGTGGACATTAAGTTATCCCCAATGAGAGTATAGTGGCCAGGTTGCATTGTTCAGGATCAAAGTGAGGCAATAGAAAATGTCAGAAGAGTTCAGAGTAACCAGCCCCCATCAGCAGTTGATCCCTATGGCCAGCTCAAACTGCTCCTGAGGCCTGAGCACAGCTGCTCACTGCTTCTGCCAAAGAGCCAGGTGGCTCTTCTAGGATCAGATCTTTCCACAACTTGGCAATGAGATCCTGCATTGCCAAGCCACACTGGTGTGTATTTTTGGGGGGGGGGGGGCGGAGAAGAAAGGGGAAGAACCATGTTCCTTAATACTACTTTTGACTGCTGAGAAAAGAGGTTTAAAGGGGAACGCCAGTGGTCTTACTGATGGCACATTTGTGGATGTGGCCACTTGGAA
Source organism: Petaurus breviceps papuanus (assembly GCF_028583685.1). Lineage (NCBI taxonomy): Eukaryota > Metazoa > Chordata > Mammalia > Diprotodontia > Petauridae > Petaurus > Petaurus breviceps. The sequence goes on along the minus strand of NW_027185694.1, from coordinate 24,443,439 downwards.
ACACATGAGCACAATAAGTAGTCAGTAGGAAAATAAACATTGAAAATAAAGCAGTTGGTTTTTGTTAAGGAATAATCAAAACAGGGGTTTGGATCTTTTCTCAAGTACTTAATTTTAACTAGCATAGAGGACCATGGGGAATCACCTCTTTCAGCAGTTACTACATATGGAGCAGGAGACAGCATTTCCCCATTTGTGACATTCTTCCATTGTTGGCCCTAGGAGGGAGGGGAGATCTGTACAGCTCCATGTAGTGGTAATTTCTTTACTATTGTCCAGTTCAGCAGCATTAACTATCCTTTATTTCTATAGAAACGAGGCAGCCAAGTTGCCCTCTAATCCCTTTCTGTTATTTTTTTTAATAAAATTAATTGACCTGTGATTTGCCTTTTGGGTAAACATATTGGTTGTATTCAAGAGCCATAGTGAGTTGGGACAAGTGACTTTTGATAAATTCAGCTCTGAGCACACTCTAAATATTCCATCATCCTCCAGACCACTTGTCCAAGGGAGTAAGGCATGACTGCAGCGATGAAAAAAATTAATTTATGCTATGAGATAGGTTTTGCTCTTGGGTGTCCTGGCAGGAAAAGGTCAGGGAACTCCTTCCTGTGGTAAGAAAGGGGAGGAATTAATTAATTGTGTCTGTGACGTAAACTGTTGCCTCTGTCCCTCTCAAAGTATCTTTCCACTTAGAACCCAAACTCCAATCTAGAGAACCCATGACTCTAACCATAAATCCAACTGGAATTGACAGTGTTGTCCCTAAAACATGGTTTGAAACATTTACAGTATGTAGCAGTGTTGACCCCAAAGCAGAAATAAAATGAAATAGATAGTTTAACTTTTCAACATCATTAGGAATTTATTGTAAGAAGCTGCCAGACATGCAAATCATGGCTGCCAACAATAAAAATTGAGCAGAGACTTTTACACTTTTAACTCAGTCCCCAATCCACTCTATTCTGCACTCAAACCCATAAAACCAGTGGCCTCAAATGAGAAGAAAACTGTTCTTGTAGGGGCACAGGGCCTGGCACCTAGTCAGTGCTTAATAAATGTTGCTTCATTCATTCACCTGTTTTAGCAATCTTGCAAAAAGAGTAGATGGAAAGAGGGAGGGAGAGCTGGTGCCCTTTCCTTCTCTCTCTCACTGTAGCTAGCCTAAGGAATGGCTGGGTCCCAGCCTGACCTCCATGGGGGAATCAACAACAATGAAAACCAGCCCTGCTGCTTTGTGGGTGTCGTCCTTACTATATATCCAGCTCCCAGAATCCCGAAGCCACATGTTTCTGAGTATCTCGGCTTGCGTTAGCAAACACGGTTCTTGGCTGCCGGAACTGACCTGTAAAATTATACCATTTGGCAAGGTTTTTAGGAAGAAAGGCAGAAGGAAAACCCAAGAGGGGAGAATATGGCCTTGTCCTCCCAACCACTATGCTAGCCGCTCTAGTTACAGTCAGGGGAAATGCCATCAGGTTTCTCCCCCTCCAGTTGAGTTTCTAGCACCATCATGGTCTCAGAACTCCCAGTTAGCAGAAATAGCAGCAACATGGTTTGGTGGGAAAAAAGACTAGACTGTGTCCTGACCATACCACTTGCCATCTGTGTAATCGTGGGCTTGTCCTTTCTTCCTCTATGTCCTTCTCCTCATCTGTAAAATGAAGGGTACTTGGACTAGGTGATGACCAAATTCCCTGCTATTTCTGGCATTCTGTATTCTGAGTATGCTTACAGAGCATTTCTGTTTTCTATGTATATAAAAAAATCTTTCTGTTTTCTATAAAATCAGATCCCTTGCAGCTCTGATCTCCTGTGACCTCCAAATAGCATGGGGAAAGACAGTAATACGATTTCTCCAATAAACAGGCTTCTCTTTAGTCCCATAATAAAACAATAGATTTCCAGGCAAGGCTAGAAGAAACTTCAGAAGTCATCTAGTCCTACCCCTAAACAAATCATGACTTTTGTCTCCATTCTCCCCCAAAAGTGGCGAAACAGCATCCATTTAATACCCACAGCGAGGGGAATAGTTGCCCAGACAAATATATTGAAACTTAAGAAAGAAGGGGAAGTCATAGAAGAGCTTCCTCCATAGACCTGATTCAATTCTACAGGCTTCACTCACTCTAAAATAGGCCTCACCCTCATGGTAGGTAAGGCTCTGAAACATCAAGGAGAAGGCATCACCCCCATTCCTCATCTGTCTCAAAAGGAAAAAAAAAACAACAAAGGTTAAATGAAGAAAAATGTCCTCCAAAGGCTAACACTTGTGAAGCCAAAGGGAGGGGGATAAGAATACATGAGCTAGTATTGCCAGTGGAGAAATCAGTTCGAGAAGACATGGATAAAAAGCAGACTCCAAACCCCAACAAGTATTGAAACATTGTCCTGAGTAGAAGATTTGAGTGATGCCCTTTCTATGCCCACCCAGGAAATTGGGGTCCAGATGTTTGTTTAGAATGCACATCTGGGGCTTAACTGTCACCATGGAAGAGAGTCATAAAATCACCAGCAAAGCCATATGCTCACTCATAGGAAGTGCAACTGGAGTTAAGCTGTAGGAGCTTGGGCAGATGATGAAATGCACACCCCAACCCAGCCTGGGTTCCTCCACCCTGGTAGGAGGGATTATAGAAATAAATTGGCCGTCTAGCCACACACACACAAATTAATTCAGGCTGTTACTGTGCCACAGCTGTGGAGGATTGTGTTGCTTACTGAGAGCCAGCATCCATATGAATAGCAGCCAAGAAGGGGGGCAGGGGGGGGGGGTGGGGGGATATACGACCAAGAAAAATGTACCCACTAAAAATGCCTAAATCTAAAGAAACCTGCTAATTAATTTCCATGCTAAATATTAGGAAGCTTGTGTGTGTGTGTTTATGTGAATGCGCACATATAACTCTGAAAAGAAAACTTGCCCCATGGCTTCATTTCTTTTTTCCCCTTCTTTAAGGACTAGTAACTTGTTGCCCTGATTTTGGTGTACTGCAACCAATCATCCACTACCTTTTAGTGAAGTGCATAATCTTCCTGGGATAAAATGAGTGTCTTCCTCTGGAGTCATAAAATCAGTCATAGATTATTATTTTATTATTATTAGTTCTTTTTTTTTAATAAGCAATTGGGGTTAAGTAACTTGCTCAAGGTTACATGGCCAGTTATTTCTGGGTGTGTTGCTAAGTATCTGAGCCCGGGATTCAATCCCACTGGGGCCGGTGCTCTTACTCGCTGAGCCACCTGGCCGCCCCTCCCATTATTAGTTCTGAAATGTACCTGAAGTAAAATGACATATACACTATCAGATGGGGTCACTATATCATGTCATTGTCACAAGGGAGGGTTCATTCTAGCAAGGGGTAGTGGTGGAATGACTGAGATGTAAAGGCAAAACATAGCAGCAAAATATTTTAGAAATAAAGAAAAAGGTACTTGAGAAGATAGATACTGGTGAATGAGAAAATAAGCCCATCCACAATTCCAAATGCTATCATCTCCTTTTTATTTGTTTATTTATTTATTTTTTGGAGGGGGAAGGCAAAGCAATTGGGGGTTAAGTGACTTGCCCAAGGTCACATAACTAGTAAGTGTCAAGTGTCTGAGGTCAGCTTTGAACTCAGGTCCCTCTGACTCCAGGGCCAGTGCTGTATTCACTGTACCACCCAGCTGTCCCTATCAACTCCTTTTTAAAAAAGACATCAGCATAACAGCATGGAGAGAGGGCCACCATGTTCCAGCTATGGACATTCCTGAGAGCTGAGCTTGAGTTGTCCTCATAAATCAAGAGCATCCCTCAACAGCATATGCACTGTCATATCAAGAATCATTATCCCCTTCCTTCTCATATCTTGCCCCAATCCATCATTCTTGGCTCCTTACCTATTATGGACTCTGAATCTTCTTTTATGAAAGCTACTGATGAGGTCTTCAGTGTCACAAAAGTTACTTGGGTCCAGCTTCCCAGATTAGGATTTCTTCTAAATGGAAAAACTATCAATTTAGTGAATGTCACAGGGCTTGGATAGAAATATATTGGATGCCAGAATCAAATACTTGAAAAATCATAAGCTGGAATGATGGGGTCGTTCTAATAGGAGAAAATTTAATTGAGGTAAATGTAAAGTCCTGTTCTTGGGTTCCAAAAATCCACTAAGCAAGTGCATGAATAGGGAAGATGTGCTAGAGAGATGTTTATGTGGGAAAGATCTGACTGTGAACAACAAGTGAACAACTACAGTGAACTACAAGTTCAACATAAGTCAACGCTGTGATACGGCAACCAGAACCAAAATGGCCAGAGTAAGAGGGAAGAGGTGGAGCTGTGAGTAATTGTTCTGCTCTCTTCTGCCGTGTTATGATCCCATCTGGGTTGTTATTCTCAGTTCTAGAAGATTCCTTTATCTTCAGATCATTTTAGGAAGGACATTGAGAAACTGAAGACTAGCTAGAGAATGGTGAGGCAACTTGAAACAATGCCAGGACATGGAGAGGGTTATTCAGGAGAGTTGAGAACAGTCACTCCCATCAAATCTTTGAAGGGTTGTCATTTTGATGTTGTTTTGGAAGAGTCAGTTTATTCTTCTTGATTTCCAGGAAAAAAATTATTATTCTTGTTGAAGACACTGCCATTCTTTCAGTCACCTGGATTTGTATTATAAGTGTCCTACAATGTACCCTCCATACAGATGCCAAATTGAAATCCTTAAAGCATAGGTATGACCTTGTACACTGCTTTGCTGAAAAAGTTTTAGTGGCTCACCTTTGACCACTGGATAAAATACAAGCTTCTCTTTTTTTGTAATTTAAAGCTTTTCAGGATCTTTCTACAGCTTAATCTTTCTAGACTGTTTACACATTACTCTGTTGAGCATTCCGCCCTTTAGCTAAACTGTCCTGTTTTGCTTTTTCCCATATATAACATTCTACCTCCCACTCCCTTGCCTTTTCATACACTACCCCCCTTTCATGTCTGGAGGGGAAGGTACACCACCCTAATTCTAATTATAGAATTATATAATTCCCTATATCTCCCTAATTCTGCTTCTTGGAACCCATAACAACTTTCAGTTCAAATGCCACCTTCCCTCCAATCCCTGCCAAATTTCTGTATATCTGTCTTGTATAAGTCTTTTATTTACTTATCCATGAATACCAAATTCCCCTTTAGATATTTCTAAAGCTCCTTGAGGGCAAGAATTGTATAGTCTTTGTATTTATAAACTTGCTGTCCTCTAACAGTTTGGGTTACTCTCAAAGAGGCTTGATAAATGCTTGCTTGATTGGGTAGAAGTAACTAGGAGGCAGATTTCAGCTTAGTATAAAGAAGAACTATTTAACAATTAGAGTTGTCAAGATGGCACTCAGTCAAGCTCTCCCAACATTCTACTCTAAACAACTTTAAAATAATATCCCATATCGAATTCTGGAGTAACAGAGCCAACAAAAGAGCACAGTGAGACATTCTTCCAGTCCAAGACAAGACAGAAGGCTGAAGAGACACCTGTGGCCCAGAGCTCATGTGGATGAAACATAAGAGGTGATAAACAACTAGGTGCTGGTGAAAAGAGCAGCAGAAGCTTCAAGAGCTCTCAAGCCAGAGACTTTAGGATACCCAGAAACTGATGAGAAAGATTCCAGGGTACCCCTGTGCTAGCACTGGATGCAGAAGCAGATGCTTTTTGGCAACTCCACTGCTGATATCCACTTCTGGGTAATAGCTCAAGGTCAGAAAGGAGAATTTTTGGTCAAGAGGGACTAAAAGCCCTAAGGGTCAGTATCAGTTTTGGCCCCAAGGGATCAGGGACCCTGAATAACAGTATCAATTGTAATCTCAAGTGATCAGAAATCTTTCCTGGATAAGGACTAGAGTGCAGAACATAAGAGCAGTGACCACAACCCTTCTATATCACACCACCTGGGAAACACCAAAAATTTCCATGCCCTCAAAACGAATTCTGAAAACAGCAGGGCCAAAAAGACTGAATCTTGAGACAGTGCCTGTCCCCACCCTCCATCATGGGAACAATTCCAAATCAAGAAATAAGATAGAAAAAAGAGCAAACAAACAAAAAAAGAACCTGGCCATAAATGGTGACAGGGAATATCAAGAAACAAACTCAGAAAAAGATAATGAAATTAAAACAACTACAAGCAAAGCCTCAAAGAAAAAATGTGAATTGGACATAAGCCCGTAAGAACTCGAAGAAGAGCTAAAAAATTATTTTCACATTAAATAAGAATGGTAGAGAAAAAAGTAAATAGAGAAATGAAAATAGGGAGTCAAGATGATAGAGTAGAAACAGGACCTCCATGCAGCTCTGGCTCCTACCACCTCCAATTCATGTAAAAGGGGACTCTGAACAAACTTTGTAGCTACAGAACCTACAAAATGACACAGAGAAGCTAACCTCCTGCTGAGGACAGCCCGGCAAGCAGGCAGGAATCGGCCAGTGCAGAGCTCTAGAAGCCGACCCCAGCCCTGTGCTATCCAGAGGTTTTAGCCCCAAAGTGGGCCTGACCAACTACCAGCTAGAGGGACTCCAGATCACCAGCAGCTGTGGCAGTCCAGAATTATCAACACATAGATGCTAAGGACAAAGTGAGAGGTCAGTACAGTATGGACTTTGGGACCCAGTAGTTGGAAGTGCATTGGCTTTTGCCCCCGGGGCAAGAAGCTGCTCAGGGCTTTGGCGCAGCCACCACCACATGGCATCTTCAGCTCCTGGCCTGCAGAGTGTAGGAGGACCAAACGACTAGTCTGAGGGTTAATCGCTCTTGCTTTAACCTGCTTGGATCTGGATTGCAGTTTAGGGTAGAGGTCCTGGGGTGTGTGACCAGCTTGCCAGAATGTGTGAAGGCTTCATAGAGGGCACCCAACTTATATCTCCAGCAGCTAAGAAAACCCCAGCATTTGGAATGAAGTTCCCCTGTCTGGTGGAAGAGTCCTAGTGTGGCAAAAAGCCCAGGGGTCAAGTAATTGAGTGGCAAAATAAGCAGGCAAAGGAAGCAAACCAAGCAAAGCAATCCAACATTAGACTCCTATTTTGGGGACAAAAAGGAGCAAAGCATGGAACAGGAGGAAGACAATGAATTCAGAACTCCTGCACCAAAAGCTTCTAAGAAAAATACAAGCTGGTTACAGGCCATAGAGGACCTTAAGAAGCAGATAAGAGAAGTGGAGGAAAATTTGGGAAGAGAAATGAGAAAGATTCAAGAAAATTACAAAATGAGAGCCAACAGACTGACTGAGGAAAGTCATCCCTTAAAAAATAGACTAACTCAAATGGCAAAAGAGGCTCAAAAAGGCAATGAGGAAAAGAATGCCTTAAAAAGTCAAATTTGCCAGATGGAAAAAGAATCTCAAAAGCTCACTGAGGAAAATCATTCATTCAGAATTAGATTGGAGCAAATGGAAGCTAGTAACTTTATGAGAAATCAAGATGGTGTTAAACAGATCCAAACAAATGAAAAAATAGAAGGCAATGTGAAATATCTCATTGGAAAAACCACTGACATGGAGAATAGATCCAGGAGAGATAATTTAAAAATTATTGGACTACCTGAAAGCCATGATCAAAGAAAGAACCTAGAAATCATCCTCCAGGAAGTTCTCAAAGAAAACTGCCCTAATGTTTTAGAACCAGAGGGCAAAATAGAGGTTGAAAGAATCCACCAATCACCTCCTGAAAAAGATCCCAAAAAGAAAACTCCTAGGAATATTATAGCCAGGTTCTGGAATTCCCAGATTAAGGAGAGAATACTACAAGCATCCAGGAAGAAACAATTTGAATATTGTGGAAACACAATCAGGATAACCCAGGATCTGGCAGCTTCTACACTGAGGGATCGAAGGGCTTGGAATGTGATATTCCAGAGGTCAAAGGAGCTGGGATTAAAACCAAGAGTCACCTACCCAGCAAAACTGAGTATCATGTTTCAGGGGAAATTATGGTCATTCCGTGGAATAGAGGACTTTCAAGCATTCTTGCTGAAAAAAACAGAGTTGAATAGAAAATTTGACATTCAGATACAAGAAGCAAGAGAAGCATGAGAAGGTAAACAGGGAAAAGAAATCATAAGGAACTTATTTAAGTTGAACTATTAACATTCCTACATGGAAAAGTGATAATTGTAACTGATGAAACTTTTCTCAGTATGAAAATAGTGGAAGGGAATAGAAATATGTCTGTGTGTGTGTGTCTATATCGGAGGGTATATGGACATATGAATACATATGTGAATGTGTGTATATATGTTTACAGGTATACATAGATAGAGGGCACAGGACCAATTTAATAGGAAGGGATGATACTCAAAAGATGAAATTAAGAGGTGAGAGAGGAATATAATGAGAATAGATGGGGAGAGACAGAATGGGGTAAACTATCTCATATAGATCTTCTATATGAGTGAAAATGGTTACAATTGAGGGGAAGAATAGGAAGGCAAAAGGGAATGGGTCAAGCTTATTCTCATTGAATTTGGCTCGGGGAAGGAATGACATACACACTAAATAGTGTATCTCACCCTCCAAGAGAGTGGGGGGGAAGGGTATGAGAGGGAGGATGATGGAAGGGGGGGCAGGCTGGAGGGAGGGAAGTTGGAAGCACCCACTTTTGAAAAGGGACGGTATCAAAGTAGAGAATTGAACAAGTGGGAGGTGGAATAGGAGGGAGGGAAATATAATCAGTCTTTTACAATATATCTACTATGTTAATGTTTTGCATTAGCTACACATGTACAACCTCTACTGAATTGCTTATCTTCACAGTAAGGGTGGGTGACATGGGAGGAAGGGAATTAATCTGGAATTCAAAGTTTTAAAATCAAATGTTTAAATATAAATACATATATATATATATATATATA
>NW_027185694.1:24382429-24434468 GCF_028583685.1 Petaurus breviceps papuanus | reverse complement strand
ATATATATATATATATATACACACATACTATTATTAATACTATTTTACATGTAATTGGGAAATAAGATATAAAGGCACTGGGGCATAGAGATCCCCTGGAAAAGTCAGAAGGGGTATGGGAGAAAATATGGGAGAGAGCAGATTGGAGGAGGTGTATTCTGTGGGACTGCTATTTTGGGGCAGTGGGTAGGGGAAAAATGGGGAGAAAATTTGTAACTCAAAATCTGGCAGAAATGAATGATGTAAATCAGACGTTAATAAAGCATTTGAAAAAAAAAGTGAATAAAGAATTTGAAAAATGAAAAAAAGAAATGAAAATGAAAGAAGGAAATTATAAAAATACAACTAACAGCTTGTTAAAAGAAGCACAAAAAATACTAAAGAAAAAAAACCTTAAAAAATAGAAATTGGCCAAATGGTAAAACAGATAGAAAAATTCTCTGATGAAAATAACACCTTCAAAAGCAGAATTGTCCAAATGGAAAAAAAGAGGTACAAAAGGTCTTGGAAGAAAATAATTCCTTAAAAATTGGAATTGGGCTAGTGGAAGCTAATGATTTCATGAGATTATCAATAAACAATAAAACCAAGTAAAAGAATGAAAAAACAGAAGAACATGTGAAATATCTCCTTGAGAAACAAAAACAAAAATAAAAACAAAACCTGACCTGGAAAATATGTTGAGGAGAGATAATTTAAGAATTATTGGGCTACCTAAAAGCCCTGATCAAAGAGAGAATCGACACCTTATATTTTAGGAAATTACAAAGGAAAAGTGTCCTAATATCTTCAATCCACAAGGCAAAATAGAAATTGAAGGAATCTACTGGTCATTTCCTGAAGGATTTCCCAAAATGAAAACTCCCAGGAATATTATAGCAAAATTCCAGAGCTCAAAAGTCAAAGAGAAAATTCTTCAAGCAGCAAGAAAGAAACTGTGCAAATACCATGGAACCCCAGTCAGGATCATGCAAGATTCAGCAGCTACCACATTAAAAAGCTTGGAATATGATATTACAGAAGGAAGAGGAGCTAGGACTATAACCAAGAATAATCTACATAGGAAAACTGAGTATAATCCTTAAAGGGAAAAAATGAATATTTAATGAATTGGAGTATTTTCAAGCTTTCCTGATTTAAGAAACCTGAGCTGAATAGAATAAAACTAAAAAGAAACATAGTAGAAGGGGAAATGATGTGGGGAGGGGTGGGCAGTGCTTGAATCTTACATCTAAATTGATTCAAACAGGGAAAATAAATATACATGCTCAATTGGTAATAGAAATCTGTCTGACCCAACAGGTTATAAGAGAAAGGGGAGGGGTGACAAAAGGGAGGACAGATTTTAAAAGTCAGGGGTCAGAAGCAAAACAGGTTTTAGAGGAGGGACAGGCTAAAAAGAGAAAGCTAAATAAAAGAAAATAGAATAGGATGGAGGAAAATGCATAGTTAATAATCATATCTGTCGATGGGATGAACTCACCTGTAAAATGGAAGCATATAGCAGAATGGATTAGAAACTAGAATCCAACAATATGTTGTTTACAAATAAGGGGCTAGAGTAAAATCTGTTAAGTTTCAGGTGAAGTAAAGAAAAAAACATGTAGTAATCATGATCTCAGTCAAAACAAAAGCAAAAACAAACCTACTTATAAGGGATAATCAGAAAAAGTGCATTTTGCTAAAAGAAATCATAGACAATGAAGTAATATCAACACTAAACATATTTGTATAAAAATAGCATAACATCCAAATTCTTGAAAGGAAAAGTTACATGAATTACAGGAGGAAATAGTACAACTATACTAGCAAAGGCCTCAACTTTCCCTTCTCAGCACTAGATAAATCTAACAATAAAATAAGTCAAGGAGATGAATAGAATGTTAGAAACGTTAAATATGATAGACATTTGAAGAAAACTGAATGGGCAGTATAAAGGAGCATATTTTTTTTCTCAGCTGTACATGGCACCTTTATAAAACTTGACCATGTATTAGAGTATAAAAACCTCACAAAAATACAGAAAAGCAGAAATATTAAATGCACCCATTTCAGATCATAATGCAATAAAAATAACATTTATTAAAGGGCCATGGAACCTTAGATTAAAAGCTAATTGGAAGCTAAATAATCTAATCCTAAAGAATGAGTGAGTTGGGGCAGGTGGTACAGTGAATAGAGCACTGGCCCTGGAGTCAGGAGGACCTGAGTTCAAATTTGACCTCAGACACTTGACACACTTACTAGCCAGTGACTTTGGGTAAGTCTACTTAACCCCAATTGCCCTGCCCTCCCCCCTCCAAAAAAATAAAAAGAATGAGTGAGTCAAGATGCAATCATGAAAACAATAATTTCATTAAAGAGAATGATAATGAGACAACATTCTGAAATTTGTTAGATGGTGCCAAAGCAGTACTCGGGTGAAAATTTATATCGCTAAATGTATACATCAATAAAAGAGAAAAAGAGCAGATAAATGATTTAAGCATACAGCAACAATGACCAAGAAAAAGAAAACTAAGAAAGAAAAAAAAACTAGAAAAAGAACTAATTAAAAATCCCCAATTAAACAGCAAAATGGATATTAAAAGAGGGATTAATAATATTGTGAGTAAAAAAAACAAAACTCCAACAACTGGGATCTGGTTTATGGAAAAAAAAAACCTAATAAAATGGATAAACTGTTGGTTAATTTACTTTAAAAAAAAATGAAAGAATAAAATCCCAAGATAATTCAGTAACTACATAGACATAATTATAAAACATTATTTATGCAACTAAAGTCATATTTAAATAATTGGAGACAAATTAATTGTTCATGGGTGGGCAGAATCAATATAATAAAAATGACAATTCTACCTAAACTAATCTAGTTATTCAATGCCATTCCAATTAAACTACCAAAAATTATTTTATTCAGCTAGGAAAAAATAATAATAAAATTCATTTGGAAGAACAAAAGGTCAAGAATATCAAAGAAATTAATGAGGAAAAAATGTAAAAGAAGAAGGTTTAGCAGTACCAGATCTTAAACTATGTGATAAGCCAGTTAGTATCAAAACTATCTGGTACTGGCTAAGAAATAGAAAGGTGGATCAGTGGAACAGACTAGACATACAATACATAGTGGTAAATGATTATAGTAAATTTATATTTGCAAATGTAAAGATTTAAGCTTTGGGGATAAAAATTTGGTAAAAAAAATATTGTTGGGAAAAGTAGAAAGCGGTTTGGCAGAAATTGTGTATAGCTCAAATATTTTGCACCATTTACTAAGATTATGTTTGTCCTTGGTTTTCAAAGACGACCATGGCATCAGGGAAACGATGACATGACTTGCAGTTGACTTTGAATTGAGGGAAGGAGGACTGTGCAAGGTCACCAGCTTCACTTTCTCCTTCAGAGCCAGCTGGACCCACTGACCCGATATTCATCAGGATCACTGGAGGTGACCCAGGATGCAATGGGAGACCCTGGCCCTTTTAGGCTAAGGCTTTTTCACATACACACTTAGAGTGAGGTAACACCCATTCAGTGAATAGGCTTCTTTAAGAAATGAGTCAAGGGATGGCCTCTTTGATTAGAAAAAAAGGGAAAAAATCAAGCTGGGAGGGGAAGGCCCTCACAGTTGCTGTTCCAAAGAGAAACAGTTATCATTGACTTTTACTCTAAGCCAGGAGGAGTGGCCAATATACAGCCATTAATTGTACCCTGTCCAGGAACCTGTTGTCATCTAATCTATGAGCTTCAGAATGAACTGGGTTAGGCTTTTGTGAAAGAAAGGAAGGAAGAAAGGAAGGGAGGGAAGGAGGGAGGGAGGGAGGAAAGAAGGAAGGAAGGAAGAAAGGAAGGAAGGAAGGAAGGAAGGAAGGAAGGAAGGAAGGAAGGAAGGAAGGAAGGAAGGAAGGAAGGAAGGAAGGAAGGGAAGGAGAGAGAGAAAAAGAGAAAAAGGAAGGAAGAGAAGGAAAGAAAAGAAAAGAAATCTAGCCAATAAACCCTAAGTTAAGGGAGCGACTTCTGGCCATCAAAATTTACCTTCCTTTGGAGAGGAGAAGGAGAGGGTAAGGGAAAGGACGAGCAGAGTTACCCAACTAGCCGGGTCCCCATTCAGGCAGCTCAGTCTTCTCACAGGTTGTGTTTGTCCTTCATTTTGGAAGAGGACCATAGCATCAGAGAAATGACAACATGAATTGCAGTTGACTTTGATTTGCGTGAGGGAGGGCTGTGCTCACTAAGATAAGGTCAAAATGGATACATGATCTAGATATAAAGGAAGATATTATAAGGAAACCAGAAGAACATGCAACAGATTACTTATCATACTTAAGGATAGAAGAATTTGTAAATAAGTAAGAGAGAGCAACTGTGAGATGTAAAATGGATAATTTTAATTATATTAAATTAAAAAGGTTTTGTGCAAATAAAACCATTATAGCCAAGATTAGAAGGAAAGCAGAAAATTGGGGGGGATTTTATGATAAAAGTCTCATATCTCAAATCTATAGTGAACATTGTCAAATTTATAAGAGTATGAGTCATTCCCCAATTGTTAAATGGTCAGAAGATGCAAACAAGGCAATTTTTCAATGAAGAAATTAAAATTATATATAGTCATATAAAGAAGTGCTCTAAATCATTATTGATTAGAGAAATGAAAATTTAAACAACTTTGAGATATAATCTTATACCCATCCAATTGGCTAAAGTAATAGGAAGGGAAAATGACAAATGTTGAAGTGAATATGGAAAAATCTATGTGTAATTAGGATATATTTAATGAAATAAAAATATATTTTTTTAAATTAGAACTGTCCAAATAATGAAATGGAATACTTTGTGGGGTGATGAGCTTCCTATTACTAGAGGTCTTTAAGCAGAGGCTTGATGATAATTTTTCTAGGATGATATAGAAGATATATATATGAGATGACATCTGATGTCCCAGCCAGCTCTGAGATTTTGTGATTTGGTCATCAAGTAAGTTGGGAGTGTGTGTGTGTGTGTTTGTGTACACATGTGTACATGTGTACATGTATATTTATTTATTTTAGTTTCACTTAAGCCATCCAACATTAAATACTATTCTAACCCAAGGTAATGCAATTTCTGTAGGTGGAATCCAGTGTCTCTCAGAATTTTCCCAAGAGGGTTCTGTTTCACATGGTAATGCCTCATGAGATCTGTTTCAAGAAAGACAACAATTAATATAGATAAGTCTGAGCTAACAACCCCCTCAACTAGGTAAGAAACTTTGAAATCTAGTAGTGAGTAGTTACAAACCACATTCTTACATTTTGCAGTAGCAAGAAAGACCCAGAAGCACTTACTGCTAGCCTTAGGAGTGCATTTAATTGGCTTCTGATTCAGCCTGGCTTTTTTTTAAAATAATCATTAAATAAAGTGTCAGCCCTATTCAGTGCTATAAACTCTATTTTGATTGTGGCTGCAATAACCCCTTTGGGCGTCATTCAAATTGCACTAAACAGTTTCTTGAGAGTACTGCTTTCTCTCAAAATAAACTGAAGCTCAGTTTTGACAAGCTCTAATGAAAAACAAATTGTTATATTACTTAAAAAAATAATTTGAAGGAAGTTTGAATTAGTAGTAAAGGTGGAAAAGGTTCAGCTACTTGAAAATCGAATTTTGGGAGATATTTATTTTAAGCATTAAGCCAGTTGCCTTGAAATACAGCTTTGTTTGTTACAGAATGCACTTAATAAGAGACATGAATCATGCTGTTAATCAGTATGTGAACCTGATTAATTGGAACTAGGTGCCATCACAGGGTCTGAAAACCAGGGCAGCCTGGCAGTCTTCTGAAACACATCTTGTAAGAAGGTGAGACTCACCACTGGCCCATCAGCTTATGCTTTAGAGCAAACACTGACCATAGTTTAGACATACACAGGTAAGGGATTAATGCATGAATGAGATGGTGGTACTTTGGAAAAGACCTCATTCAACGTGAGCCTCAGGTTAGCATCATTTCCTGTCAACAACCTACTTTTACAGCCTGATCTCCTATTATTCCTTGTCTAGTAAGAATGGTAGGAACCACATTCTATTTTTTTTCCTGAGATTTATCTTCTCTGAGCATTTGATGACCTCTCCCCTTTTATCAATGAAACTGAGGTTATGGGACCTGCCCTAGGCCACACAGTGAGTCAGTGGCAAAGAATTATCTACAGTTGCTGATGGCAGAGAAGTATTCACTATGTTTGCAATCGATTTATGAAAATTTAGGATCCAGCCAGGATGCTAAGTTGGCCATGACAGAAAGTAACAAAGTTCTAAATTTCAGGCTTTGCTCTGGGCAAATATAAGGAACTTTGTGGACTCACTCAGCACTCTACCTGATCTCAGACTGTCTATCTGATTTATTTATACATTCCTTTAAAAAAAAAAAAGATAGGAATAACACTCCATGAATGATCTAGCTATATTTGATTTCATTCCAGAAACATGAATCTGAATAAATTGAGTGATCTCTTGGTATTTTTTAAACTAGGAATTTAGGTCTCCCTGGAGGTAGTGATAATTCCAAACGGACTGAAATAACTTGATCTTTCTTCCTCATTATTGGTAGAAATACAGAACAGGATTGTATCATATTTTAAAGCAACTCATTACAATTATGTAGGTCTAAATAAACTCATGAACAACCAAATTCCCATTGAATCCAGTATATCTGCTGCTATGCTCCTTAAAATCCCATAAAGCTGAATTTACATGTCTCTCAAAATCTTGATAAATTCAAACCAATCCAATAAACATTTATTAAGCGCCTGCTATGTTCCAGACACTGTGTTAAGCACTGGGGATACCATTAATAAGATGAAACAATCCCTATCCTCAACGAGTTAAAAATCTAAAAATTAAACTTTATGTCAGATCTAATTTGCTCATGTCTTCATATCTATCTAGAGGCCCAAACGGTTAATTCTTCCTTTGAAATGGCTTTCATATCCATTTCTTGTCTATGCTCAGTGCCACTATTCTTAACCAGATCCTTAATTCCTTGAACTATTGCAGTATCCTTTTTTCTGGATTCCCTCCCTTTACTCTTTCCCATTTCCAGTCCATCCTAAACATTTTGCCAGATTATTCACCTTAACGGGAAGCCCTGTACCTTACTCTCTTAACCATCAGTGATTCGCTATTGCCTACATGATAAAAATCCAGACTCTTCAGCCCAGCATCCAAGGCTCTCAATAATTTGACCCCAACCTACCTTTCCAGCCCCCTATCTCTCAGTCTCTACCCCAGTATGAAGCATCTAGTTCTAACCTATGTCACATTGTCAGCCTCCCTATAATTCCTTTGTTAAGAACAATGTATTTTGCAGGAAGAATCTCCTTTACTGAATTAGCTCTTTTGGTCCTGTCCTGCTAGAGTTATACTTTTTCCCCTTATGTTGATTGTAGTTCCTGATTTGGTTTCTATTTTGGGAGACCAAGCCTAGAACTATATAAAGTCCTGAACAAATGCATAAGTAAGTATCATGATTCTTCCTGTCCTCCTTTACACTGGGTACTTTGTTCCATAGTCTACAGACCAAACAAGCCCTAAAAGCAAGGATCTTCAGTTCATCTGTAGAACCTGAAACTCACCAAGTCCTTCACAAGTGGCATCTAGCAAGCTATTTAACTATCTGCTCATTCGAGGGCTATTTATTATATGCTAAGAAAGATATAATGATAAGTAAAAGACATGGTCCCCATGCTCATAGAACTTACAGTCTGCTAAGAGAAATACAACACATGGAAAATATGTGATACTGTACAATAAATATTCCATTCCTGTAGTGTAGTGCAGACAATAATAAAAACGCAAGAGACGCGAGGTATAATGCAAGGTCAGAGGAAGAAAAGATCGTTTCAAACTGAGGAACTCTGGGAAGATGGGTAAGAGGAGATGACATTTGAGCTGGGATTTGACAGATATGTAAGATTCCAAAGGGTGGGAAGGGAGATGTATTCCAGGCATAGGGAGAAGCATGAGAGTAGACATGGAGGTGATTCTTCATTCTGTACAAGAAGTATATGAGGGACATTACATAATCCAGATAGCTGAGTGGTACGGGGGATAGATCTCAGAGCCCAGAGTCAGAAAGACCCAAGTTCAAATCCTGCCTCAGACACGTAATAGCTGTGTGACCCTGGACAGGTCACTTAAGCTCTTATTGCCTTGGTTTTCTCATATGTAAAATGGGGATAATAATAGCACCTACCTTGCAGGGTTGTTGTGAGAATAAAATGAGGTAATAATTGTAAATTACTTAGCATAGTGCATGGTACATGGTAAATACTATATAAATATTAGCTATTAATAGTACCCTGGTGGGCCAGAATGTAGCTCATAGGAAAGGGTAAGAGATAACACTGAAAAGTTAGGGAGGGGCTAGATTATGGAGAATGTTCCATGTCAGGTTCTTCTTCCTTAATGCTCTCATACTACCTATTTCCTAGTGATTCCTTCAACACCATGTAGCTCTTGTGTCAAACTTTCTCCTGACACAAAAGTCCCAAGGTATATTTTGAGGACCCGTTATTTCCCTGGCGCATGGCCCCCACCCAGGATAAACTGAGAATGACAGCATCTGGCACTCCCTCGTATATGTAATAAGGCTCACAAAGCTGAAAACATAAACTAATTTTATTAAGATAGGACATTTATGAAGCATTGAATATTGCTATCTAGGCACTATGCTAAATAATGGGGATACAAATAGAAGGAAGCAAGACAGTAACCTGCCCTCAAGGAGCTTAAATTCTGATGGTGGAAGACAGTGCATAAAATGGTGCTGGAAAAGGATGACGGGGAGACAGTATGGTGTGGAAGTGTCTGGAAGGGGGCGTGGAGGTTTACTTGCAGGCTCGTCATTGAGAGCCCAGCATCAGAGGAGAGGCCCAGATGCTGCTCAAGTCGAGAGGAGGAGGGTGGCGAGAGTAGAGACAGAGAGCTGGGCCGGCGAGCAGCTCTTCATTGGAGGCTTGGCTCCCCAGAGTGGGGCTCCTGTGATGGGCTCTGCCCACCGCTCCTCTCTGTGTGGCACTTTGTACTAGGTGACATCGCTTGCTCCTTCCCATCGCCCTCAGCTTTCTGCCTCCCACAGCTCACCTTATTTGTTGGATTCCACAGCTCTTCAACTGAGGGTGTGCCTCACCTTCCTCACAGAACTAGCCTCCACATAGTTGATCCACATTTTTTTAAAAAATAAAAGAACACAGCCTCAGAATAACTATACTTGCAACACAAAATACAACTCTGAACAAGAGTACTAATATTCTTTTGAAGCATTCTCCTGGACCTTCCCCAAACCCCACCCCCCAGTACCCAATCCCATAGCTTCAGGCTTTTGTTATTACCTGAACTGACAAAAGGTCTCTCAGAATCTACTGGGAATTCTTTTTTTCTAATACTATCCAAAAAAGTCTTTTTTCTGCTCCTTAGTAGTTTATGAGTCAGTTCTATTTGTTCTCTCCCCCGGTACTCAAGTAGTGTCTCCCGCTTATATCAACACCTCTTGCTGAGTTTTGGGATTTGGGGCACACCCCTATTTTCTCCCCATTTGTTTTATCAGTCCCCATGTTTCTCCATGTTTCCTAGACTAGGCTTTTTAAAACACTCTGGCTTCACAAAAAGATCACCAAAAATGAGGAGAAAAGAATGAGGTTCTCCATCCCAGGCATGGGTACCTTTGTAGCTTAATCTGTACATTTATTTAACCAATTTTTGCAGAGTTTAAACTACTCAGAGAAAAATCAGTGCCCATTCAGTCTAACCAACATGTATAAGGGACTAGTGTGTTACCCCTTTGTCTTGCTTCATATTTCAAATCTTATGGCTTTCTTCTTGGGCCCCCTCAAATGCTTTAGAAAAAAAAAGAGCCTTTGAAAACAAATTTGGTCTGTTCAGGTCACTACTGAAAACTAGCTTCAAAGCTGCTTTGAGAGACTAATTAACAAGCATCTATTTACTTAAATGGGTATCATCCTTCTAATAAGTATGGTCAAAATTGTACAGTTTGGTGTTGGTTTGCTTTTTTTTAAAATCAGGTTGCTTTTCAAGGATTTTATTTATTCTAGTTGTTGTTGTTTATGTATTTGCATTCATGTGCACAAGATGGGGGAAGGGTAGATGGAGATAAGGATATGATTATGCTGTCTCAGATACCTCCTCCCACACTAAGTTTATACAGCTGTATTCTCTCGTTCCCCTGAGGCCAAAAGATACATTATCTGTTTGGTGAAGCAAACATTGGAAACTACAGGAAACCTATATCATTCACAACTTTCATCTTTCCATGGGAAGTAAGTCTGTATGGACCCAGAAAAAGAGAATTTCTAAGAATGAGTTGGTTAGAATGGGGTGAACTTTTGATTCACTTATGAACTGAGTTCTTTAATGGGATTGCTGGTTTTCCCTTAGACCATAAAGTTTCCCCATATTTCGTTGTTTTGTATTGGTGTGTATGTGCCTGCTAGGTAACAGAAAAAGTGAAAGAAAGTCTCAAGTACAATGGGTGAATCTTCTGTTATGGAATGTGGGGGAAAAGGGAGTGGGATAAGGAGGCATCAAGTAGGATGTAGGATGAGAAGACATCGTGGAAGGGTATCATATATATCTGTAGAGGGAATATTCCCAAATAAGATGGCAAATCATCAAAAGAATTCCCACTAACAAGAGAAATTATGAACTGTGAGAGTAACTCACATGAATTGACTCAGGAAATCTTATGAAGAATAATAATCCTGAACTTCACTCAAGGCATATTTTAAATATTTTTTAATATTAAAACTTAAATACAAAATAAGAAAAAAAAAAAGCATTGCCACGTGCACAGCAGAACATAAGAGAGGATTCAAAATATATAGCAATCAAGGCATATTTTTTAGTACCTGCTATATACCACCACTCTGCTAAGTCCTGGGGAAGACACAAGCATCCTAAAATTTTACAGCTAGAAGGAACTTTCAAGCAGGAAAAAAAATTATCCCTGCTCTTGAGGAACTGATTCTATGCAGGCAAGATTTTTGTCCAAGGAAAAATAGTACTATTTTTAGGGGGAATATTGTTACTGATAATGGGCATAAAAGAAGGCTTTCTAGATGAAGTGACTTTTGACTTGGTTTTAAAGGGTAGGTAGGAATTCATCAGTTGAATTGGAAAAAGTATTTCAGGAACAGGGAGTAGCAAGGGGCAGGAAATAACAGTCAGACTCAGAAGACATAGAATGAGTCCAATTTGGCTGGAGCATAGAATGTGTAAAAGATGTTAAACAAAGACATTCAGATTTTATTCAGTAGGCATGGGGTAGGGGAATGATTTTTTGAAATGCACAGTGCACATTGACTAGATCTGACACATGAGGATATCCATCCTCATCTCCTTTCTCATCTTAAAATTTAGCAGAACTCTTAGCAAGTAGCCTGTTATTATCTGGTTGAGTTTTACTACCTCCCCTTCTTCCCAGTGGCTAAAAGAAATAAAAGGAAAGAGAAAATACCAAAAGCCTGGATAGTCTACAAATTGTACCATGAGCCCTGGAATAATAAAAAGTTACATATATTAAAAAGACTCTAGACTTGAAGAAATCAGTGCCAAAACACTTGTTAAATAGGAGTACTTTGGGATGTGGTAGAGAATGATGATAAGACTGAGAACCCCTTTTCATAACCTCTTTTCTAGTGTAAATATTACCCCTTTCATACGTGAACAGTTTGGTTGCTAAAGGGAGCAGAAAAAAGAAATTTTGTGTCAGGAAGAAAGATATTATCAACTTGTGAAGAAACACAGTTTCTCAGATAAAATATGAAGAGGACTGAGTCTAGTAGGAGGACTGGATAGAGTTGAAACTCAGATTTAAAAACTCAAAGAATCTGTTGCAACACAGAGATAGATTGAGCTCACTGTGGCTGTAGGGCTTTGTGGTCCCACTGTTCATCTGTATGTGACTTTTTCTTTTTTTTTTTTTTGCTTTTTGGAGGGCAGTTGGGGTTAAGTGACTTGGCCAAAATCACATGGCTAGTATGTGTGTCAAGTGGCTGTATTTGAACTCAGGTCCTCCTGACTCCAGGGCCGGTGCTCTGTTCACTGCATCACCTAGTTGCCCCCTGTATGTGACTTTTTAGAGTTTTAATAAGTTATAAGTAAAATTTATAAATAAAATAACTGTAGATTATGGGAACATTAAGGATGGTTGGGTTCATAACTGACAGAAACATGGGTTTCTTGAATCTTACTTTGGAAGGTAAAGATATCACTGATCAAAAGGAGCCTTTGTTTTGAGAAGCATTGAGAGTGGTTAAAAAAATTGATGAAGGCAACAAGAACAGCAGAGTAGTAAAGAATTGGCAGGACAGTAAGCTGATAGGAAGGCTTTTCAGCTATTATGCTGTGAGTCTGCTGATGGGCTGGAGAAAGACCCCAAACTCATTGAGTTTATTGCCCTCCAAGGCTACCTACATCTTGAGAGAGTAAACTCTTCACAGGTACCTTAGTGGTTTTATAATTTCTTTCTGTGGTGTGTGAGAGAGAAACAGAAGGAGAAAGATAGGATTTGCATTTGCTTTTCTATGAGAAGAATCTTGGAGTTGATTGAACAAAGCAAAATCCTGTTGAATGAAGAGCTGGCTGTGCTTAGACAAACATTGCCCAGAAAGTCAATGTAAGGAGTTTTGCTGTGAATTCTGCTGAGCTATAATGGCATACTTGGTGATTATTAGACAAAGCAAAATCTTGTAGGTGTTGCAAAATCCTGTACTAGTTATGGGTGAACTGAGGAGTTGGTCATTGTTTGGCTAATGAGAACTACATGCCACTAGAAGGGGGTAACATTTTTCTCAGTACCCTGTTAAATGATAACATGAACAAAAAGAGCCTGTTGAGTCATCCATTCCCTATAGTAGAAAAGGGAGTGGCTTTGCCCAGAAGGATGATAAATAGCAGAAAAAGATCACTTAGAAAAAAGTAATTTTGTGTGGAGTAGATTTTTTATTTCATAAAGGGACCAAGAATGTAAAGTCTTGAAATCCAAAGTTTTGAATGTCCCTGAGCACATGCATTTCCCTACTCCGGTACCTGCCTATTAGATTTCTATAGGTTTTACTGCAAGTTAATAGGTGGACTATTATATTTTTATTGTTCCTGCATTTGCCTTATGTTGAGTAACTAAGATGTGGTGGCTCTCCTTGTTTGTTGTTGTTGGGGTTTTTTTGTGTCATATTGTTAAATACACGTTTTAGGTTTAAGAGTTAGGGGTGACTGATTTCAAATAAATAGTAAGCACATTGGTGGTGTCTCAGGAACTAAAGCATCAAGTAGTAGAAGTGTATCTCTATGCACTTCCCCATCTCTGCCACTGTCAGCAAGGTCATCTGTAGGACCATGAATGTTTGAGTTGTAGCTGCTTGTTAGTGGCTTCTCTATGGGAACTTTAGATCTACCAGTCTAAGAGAGGGTTAGGGTGAGCAAGAGAGGGGGTGGCCACATCTCGTGTAAGAGCTACACTAGGACTCTCCATAAAAGGGGTGAAGCATTTTGTTAAGATCAAGAATACAGACTTTGGCTCTATTTTGGAGCCACCCTTCAACAACAGTGATTAACATGAGTAAGTAGCAAAAGGAAAGAAGAAAAACAGGCAACATGATGCCCGGAAAAGAGTTCTGGATTTGGAACCAGAGTTCAAATCTCAACCCTGCTACCTGTGCAACATCTGGCAATGAACCATGCCATTCCAGTTTCTTCACCCCTTTTTTTTTTGAAGAGTGAAATACACTTGATCACCTCTGATATTTCTTCCAGCTCCAAATTCATGAACTGAGACCTGAAAGGGAAGAAACCCTGTTGATGTCTAAAATTATCTGGAATCCTCAGTAATGTGTTTTTGTAAAAGCCCTACGCCTATGTAAATAAACAGGTAAATGCTAAATACCTAAAGGCACTGAATAAAACATCTGAGTTGGAAGTATCTTCCTGTCATTGTTTGCACAATGAGATTAAGGATAGGAAATGAGACTTTGGGGAAATCATAGTAGGAGGACCCTAAGACCAGGGAGTTAAATACATCTTTTCAAAGAACAGCTTGAAAATATTTACCTCTGTCCCAGGAGGAAAATTGCAGAGACCTTAGTTTAGCAAAGTTCAATCTCTCATCTGATCTATAAATCTTCAGAGTAAGGATGGGAGACTTTCAGTTGTTTGAATGTCTCCAACTGTTTTTCCAGTGGTTTGAGTTTGGGAAAATACATTTTGCCAGGCTCCTTCCTTCCCTTGTTTAACTATTATGTTTGCAATAGGGAGGAAACTGGGGCATTTCTAATTCACTTATATTTAAATGTTCAGAAGATGACTATGCAAAAGCTTCTCAACTGTCAAGATCTTTTGAGTTTGGGGGGATCCTTTTTGTTTTTTTTTAAAACAGAAGAAAAAGAGACTGAAAAGAAAGTTTTTATGCTTGACGTATTTTCATAAAGTCAGACTAAGTTTTGCTTCTTGTTTCCCTTTTACTATAATATAAACCCCTTGAAGTCAGAGACTATTTTTCCTTTTTGCTCTTGCATCTCCAATATCTAGCACAGTCCCTTGCATAAAGTTGGGATATACTAAATGCTTATTTGGTTGGATTACTTGAGACCCTTACTAATTCAAGAAAAAATTACCATTTTCATTCATTTCATTCAAACAATATTCAGAGAATTTTAGTATTTTTCATAATAAGAATTTGTAAAGCATTCTCTGAGCAAATTCATGTACATTACTCTTACATTTCATAATCTGTTTAAAAGAAAAATAGAAGCTCCAGATTATGGCCTCTGCTTCTAGAAATGTTCAAGGAAAATGTTCCAGTGAAACCATTCTCTGAGCAATCATTTAACAAATAGTTGTTGCATTGAATTGATTTTTGTGAAGTTCCTAGGCTGATGTGCCCAACTTTTATGGAAATTAAAACATATTTGACAGGATTTTCCTGTGCCAAAAGCAGAAGCTATAGGAACTTGGAATGCAATTCTCTAGTAGAAAAATCAGTTCACCTTTTCCAGTAAAAAAAAACCAAAAACAACTCATTGCTGAGGAACAAATGCAATTAACTCCTCTCTTCTTAAAGTCCTTCTTGCTTTTAACATTGGGAGAAATGGCACTTGTACAATAAAGCCCCTCAGCTAGTTCATCAACTTTCAAAGATCTAATGGTAGGTAAAACTTTGAAATGATCTGGAATCCATGTCATTTCCCTGTTGATTATCAAGATGCTTGGCAGTGTTGACTAGATTCATTAGAGCTCATCTAGGAAAGCACTAGCAGATAAAAGGATCTTTGTGAAGTTCTAGAACCTTCTTTTCCTTGAATAAGTAAAAGGAATATTGTCCCATCGAAATCATCTCTTCACAAATTATTGTTCCTCTTTTCCACCAATGCTGTACATGCCTTTGTACCTTTTTCAATTTCAACCTACTTTCCACTTCAGTGAGAAGCTGACTGACACCAACCAAGTGGGAATGATCTTTTAGCTGAGTTTTAACTCTACTTTTATAGCTGGAGTCTTTGAATATCATTGCAGACTTACATTCAGAAGATAAAAGTATGGGGTGGCCAGGTAGCACAGCGAGTAAGAGCACCGGCTCCAGTGTCAGGATGACATGGATCAAATCCCAGGCTCAGATACTCAGCACCACACCTAGAAATAACTGGCCGTGTAACCTTGAGCAAGTTACTTAACCCCAATTGCTTCAAAAAAAAAAAGAAGAAGAAGATAAAAGTATGAGAATGTTTCCACAAGAGATGGTTATATCTCCCGGGAAGCAGAAAAGACTTAAGTGTGTCAGGTAATAGCAGTATCAGTGATTTCTTTGGGAATCATAGTCTGACTTTGAAAGCAAATTCCAAAAGGAAGTTTCCAACATTGCCATTATGATGGTGATGATAAGTAATAATTATATAGTACTTTTAGGTTTGTAAAGCACTTTAAAATATTATCTCATTTCATCCTCACAACAACACTGGGAGTAGGTGCTATTGTTTTCCCCATTTTATAGATGAGGAAACAGACATACAAAGGTTAGGTAACTTGCCCAAGGTAATATAACTAGGTAGTATCTGAGTCAGGATTTGAATTCTAGTCTGACTCCAGTTTCAGAGCTTTATCCACTGCATCAAACAGCTTAGAATTAAAAGACAACTTAGGTTTTAGGGATCAGCAAGGTGGCATAGTTGATAAAGTACTGGGCCTGGAGGCAGGTAGACCTGAGTTCAGATTTGGCCTCAGGCACTTCCTAGCTGTATGATCTTGGGCAAGTCATGTAACTTTTTCTTGTCTCAGTTTCCCCATCTATAAAATGAGGATCATAAAATAGGTAATATATATAAACAGCACAGTACCTAGCACACAGTATATATCTAATTAAGTATTTCCTTTTGTGTTTCCTTCCTTCCTTTTTTCTTCTCTAATGAGGAAGCAGAGCTATATAGGCAATATAACTTTTTCAGAGTTTCATGGTTGCTGGAATATATGTGTACATGTTCTGGTATTTGTTATCAGGTTGGTCATACCTCATTCTCAGTGCTATTAATAGCAGTTTCTTGAGTCCACAACATTTTTTCATTCTAACCCAGACTTCAAAAGACCAGGTATAGTGCCCTAGAAAAAGATGGATTTACCAGTCTATTGAACAGAACTGTAGTCAAGAAAGAAATGTCCCTAAGTTTGTGCCCCAGTCTTAGGTTAATGATCAGGCTAAAAGTCCACCTGCTATCACCGCATGTGTCCTCTGCAAGACTGCAGTAAATTAAAGCACAACAGGGAATTCTCAGAAACACATCCTCTTCCTTCTTGGAATCGTATTACCTTGACCTCAGAACATCTGGCTGGAGTGTCTCCTGGGTTCCCAAAGATTCTGCCATATTAAGGGTTCATCTTCCTTTGAAACTCTCCAGGGTCTTCCCCTCCTGCCTGCTTTCAGTTTGTGGGTACTCTATGTGGTGGCTCCAGGTTGGGGTGGGGTTTCATTCTAAGCATATCGAATGCACTGTGGTTTCATTTTAGGCTCCACTTGTTGTTGGCAAACATGGATGCATAATGTGATCCAATTCATATTTCTCATAGGAGATGAGCTGCCATGAATATTTTGACTACAAAAGGACAGAAAAGACAAGATTCCCTCTGAGTTTATCAGGTGGCAGTATGCTCTGAGTTACAATCAATTACCAACACATAAGGAAACAGTTGAATTGTAAAAAATATATACTAGATGTGGATGGCTATGGACAAATAACAATTTATATCCACCTGGAATAATAACCTTGTCATCCTGGATAAATTTGTGAATTAGCTCCTTGTAGACCTGTCTAATGTTAATAAAAGTTAATGAGTCAACATCATACTAGTTCAGTTGAAGTTTATTCCATGATAAGATTTCATAGGTCAAAAAGATTTACTGTTGCTTTAATAAGAATGAGAATATTTTTGTTAATTAAAGGAGGGAAAATGTGATCTTTTTTTGTTCAGGAACCAGATTGGAATCATAGGACCTCAGACTTGGATAGCATTCCAGAAGTCATTCAGTTCAGTCCCTGCCAGAAGCAAGATTCCTTTCTACAGCTCCCGTGAGAAGTGGTCGTGCACATTCCATGTATACTTTTCTGTTGATTGTGAGCTATCATGCTTTTTTAGGAAGGACCCAGGATTCAGTCAGAGGACTTGAGTTCAAATCCTGATTCTTTTACTTTACTACCTATATGACTTTAGGTGTGTCATTTAATCCCCCCAAACAGTTCTGTGCAGCTGCTGTGTACCTACATTTTACACATTAAGAAATTGGATTTTAGCAAAATTATTTGCCTGAGGTCCTACATCTGGTAAGTGACAGAGCCAATTTTTGAACTCGGGTCATTCAACTCTAAATTCCAGTGTTCTTTCCACTACACTGTAACTACTATAAACCTTCCAAGGATTGGGGCTGTGAAGTCTGCTCCTGTAGTGGCATTTAGCTGCCTTTGTATGTCAGATTGATTGAGAAGTAAGGCTTCGAAAGTCTTTGAGATTTCATCAAAGGAGTCTATTGGTTTTCTAGGGCTGATACTTGGAAGGACACTTAAAGATCATTTAGTCCAGTTCCATAATTTTACAGAGGATAAAACTAAATCCAAAAGCTGTGATTTGCCTAAGGCCAATACATACTAAGTGTCAGAGCCAGGATTCATACTTGGGTCCTTCACCTGTCAGGGATGTGTACTTACCACAGCACCAAACTGACTCTCAAGTACGTTAAGCCTCTTCTCTCTCATCTTGTTAATATTAATTATTAGCTAAACAAACCCTTTCTTTTACAGAGAATAAATACAAAGACAAATCAGCCCACATCCTGTTTGAATGATTGCCATATTAGTAGGATCATAGCCAATTCATATTTTCTATAATTTCAATTCCAGATCTACCTGTCTTAGAGGTTTCTCTTCTGTTTATCCTCCCCTAAGAACCAGTTCTGCTTGGATACCTCATAATGGTATGCAAGTGGTCCCAAATTCTCAAACGCTTTGGAAAAGGATCACCAAGTCTGTGGCAAGTTGATGGCTTTGAGTTCAAAACCAAGTTTGTGTATTGTCTCAGTAATAAACTAAGCATAGGACCAAAAGTTTGACCCCAAGGTTATGGGTATTTTTATCTACAGTGGTCTATGAAACATTTTTTTCAAGTCCTCTGCATCTATGGCAAATGAATTGGAAAATGGGAATAGGGTCTAAATAATAACATAAACCAGTCCAGTATTAAGCATATATTAAGTTTTTAGTACATTCAAGGCACTAGGGACTCAAAGACAAGATGACAAATGGTCCCCACCCTCAGGAGCTTATATTTGTAACAGGTTGACACCTTTGCCCCTACACACATATTCTCTCTCTCTCCCCTCTCTCTCTATCCATCTCTCTCTCTCTCTCTCTCCCTTCCCCTCCCCTCTCCCCTCTCCCACTTGTAGCATTTTGTATCTCTTGTAGCAGGTATAAAGGATAGATACCACAGGTGGTAGCATGATCACTCCTTTAGAGTCTGGTTTTGCTTGAGTTCTGTCTCTTTTGCCTCAAGGGCATATCTCAGTTAGGTTTATGGATATATGAACATGTGTGTAGCCATATTATTCTCTCGCTGCTTATATGCTCTCCAATTTATGTAAACTGCTTACCTAGGTATAATATTAATACACTTCCGTTGTTTATGGAATCTCCATATAACATTAGTGCCTGCCCCTTCGCCTCTCACTCCTCAGCCATATTGAAGCAGGTATATGTCTCCAGTTTCTCTACAGAGATCAAAAACTTTTCCCAGGTCTCTACTGCTAACATTAATTTCACAAGATAAAGATTTGGTGAACATTGGGTTTTCTTTTCTATCAAGGGGAAAACGGATTCCTGAATAATAACAACAGTAATAAACAATTGAGAAATAAATCATTCACAAGGAAACAGTTGTCTTAGCTGCCTATGGTGGGGAATAGAATATGATTCTCCACTAATCTTTGCCATCTCCTGGTGAAGGAGAACCAGGTAATAGACTACTAGCTTAATGGAGATAGAAGCTTTGGACTAATCTGCCTTTAATAGGCAAAGAAGTAGAGGTGGTGAAGCAGAGCTCTCCCCATTGGCTCTGTAATCTTACCACTGTACCTGATACTCCATTCTAGGAAGAGTGGGAGGTAGCACACAAAGGAAGTTCACTCTTCAGCTTCCAATGCCCATCAGCTATGGCTGGAGCTCCACAGCTCTGGAAGAAGTGAAGTGGAGGATCAGCATCCAGACACTGATCATACCTCTCCACCCTGGGGGCTTTACTTCCTACCATATGGCACGAACCCTCAAGATAGACGGTTCTTCTCCAATTATGTTTTTGTAAAGGCCTCCAAAAATAATCCCATAAAGTCAAGTCTGAAGACATGATCACATGGGTAAACCCCAGGATAAAACCTGCTTGAGTCTCTCCATCTCTATACCAGCTCTCATTATGTAGGTGCTGCCCATTGAATGAGGATGCTATGCCATGTAAACATAAGTATGTGCACAATAATTTGAGGATATGGAGAGAGCACAGATAAGTAGGGAAATCAGGAGAGGCTGACTCTGAAAGATAGAGCCTGAGCTGAGAGAGTTTAGAAACAGTCTAGAGACACCAAGTTAATGGTTGGTTACTGAAAATAACTGGTCCAGTGACCACTGAGTGGGTAAACAGCTAGAACTGTGTCACAGCCATG
The DNA here is from genome assembly GCF_028583685.1 of Petaurus breviceps papuanus. Taxonomy (NCBI): domain Eukaryota; kingdom Metazoa; phylum Chordata; class Mammalia; order Diprotodontia; family Petauridae; genus Petaurus; species Petaurus breviceps. Next base: position 24,414,229 of record NW_027185694.1, on the reverse strand, counting down.
TTGACAGTCTCACTATCAGTGAAACCAGAAGACATAAAGGAATTACACTAAATGTAAAAATAACTTGGAGGTTCTTTTTAGAATGAAGGAATTAGAAGAGGTCATTTTATTATGTACCCAAAGGCAATGAGAGATATTACTTCGTGGAATACAGAAATAGGACCATTCTTTTAGAGCTGGAAGGGACCTTGTTTTCTAGGTGACAGTCCAGAGAAATGATTTGCCCAAGGTCACACAGACAAGAAGGAGCAGAACTGGGATTCAAGCCCAGGTAATCCAACTCCAGATCTAACACTCTGGACAGTAGTATCTAATATTCTAGTGCTTAAGATAAGTAGGAATAGACAATCCTCATGAAAGTGATTGCAGTTACTCTTCCAGCATCAGTTGAAAATGAAGAGAACTTCTATGAAGAAAGTGGCAAAGGTCCCTAAACCAAGGTCACATATGCTTTAATACAGTGATTTCAGTATGAAAGTTCACATTGGAAAGGACTAAAAAACTATATTACAAGTCATGATTTGAGATCAAGAAATTTAAGCAGTTCAAGGCTCATAGACTGTTCAGAAGCCTGACACCTCTATACCAGAAAGTTCTGGACATGACTAGCACCAAACAGAACTGTAAAGAAAAAAATTGAATCTTAAATTGAAAATAACTGTTTAGAGATGGAATGGTCTTTTAATTAGTTGTCAATATGCAGCCATGGAGCTGGTTAGAGCAGAGGTCAAAGTAAATACCAAATTAGGAAAAAGGATAAACATTCAGTCCATTGTAGCTCTAAGCTGATATATTTAAACAAGTTGTTAGCTCCAAAAAAATAAGAAATGGAACAGGAAATTGGCTATTGTCATTTCCTAGAGAAGTCTAGTTAAAACAGAACTGTTGTCAGAGAAGGTGACAATATTCAAAAACCACCTCAGTCAGACAGATACATTCTTTCCTTGCTAAGAACAGATATGGGAATGAAGGCAAATACTAGTCTGGAATACGAGACAACTACGTCTTTTACCCCACCCCCACCCCACCTCCTACCAAAAGAAGAAAAAATGCAAAAACTAGGCAGTTTTGTCTACCCCCAAACACAGCAAAAATCAGCTGAGAAAATAAACCTGCAGAGAATTTGGTGTTCAGCTCAGCCAGATTATCCTGGGAGCATTTGTAAGTGAAACTAGAAGGACAACAAAGCTGAAGTATAATGTATCTGTCAGCAGTATCCTAATGATGTATTTTCATCTTCAATTATAGTAAAACCACCACATTTGAACTCTACCAAATCAGTACCTAACATGCTCAGTGACAAAATGGAATTGGCAGAACTGAGTACTTAGGATGAAATTAGCAAAAATGTCTAAACTTGATGAACAAAGGACAAATAACAAGTACCTACTATGTGCCAGAGTACCGTGCTAGACTCTAAAGAAAATTTAAATAAGATATAGTCTCTGTCCTCATGGAACCTACAGTCTAGCAGTAGGAAAGATATAGACACAAATGACTATATACAGGATTTCAGTGAATCTGTTTTCTTATTGAAGTGGGTGCTTCTACCAAACATGTGGATCACAGTACAGCTATCCCTTCCATATCCGAGGGATTAGAGGTACAGTGCCCCCATGATCTGGAAAATCCACGTAAAATCTTTTAGCCCTCCTTTTGTACCAGAAAAGACATCTGAATTTTTTTCTTTTTCTTTTTGGGCTGTTTACATTACCTATTGTAAAATTTGGGTTGAAATCATACAATACTACACATATATTTTATGCGTTTCTGACTTTTTCTATGTTGTCTGCTGGCCTTTGTATGTCATCTGTGGCTTTCACAAAACTCCCCAAAATTTCCCATTTGATTTCTCATGCCGATCTTTCATATATCGAAACTGCAATGGGAAAAGTCTCAATGGGGAAGGGGTAACTGTAGATTCACACCTTTTCATCCCATATGACTATTGTCTATCTTTTAAATGTTCAGTAGGGATACCATCCAAAATGCTGGGGGGCAGAGTGTCTTAACTAGGTCTTTCAACATTGTCTGGGCATCCATGGGTCATGAAGATTGTTCATTTGTTATCTGACAATAGCATCCTTTTCCAGCCATACATCTATCTTTACAGATACCTTTTGCACCATTTCTTGTATGTGATTAGTTGTTGGTAATGTGACACTATTACCAACCATGTGTATCTCCATTGCCCTTTGGGAAAGACTGCAATTTTGATCCTTCAGAGATGATAGTATTCCATAATTTGTATCATCACTGAAAGAATGTTGATGTTCAGAAGATGAGCTGTTGTTCTAAGGAGAAGCTTGGAGCTTTTAAAAGTGCTGCAGTTTGGGGAAGCTAAGTGGCACAATGAATAGAACACCAGCCCTGGAGTCAAGAGGACCTGGGTTTGGATCCGGCCTCAGACACTTAACACACACACACACAAAAAAAAAACTAGCCGTGTGACCTTGGGCAAGTCACTTAACCCCAATTGCCCTCCAAAAAAAAATGCTTCAGTTTCCCAAATGCAACCCATCCCATTTTCTTCCTTCTGTTCATTTGTGGGCCTAGTTATTTGTTGGTCCATAGTATATGCCTAAGATATAAGTACTGATGGATCAAGTGGGCTGGCCATCTAATCATATCTCATAGTCTGGTCTATCAACACTCTTGATTCACTTAGCTTTTCCTGTGTGGAATCTAAGAATGAATTGTTTTAATGGTTTTGTAGGTTTCATTGAGGGGAGGGGGACTCCACAATGCTCTAGGATTTGACATGATCAGCAAAATATCATCTGCAAGCAAACGTCTGGAGGACTTCATGATATATAGGGAATCCTTCTTCCATTAAGGCTGTGTGTTTGGACCTCTTCCACGACAGCAGTGAACACCTTTGGCTAACACATCTTCCTTGGTGATCCACAGTTATCTCTGCTGTTGATCTTCCAAGGGATCCTGTGTGATTTTAACGTATACACAAGAGACACCTTGTTCAAGAAGAGCCTTTAAATCTTTATTTTTCTCTACCAAATCCATTGCTTTTTATAGTCAACAAACACAATGGTTTCTTATATATTCTCTGCACATTACACATACATATATAATCTGTTGTGTATAATTTGCAAAAATCCACTTTATTCCCTCCTCATATTGCCATTAAGGATGTCCTTGATATGTGTGGAGATTATTCTCTTAAAAACTTAATAGCAATGAGAAAGTAAGTATGAATTTCCTCTCAATCATCGTTTTGAGGGAAGGGATAATAATATTGATTGGAATGTTTTCCTTCCATTTCTTATCTTGAGAATCAGACCTCTCACTCGTGTCACCCCTAACACAGAATTACTATGTGTGTTAGACTTGTCTGGTCCAACTCTCTGTCTGTCTGTGTCTCTTTCTCTCTCTCACCCCACTCTTCTTTCTGCCTCTCCCAGTCTCTTTATCTCACCCTTCCCTTCTCCCTCCCTGTATCCATTATCCAATTCAGTAGGGATTATGGTATAAATACAAATGCAGTGGCTCAACCATAATTAATAGAGAAAAAAGTTTTATGGAAATATTAACATGTCTTTTCTATTTTTTTGTTTGTTTTTCTACTTTTAACTTTAAAAATGTTTTGGGGATGATCTGATTTAATTATTTCCCATGCCAAGCTTTCTAAAAACTTATTTTATAAAACTAATACTTATTGTTGTTCTTTGAATGAATTAATATTGTTCATAATCTTCTACCCTCTTCCTCCATAAGGCTTTGTAAATAAGTTTATATTCTAAACCTAGTTTACCCTTGGTCATAATGTCTCTCTCTGTTTAGCAAAGAGATTAAGTATGTGCTGGCTAAGGTAGTTTCTAGACTCTTGGTTTCATAGTAATTGCTTTATATAAATTAAACATCCAGAGAAAATTATTATAACTATGTTGCTGGTCTGTTTCTTTATCCAGTTACTAATTTTGTCATCAATTTGTTTTAATTTAATTTCATATCTTCTCATTTTAGTCTTCTACATTTAATTTTTTTTTACTTTAACAAGTCAATGTTCTGTTAGAAATAGCTGTTTCAAAATGACTCCCACATCAGTAATCAATTGTTCCTAACATTAAAATAAAATGTTTCGTTTTGTTAGAGTGTTCACCATATCCAGCATTTCCAAATCCTTTTGTTGAAGAAAGTTTTCATTGTACATAACTGTGGCATTTCTGTACATACTATAGACCTTTGGCTTATTTAGTTTCTTAATCTTGAGCCATCTTTTCAACATTTTTCACCATTCTCCCCATGTCCACCTTTACAATGAATTCATTGATCATTAAAGTATATGGTGATAAAATTTGAGATATCATATGGAAGTCTGCATAGAATTTCCCTGCCTCCCCATTCTCTGCAGCAAATGTTAGGGCATAAGTTCCATTTATCTTCATGACACTCCTTATAAACTCTACAAGGTTTAGTGACCACGTAATCCATGAGATGATGTTTCTGTTTGCCTTTGGATGTACAATAAAAACCAATTCCACCAGCTCTTTCATTTACTTATTCAAAGTAAGCCATCCTTCCATTTATCTACAACTTTATTTTATGGTTTCATTTGCACTGAGAATGTCAACATTGATATGATTCCATTTGGCCAGTCAGCGTGTTGATTATTGAACAAAGATTTCACATTAAGAGTAATAATAGTTAAGTTTAGGTTAATAAGTGGTCTAAAAACTATGTGATTGTCAGAACTCTCTGTCTACTTTTCCATTACTTTGTCACCTTCATTGCAGAAGGAAAATCAGGGAGTGGCACAGAATTCAGGACCATTTTTTATTATTCTTCTTTTTAATTTTTATACAATAGCATGTATTAAGTACATTATTTGCATGAGAAAATGCTATGTGAGGACAAAGGTTGTTACCAACTAGGAGAATCAAAGCAGGCTTCATGGAGGAGGTAGCATTTGAATTGGGTTTTAATGTATGTTTAGAGAGATGCAGTAGGTGCAGAAGAGGGTCCAGTTTTGGAGGAATATATAGAATGTCTGGACAGAGATCATATGAAATAATACCAGAAAGGATGAGACCAAATTGTTGAGGACTTTGAATGCCAAGCAAAAGAATTTGAATTGTTCTCATAGGGCAGCAGGGAGCCAATGAAACTTTTGGGCAAATATCACCAGATCTCTGGGTAAGGAAGAGTGTTCTGGTGGCTTGTAAGAGAATGGAGGAAGATACATTTGTTAGATTATTGCAATGGTTAAGGTGAATGATAATACTAAGATCCTTTATGTTGGTGGTGACAGTGGCCAATATGAGAGATATTGTGGAAGTGGAATCCACAAGACTTGAGAAACAAGTTAAAGGATAGATTGAAAGGTTGTACAGCAGACTGAAAGGTCAAAATGAGGAGCAGGTTTAGAGGTAAAGCAAAGTTTAGATGTATTGAGCCTGTGAGTCCATCTATAGGTAATATATCATTAGGTAACTAGAGATGTGGATTTAGAGCTGAATGAGCTTCCAGATTTGTGGCAGGGAAGGAGTGAGGGCAGAGAGATAAAAAGTTCAAGGAAATCGGGGGGAACATCAACATTAAGAGGCTGGTATCTAATTATAGACATAGATGGTGTTGCCAGAACCATACTCAGAGCCTTAACTACTCAAAGCTTATTCAAAGCTCAGTGGTATCTGCCAGAGCCAGGCATACCCTTCAAGAATCCAAAGTCAGTTCTATGGTATGATACCATACCATGGTATGGTTAAAAAAAAAAAAAAGACAACTTTGGTTGAGGCATATTGTTTTTAAATTGGCTAAGGTGAAGCCTAAAGTTCTTTCACTAAAATAAAAACCTACCCCCATCAAGACAAACTGCAATACCCAGTAATCCAGACATAGTTCTAACTGTGAAACAAGGAATCTGACTTGTAAAATGAGAGAACAGAGTAACTTTCAAAAACACAAAACAGGTCCCAAATTTCAGTAATGGTAAGTAGAAAAACAGGCCAAATTAGAGAATTCATTAGGGGCTATGACTCTTACTATTAATCAAAAAGGAAAAGATTATGAAAGATCTTCTTAAAGCCAAAAGAAATAAGATTCTGCACATGTACAGCTCTGTGATGAGACACTATCTCTCCTTGGCCAAGTGGTAGCTGTGCTCAGACGCACTTGTGACATCCAGCAGATGGAACACGATCTGCTGCTGAATGAATCAAGGCTCCATATGGCAGTTCTGGAGCCCCTGTTTGCATGTGTCTCTCTAATCAACATTGTGGGTGAATTTGATAAATGTTAGCTCTTGCAAAAGCAAAAGGCTCCCTGCCAGGCTGGCTGTACAGAGGTGTGGTATGAGCTTCCCATAGCTTTCCATTTGTCCAAGAATACTCAATTTCACTGCATCAGAGTTTGGAGACTCAGGGGAAATGAAATCTATGAAGCATAAAGAGGCATTAGCCTTTGCCACTGTGGACCACCCTTCTTGGAGGTTCTTTCTGTTTTTATGTGACACTCATCTCCTGGCTCTCCTCCTACTTCCATGATTGCTCCTTCTCCTTCCCTTTCACGGACTCATGACCCATATCACACCACCTACTGAAAAGTATTACTCATCGATTTTGTTCTAGGTCCTCTTCTCCCTCTATGCTCTATCTTTCTTGGTAATCTCCTCATCTCCCTTTGGTTAAACAATCTTATCTTTACCAGTAACTCCCATATCTATATATTTAGCCCTATTAGGTCCCTCCTCTGAGATTAAGTCCCATATCACCAGTTACTTATTAAATATTTCAAACAGGATGTCCCAGAGACATCTTAAACACATGTTGAAAATTAAACTCATGATCTTTCCCCTAAGATCTCTCCTTTTTTCTTTTTTTAGTTAACATTTTATTTGCTTTTCCATCTACCCCCAATTTAAAATAAAAGAAAAAGAAAACCGTTGTAGCAAATATACTTAGTCAAGCAAAATAAATCCCCACATTGTCCAAGTCCAAAAGTGTATCACATCCATTTCTGTCAAAGGCACTATCATCCTTCTAGTCTCCCAGGTTCACAACCTGATTTTGTTATAAATTCCTCTCATTCCCCCCCCACATATCCAACCAGTTGCCAAGTCTCGCCATCTCTACCTTCATGTCTGTCATCGCTGACCTCTCTTTTCCACTCACACTGCTATCATCATAGTTCAGGCCCTCATCATCTCTCACCTAGGTTTGTGCAACTGCTGTTGTTCAGTCATGTCTAACACTTCGTGATCCCATTTGGGGTTTTCTTGGTAAAGACACTGAAGTGATTTGCTATTTCCTTCTCTGTCTCATTTTACAGAAGAGGAAGCTGAGGCAAGCAGGATTATGTGAATTGCCCAGGGTCACACAGTTAGTGTCTGAGGTTGGGTTTGAATTCAGGTCTTCCTGACTCAAGGCCTGGTGCTCTATCCACAATGCCACCTAACTGCCGATTATTCCAACAGCCGACTAATTATTCTTCCTACCTCAAGTCTCTGCCCACTCCAGTCTATACTACCCATTACAGCTGAAGTGGTTTTTTTTAAAGCACAGACTTAACAATATTACTCCCCTAAATATTCAACTTCAGTAGTTCCCTATTGTTTCTAGGGGAAAATATAAGCTCTTCTGCTTAGCATTTAAAGCCCTACACAACCTGTCCCCAACCTATTTTTCCAGCCACATTGCATATTACTCCCCCTCCCACACCCTTCAATCTAGCCCACCTGGTCTCTCTGTTCTTCCCACAGGACACCACGTCTCTATGCCTTCATTATGGATGTCCCTTATGTCTAAAGGTACTCTCTTCATACCTCTCCTCCCTGAAGATACAGCTTAAACTCTAAGTTGGGTTTTTTTTAAGCAATTGGGGTTAAGTAACTTGCTCAAGGTTACATGGCCAGTTATTTTGTGTGGGTGCCAAGTATCTGAGGCCGGAACTGATCCCGGGTCTCCCGACGCCGGGGCCGGTGCTCTTACTCACTGCGCCACCTGGCTGCCCCTTAACCTCTAAGTTTTACATGAAGCCTTTTTTACCCCCCTCTAATTACTAATGCCCTCCCTCACAAAGTATTAAATACATAGATAAATAGATTGTTGGGATATATGTGTGTGTTTGTATTTACTCACCTCATATACATGCTATATATGTTTTATATGTGTTTATCTCCACTAGAATGGAAGTTCCTTTTGAATAGAAATTATTTCATTCTTTGTTTCCCAAGAGCCTAATACAATGCCTGAGCACATAGTAGGTGCTTAATTCTTGATGACTGACTGATATTCTCTCCTCCTTGACACTGTTATTTTTGTTTTCTCCCACTACTCATCTGTGAATCACTGTATAAATCCTAGGGAGCTGTCTTCTTTGTCTCCTTTACTGACTCTTCATCCTCTCCCCCGCTAGCTAAAATGTAAGTATCCCAAGATTCTATCCTTGATTTACACCTCTTTTCTTTATGTTTGCACTTTCAATCAATCTGTAAACATTTATTAAGCACTATGTGCCAGGCTCTGTGCTAAGCACTGGGGATACAAAAAGGGTCAAAAGATAATCTCTGCCCTCAAGGAGTTTACAGTCTAAAGGAGGAAACAGCATGCAGACAAATATATACAAAACAAGCTATGTAGAGGATAAATAGGAAATAATTAAAAGAGGGAATTAGGGGTCACTAGGTGGTACAGTGAATAGAGCACCAGCCCTAGAGTCAGGAGGACCTGAGTTAAAATCCGGCCTCAGACACTTAACATTTACTAGCAGTGTGACCTTGGGCAAGCCACTTAACCACAATTTCCCTGCCCTCTCCCCTCCAAAAATAAAAAAAGAGGGAATTACCTCTTACCATAGCTCCAGTTATCATCTGTATTTAGATGACCCTCATCTCTACCTTGGCCTTTCCCCAGAGATCTAGTCTTGTATTTCTAAATGACTGATGGATATTTCTTCCCACATATCCCGTTGGTCTCTTAAACTCAGATATTGAAAACTGAATTCTTCTTTTCCCAAATCTGCCTCTCTTCAATTTCTACAGATAGCACCCGGGCATTTGGCTTAGACCCTCATTCTTAGAGCCTTCCTCATCTCTTGTACCTGATGTCCCAGTTCCCTTCTACTTCTACACTCTCCTTTCAGTTCACTCCCTTTATTCTCCAGTACAGCCACCTTTGTTCAGATCTTCGGTTTTCTCCCCTGGACTTTAACAGCAGCCTCCAAACTGGTATTTCTGCCTATCTTCTCTAATTCATCCTTCACCCTGCTTTCTAAGTGATATTCCTAATTTATCACTGTGCTCATGTTACTCTCCTACTTAGAAGCATTTAGTTGTTCCTTATTGCTAACAAAATAAAGTATAAGATCTTCAGCCTGGCATTTGAAGCTCTACATGGTGTGTTCCCAAACAACCTCTTGAGTGTTATCTTACACTATCTCCTTCTAGCTAAATTACATTGCTTTGTGTCTTTTAGCCTCATCTTACCCTCTCCCATTTTCTGTACTTTTTCCTCTTGCACCTGGGATAGACATCACTTTCTCTCTCTTCCTTTATGGTCCATGTTAGGTCCTCCTCTGCTTAGTATTTAAAGCCCTACACAACATGTCCCCAACCTATCAATCATGGAACCTTCCCAGAATCCTTTGCCTCCTTCCCATGCATTTGTAAGTGGCCACATCCCTCTCACTTTTCTCTAGAAATTTGCCTATCATTCACTTATATCACAGTTATTTGTATATATTTTCCCCCATTATAATATTTGTGTGAGAATCTGGCACATGTATATGCTAGGACAGGGATCACTACCCACTGGTAACTTAACTAGATACAAGTGCTAAGGCACGCATATGGAAAGTACCATGCCCCAGGTCAGTAAGTGTCAGAGGTGGTTATGTCTACTTAACTCCAAGCCCCACAAAACTCAAGGCTGCCTCTATATCTTAGGTGTAATACTATTTAATAAATAAGTATTTAATTGGTTTAATTGCACCTTGATGTGCAGGAGAATTAGGCTGATGGTAGGGCTCAAAAGGAAGTCTTTAGCGCCTTGGGAGGGGCATGTCCTCTTCCATGCTCCTTATAGTCCTAGGTCCTTTCCTCCCCCTCCCCCTCCCCCAAGCAAGGATAAAGGCAGATGGGACACAAAGCCCTCTCCTCTCACCCCACCCCCTCCATATACACACCCTCTGCCAGTTTGAACTACAATAATTGTCTCCTAGGATATGAAGAACAAACCAATAACTAAAAAGCAAATCTCCACACACCCGAATCAAAGGAATACCTCCTTTGACACTTCATAGCAAGTCCCTTTCACCTCTGTTTGCCTCAGTTTCCACAGTTATAGGAACAATGACAGCAGCCACCTCCCAGGGTTGTTGTGAGGATCAAATAAGATGATATCTGTAGAGTGCTGAGGACAGTGCCTGGCCCTTAATAGACTCTACATAAATGCATGTGCCCTTCCCTTCACCACACTTCATATGCAGCTGCCTTCTTATCCTGGCACCTATCATGTGTAAACATCCAAAGGATAGAGTTTCTGAGGTTAGCACTGGATGGTGGTAGTTAATTTGACTTGACCTTGCAGATTTTAGAGTAGGAATAGGAAAGTGCCACACAATTTCACATGATCTTAAATAATTTTTAAAATCCCTGATTTCATTGATGTTGGCACTTTATCCATCAGTATAAGTTACAACCCCTTCAATCCCTTACCACCCCAGCTACAGTTTTGTGCCCTGCCCCCTTCTAAATCTTCATCTGCTGGTCAACATCATTAAGGGAATGAACTTCTAATGATTCTAGGCTTGTCCTTAAGTGTGCAAATACAGTTCCTTGCCATGCCCATGCTCAAAGCCTTTTTACCTTGGCCTCCAGTGGCCAGTCTTAAGCTGTTATCAGCCTTTCTGGACTTAGCCAGGCTTGTTCTCAGATAACAGACAAATATTACCTTGTCAGACCTGTTCTCAATCTCTAGTACCTGCCTGGCAGCCTTCAACAACTCCGGATCGGATCACCTCCTTACCACAATGAGGCTGTAGGGAAAAATCATGATTAACTTTACCTGATCTTTAATGAGGTTCTATCTTTAATATCTTTTAGCACCTTTGTCCCAAAGCATATTTACAGTTTTCATTTAATTTGCTAACACAGTTATCTTGTGAGGCCGGTTTATAGATGGGGAAAGTAAGCGAGAGACAAGTTTCTTGATTTTCTCAGAGCTATATGGTGAGTTATATGATAAAATCTTGTCTTTTGATTTGTAACCCATAGCTCTTCCCCATAATAGCTTTTCATCAAATTTCCCCATGAGTAGCTGACAGATGATGAGTCTGGTCTTTTCCAGGTCAACACAGAGTAATTACTGCTGAACACTCAACTATTAAAACACACACATACACATACACACACACACACACGGGAGGGAAGTGTAAATAATGGTGTGAAAACCTGCCAGACATTTACTTCATACATGAATGCTAAATACTTATAGCCTCCTAATCTATGCAATCTGAAAGTAAACTCATAGTTAATCTAATCCAGCCTTTTCATTTTTCAGAAGGAGAAAAAGTGGCAAAGACAAGGGCATATAGCTGATAAGTCGTAGGACCAGGATTTGAACTCAAGTTTCTGGATGCAAAATCTATTTTTTCGCCATTAATATTAGAAATTGTTTATATATTTATATTTCCATATGTATACATATACTATATGTGTATCTATATATGTGTGTTGTATATATAAATAGAATATGTATATATATATATGCACACACAAACTTACACATGTGTATTTAAATGGTAAACCAAGGTAGAAGAGATCATCGAGTTCAGTGGCCTCCTTTTACACAAAGCTAACTGAGGCCCAGAGAGGCCAAGGACTTGCATCTTTCCACTTCATACACAGAGGTGGCAGGTAGGTCATTGTGCAAGGAAGGCTTTGCAAGTAGGACTGAACACTTCCCACAACCACTGGCGCCAGGACAACTGTGGTACCACCATGAGACTCCAGAAAACAGTTCCTCTGACCACAAATGCCTACGTGCTTTTGCTACCAAATACCTATGTGGCATTTTCTACAGAAAAATTCCAAGGAAGACTATAATTTGCTGCTTCATTAAACTTTCCCTCAGTCATGTCTGAAATGTTCATGAATCTCTCATAAGGAAATATTTCAACAGAAAATCACCCATTGGAGATGAGTGTGACGTGGCACACAGTGTCTAGCGACATATAATTTTGCACTAACAGAGTGATGACTGTTTTTAGGAAAAGAAAGCCATATTGAGCACCCCTTCCCCCCATTTTTGGCATTGATGTGTGATTTGGTTTTTAGGAACATTTTAATAGTAAACTGCTCTCCTTTATTCTATCAAAGCTAGAGTGCTCTGAATAACATAAGAGTTCTAAGAGATATCCACAGAGATTCTTTGTCACAGAAGACCAGGAGGCAACATTGTATGGCAGAAAGAATGCTGAATTGAAAGTCAGAGCTCTTGAATTGAATCCTGGCTCTGCTACTTATTACCTTGTAACTTCGGGCAAACCACTTAATCATTCTGGGACTCAGTTTCCTCATCTGATAAATGAAGGCATTAACCCAGAGGATCTCTAAGGTCTCTTCTTTAGAGGGAGATTGGTATAGTAAAGAGAGCCCACTTCAGAGGCAGGAAGATGGAAATTCAAGTCCAGTCTCTGACATAGACTTGACATGGCTGTGTGACCCTAGGAAAGTCACTAAGTCTCAGTACCTCCAAGAAACTCTCAAAAGCTATAAATTGTAGAGAAAATGCTGATTGGTATTAGTAAAAGGAGGTTCCTTATAGGGAACTCCTTATACTGTTGTAATTACTGGTCTAGCTTTGAAAGAAAAAATGTCCAGTTCTAAATCCTATTAACCTTCTGCACAACGAAGGTATGGCCTTTATCTTCAGACACTCCCGGAAGGACCAGAGCACAGGATCCTAGTAAAGCCCCTTTGGACTTCCGCCCTGGCACATGGCTGGCTGGGCTGGCCTGGAGTTTCCCAGATGCCTGGGTGCAGATCAGAGAACTAAAGTCCCCCGAGAGGCCTGTCTACTGTTTGATGTGGTTCAGCTTCCTTCAAGCCTTGTGACAGACAAGTTTTGCCTTTTTCTCTCTCTCAAAGAGTGGTTTTCCCCTCTGTTCTGGAAAGCAGAGACTCCTTTGACAATTTTTTTTCAGTGGTTCAGAAAGTCTCAGCAGATAATTTTAATGCCTTTGGAACAACAGGAAAATGGGTTGTAGTTGGCACTTGGTATGAGTCTGGTATTCTCTGCTGGATTGCTTTTTTTTTCTCCCTCCAGATTGCACGTAATTTGAAATTCCTTCAGTCACTTGATGAAGAGGAGTCATAACCCTCAGAGCTCCTCTCTGAAAAGCTTCATTCCAACATGTTTACAACAGGGAAAACATTAGATATTCTGGGACTATCTTGTGTGGTCCCGGGCTCTTTAGCACCATGTCCTAGAAATGTCCCCAGTGGGATTGTACCAGGATTTACTCATTGAACTAACTGATCCTCTGCAGTACTCACTAAGTTCTGTTCATATTATGTCTTATATGATTGCCTTTACCTATATTCTCTGAGTTTCTTTCATCTTCCTATCATTTCATCCACTGAATTTGAATGAAAACTGGAAGACAACCATTATTAGTATGAATAAAGTCCAGTTACAGGCATATCCCTACCTAATTTCATTCATTGGGTATGTGAAAGAAGAGGTGGAAAGAATACTGGACTCAAAGTCAGGTCACCTAGGTACAGATTCCAGGCTTGATGCTTATGGCCTTAGACAAGACCTTTACCCTCCCTGGGCCTCAGTTTCCTCCTCTATATAATGAGAATGTTGGAATAGATCTCTAAATAGATGCTTCCTAGCTCTAGGTATCTATGACTACAATTCGTTGAATCAATACTTGATCTATTAAGGAGGACAGTCAATGACATGGAAACAATGTTTATTACAGAAAATATGGAGGTAATAACCAGGCTCAGACGAAAGGATGTAATACCTCTCAGGCTTAAATGCAATCTCAGCTTCTTGCGAACTGCCCCAAATGCATTAGGTTGATAGGCTAAATGATGTTCTATATAACAGGGTGTTGTCCTGCTTAGGTAAAGTTGGTTATAATGACTTTCTCTCAATATGATATTGATTGGGGAAATGTTATAGTGAGGTATGGCTGCATAATGCTCATCTCATTAGCTTAAGAATATTTTTTCTCTTTACCATTTTTCATTCCATCTGATACAATCCATCTTTATAACCTGACTAATGTCTAATGTGCAAGTATTTACAGATTCTATACTTGACTGTATGCCATCATGGGGGAGAGGGGAAAGAGGGGGACAAAATGTGAAACTCAAGGAACTGTGGAATTGAATCTTGTAAACTAAAAGTAAACAAACAAATTAATAAAAAAATTATCTAAAGACCAAAAAAAAAGAATATTTTTGAAGTCTAGTTGATAGTCCAATGAAAACATTTGAAAAACCTCTTGAAGTTCATTTGAACAGGCCTTATCCATCTCAAGGCATATTGACATCTACTCCGACTTGCCTCAGTGCCTCACAAGGCAGTATATGTCAGAGGCAGGATTTGAATCTTTCTGTCTTAAAGACTGACTCTCTATCCACTATACCATGTTGCCTCTTATACATCCTTAGAATATAAAATAACAGCTCCCTACCCTATGACTCCCATTCTGAATGAAAGAGGGATAGCAATAAGGTATGGACACATGATCTCATTTATGGAGGGAATCCCTAGAGGGTGAGGAAACTGTCTATCAGTATAGGTCTGTACCACTTTTAACTTACAGTCTTAGTTATTTAGCAGTGGGTCAAACAAACAAAAACATATCCCTGTGGGTTGAGTGGCATAGTGACTTAGGAGACTACAAATTAACATTACCTATGTTGTATTGTATTTTTATTTATTTCACTAGACATTTTCCAATTACATTTTTAAATATATTAATTTTCCCCCAATTACATGTTTGTTTGTTTGGGGTTTTTTGGCAGTGGGAAGGCAAGGCAATTGGGGTTAAGTGACTTGTCTAAGGTCACACAGCTAGTAAGTGTTTCAAATATCTGAGACCAGATTTGAACTCAGGTCCTCCTGACTCCAGGGCCTGTCTTCTTTTCACTGCACCACCTACCTGTTCCCAAATTACATGTTAAAAGAGTTTTTAACATTTTTTAAAAAGTTTTGATTTCCGAATTCTATCATTCCTTCCTTTCCCCCACCCCTTACACCCTGAGACAGTAAGCAAATAAAAAGAATGAAAGTGAAAAACAGTATGCTTCAATCTGCATTCAGAGTGTATTTTAAAAATTCAGTTTTTTGTCTGGAGGCAGATAGCAAGCTTTATCAATAGTCTTTTGGGATTGTCTTGGACCATTGTATTGCTGAGAATAACTAAGTAATTCACAGTTCCTCATGGAACAGTATTGCTGCTGCTGTGTATAACCTTCTGGTTCTGTTCACTTCATTTTGCATCAGTTCATGTAAGTCTTCCCAGGTTTTTCTGAAATCATCCTGTTTGTCATTCCTGATAGCACAATACTATTCTTATATATGGCACATAATAGCAATCGTGCACCACAGCTTGTTTAGTCATACCCCAGGTGATGGGCATCCCTTTAATTTCCAATTCTTAGCCACCACAAAAAAGCTGCTATAAATATTGCTGCACAAATAGGTCCTTCTCCTCCCTGCTTTTTAAAAATATATCTTTAGGATATAGACCTAGAAGTGGTAGTACTGGATCAAAGGTGATGTAGTTTTATAGCCCTTTGGGCATAGTTCCAAATTGCTCTCCAGCATAGTTGGATCAGTTTATAATTCCACCAATAGTGCATTAATGTCCCAGTTCTCCCATATCCCCGCCACATCAATAATTTTCCTTTTTGTATAATATTAGCCAATTGATAGGTAGGAGGTGGTACATCAGAGTTGTTTTAATTTGCACTTCTCTAATCAATGGCGATTTAGAGAATTTTTTCATATTACTATAGCTTTAATTTCTTCTTCTGAAAACTGCTGTTCATATCCTTTGAGCATTTCATCAATTGGAGACTGACTTGTATTTTTATAAATTTGACTCAGATCTCTATATATTTGAGAAATAAGGCCTTTTTCAGAGACACTTGTTGCAAAAACTCCCCCCCCCCAGTTTTCTGCTTTCCTTTTAATTTTGGTTGCATTGGTTTTGTTTGTGCAAAAACTTTTAAATTTTATATAATCAAAATTATCTATTTCACATTACTCTTTATATTTTCTTTGGTCTTAAATACTTCCCTTATCCATAGATCTGACAGATAAAACTAACAAACTATTCCTTGCTCTCCTAATTTGCTTATTGTATCACCCTTTATGTGTAAATCATGTATCCACTTTGACCTTATCATGACATATGGTATGAAATGTTGGTCTATATTATTTTCTTCTATACTGTTTTCTGGTTTTCCCAGAATTTTTTTGTCAAATAATAAGTTTTTGCTCAAAAAGTTTGGATCTTTGGATTTATTACATACTAGATTGCTATTATTATTTACTGTAATGTAGTTTGTACAGCTAAACCATCTTCCTTCACATTTTTTTTTTATTAATTCCCTCAATATCCTTGACCTTGTGTTCTTCTAGATGAACCAATTACATTTTAATCTGATTCCAACCCCATTGGAAGTTTTGTAGGCTGCTTGCTATGAATTTAATACATCTAGCCTAGAGCACTAAAAACGATTTGCCCAGGGTCACACAGCTAATATGTGTCAGAAGCAGGAGTTTGCTGGAAAGCCTTATGTGAGCCAGTACTGAGTGAAGTGAGCAGAACCAGGAGAACATTGTACACAGTAACAGCAACACTATGTGATGATCAATTATGACTGACTTAGCTCTTCTCAGCAATATAATGATTCAAGACGATTCCATAAGACTCATGGTGGAAAATGCTGTCCACATCCAGAAAAAGAGCTATAGAGTCTGAATGCAGATTGAAACAAGCTATTTTCACTTTTTTGTTTGTTTGGCTTTTGGTGGCTTTTCCCTTTTGTTCTGTTTCTTCTTTCACAATATGACTAATGTGAAAATATGTTTCTGTGACTGCACATGTATAACCTATATCAGATTGCTTTCCATCTTAGGGCAGGGGGATGGGATAGAGGGAGGGAGAAAAAAATTGAAACAGTCTTATAAAAATGAATGTTGAAAACTATCCTTGCAAAATATAAATTGCTATTTACAAAAAAAAAAATTTAAACAGGAGTCTGAACCCAAGTCTTCCTGGCTCTAGGGCCAGCTCTCAGTCCAATACATTACTCTAAGTAAAATAGACACAGTAAAAAATAAACTTGGCAAATTATTGTTTATATTACTTTCACCCTGGCAGATTTGGTCAAGTCCTGGTAGGTGGGGATAATCACCAAGGTGTACTGGGTCAGGGTGGAGGTATACAGATTAGGTCAGGGTGCTAAGTGGGAGTAAGCAATTAGGCAGCAGCAGCACTTTACAAACATCCTATTTTATTCTCACAATACTAGGAATTAGGGGATATTATTATCTCCATTTTACAGATGAGGAAATTGAGGCAAATAGCAATTAAGAGACTGATCTAGGGTCACATTGCTAATAAATTTATAAGCAATAAATGCTAATAAATGAACTCAAGTCTTCTGACTCTTGGTCAGATGCTATATCTGTTGAACCAGTGCTGTAATTATTAGCAAGGTTGGGATGGGGAAACCAAAAATTCAGGAGCCAAAATCTTTACACCTGGAAAGAAGAGAAAAAATGGCAGAACCAGGGGAAATGGCACAGAAACCAGAACTCTGTGTGTGTGTGTGTGTATGTGTGTGTAACAACCAAGGAAAGAGCAGATGGACAGTTGTGATCCACCTGGTAGGTGGTGCCATATTGGTGGGAGGTTAGTTATTCCATTTATTAAATGAAGGGTCTTGTCTTTTTGTTGGTCTTCATTTTTTATCCTCAATATGTTATTAGCTGGAGGAGACTTAACTAATGTTGACTGAGAATTGGTTGCTGTAATATTGAGAACATCCTTGATTTGGTATCATTTACCTAATGATGTAGTTACTCCAGGGTTGGAGCAGGACTTCATAACTTACTATGTCTGGTAGCAGTTTGCTAGAAACTCAGTGCCCTGCCCCCACAAACAACCCTGATTACATAGCTGAGACCCCTGAGGATTCAGAGTATCGGAAGTTCATCAACAGTCATAGTGGAAAACCAGGAATATTCCAGCAAGCATTTTATTCTTGTGCTTTTGTGGCCTTTGTGGTAAGAAAGGGAGGTTGTGGGATTGAATTCCTGCTGTTACAATTTTTTTAATGTCTTTACCCACACACATATGTTTTAAGAGCTTATGTTCATACTAGGTCATAATGGAGAAAATCTAACTGGCATTTTCACCACTGACAACTAGTATAAAGAGAATAAGTTTCATAAAGCCCTGCTGCAGTTTAATGGGTTTTTAAAGTTTCTTTATCTTGTTTAGCAGCTCAGTTTTTTCTGTTACTTTAACCAAGCTAGTTTGTAGCTTTCCTTTTTTTTTTTTTTTGCCTTTTATCATTGGGATTCACAAGAACTTCACCAAGGGAAATAGGACACTGAGGTAACATTTTAGGCAGGAGAAGGAAAAGAGTGGTATAATAGTTGAGAAAGCCAATGGGACAAGGACAGGATGGTCCGAGTAGACTGCAGATTCAATAAGAATAAACGGGGTGATACTAACCAAGTTAATGTAGTCATAGCCTCATTAAGAAAAGCATAGTATCCAGAAAGAAGGAGATGACAGTCCCATTGTATTCTGCCCAGAGTAGACCACATCCTCATACTGTATTCAGTTCAAGGCACCACATTGTAAGAAAGATGTTGAAGAGCCAAATCTTTTCCAAAGGAGAGTATCCAAGATGGTAAGGTGTCATGTAAGGAATAATAGCTATTGAGCTTAAAGAAGACCTAAGGAGGACATGATAACTTTCTTCAAATATTTATCATGTAAAGAAGGATTAGAATTGTTCTTGGACTTGCAGATCAGGGCTAATAGAGGCAATTACAGAGTAACAGACTTTAGCCTGAGCATAAAAAAAAAAAGAAAAACTGCCAACTTTTAAAGCTCTCCTAAAGTGAGAGATGGTATGCTGTGATGTCTTTGAATTGAG
This sequence comes from Petaurus breviceps papuanus, assembly GCF_028583685.1. Classification (NCBI taxonomy): domain Eukaryota; kingdom Metazoa; phylum Chordata; class Mammalia; order Diprotodontia; family Petauridae; genus Petaurus; species Petaurus breviceps. Next base: position 24,395,067 of record NW_027185694.1, on the reverse strand, counting down.
AAATCTAAATTTAAGTCCCACCTGTGGTACTTCACTTATTATACGATCCTAAGCAAATCACTTTCCTCAGTTTTCCCCTCCATAAAATGTAGATAATACAATTTATGACTGGATCATACGTTTAGAACTAGAAGGCACCTTAAAGATCATTTGGTTCAAGGCCCTCATTTTAGAGGTGAGGAAACTGAAACCTGTAGAGATTGTGTGACTTACCCAGGTCATACAGATAGTAAGTAGCAAAGCCAGAATTTGAACCTAGATTTTATGATTCCAAATCCCTTCCTTAAGAAAGATTGTTAACCCCATCTCAGAAAAGGAAATTTAACAAGCCATCAATGAACTCCCCAGGAAAAAATCTCCAGGGCCAGATGGTTTTACAAGTGAATTCTATCAAACATTTAAAGAACAATTGATTCAAATACTTTATAAACTATTTGGGAAAATTGGAGAAGGAGTCCTACCAAATTCTTTTTATGATATAAATATGGTACTGATACCTAAATCTGGAAGAGCTAAAAACAGAGAAAGAAAATTATATTAAATAAAATATTAGCAAAAAGACTATAGCAGCTTATCACAAGAATAATACACCTTGATCAGGTAGGATTTATTCCAGGAATGCAAGGATGGTTCAATTTTAGGAAAACTATTAGTATAATCGATCATATCAACAACAAAACTAGTAGTAACCATATGATTATCTCAATAGATAAGAAAAATCCTTTGACAAAATACAACACCCATTCCTATAAAAACACTAGAAAGTATAGTATAAATGGAGTCTTCTTTAAAATAATAAGTAGCATCTATCTAAAACCATCAGCAAGTATTATATGTAATGGGGATAAGCTAGAAGGATTTCCAGTAAGATAGGGGATGAAACAATGATATCCACTATCACCCCTCTTATTCATTTTGGTACTAGAAATGTTAGCTGTAGCAATAAGAGAAGAAAAAGAAATTAAAGGAATTACCTTAGGCAAAGAAGAGACTGAGTTATCACTCTTTGCAGATGATATGATAATATACTTAGAAAATCCTAGAGAATCAAGTAAAAAAAACTACTTGAGATAACAAATAAATTTAGCATAGTTGCAGGATATAAAATAAACCCACATAAATCCTTGGCATTCCTATACATTTCTAATGAAGTCCAACAGCAAGAAATAGAAAGAGAAATTCCATCTAAAGTTACTGTAGATATGATAACATATTTGGGAATCTACCTGCCAAAACAAACCCAGGAACAATATGAACACGATTATGAAACACTTTTCACACAAATAAAGTCAGATCTAAATAATTGGAAAAACATCAGTTGCTCATGGCTAGGTCGAGCCAATATAATAAAAATGACCATTTTACCTAAATTAATTTACCTCTTTAGTGACATACCAATAAATCTATGAGAAAATTATTTTATAGAGCTAGAAAAAATAGCAATGAAATTCATCTCGAAGAACAAAAGGTCCAGAATATCAAAGGAATTAATGAAAAGAAATGCTAAGGAAGGTGGCCTAGCCATACCAGATTTTAAACTGTATTACAAAGTAGCAGTCATCAAAACTACTTGGTACGGGCTGAGGAATAGAGTGGTGTATCAGTGGAATAGATTAGGTACATGAGACACAGCAGTCAATGACAATAGTAATCTACTGTTTGACAAACCCAAAGACCCTAGCTTCTGGGATAAGAATTCACTATTTGACAAAAACTGCTGGGAAAACAGGAAAATAGTATGGCAGAAACTGGGCATAGATCAATATCTTACACCATATGCCCTTTGACCCAGCAATACAACTTCTAGGGCTGTATCTATCCTAAAGAAATCATACAAGTGGGATGAAGACCTGTTTGCACAAAAATATTTATGGCAGCTCTTTTTGTGGTGACAAAGAATTAGAAATTGAGAGAATGCCCATCAATTGGGGAATAACCAAACAAATTATGGCATACGAATGTAATTGAATACTATTGTGCTATAAGAAATGATGAGCAGATGGACTATGGAAAAAGCTGGAATGACTTATATGAATTGATTCTGAGTGAAATGAGAAGAACCAGGAGAACAATTGCTGACTATTAATAGACTTAGTTCTTCTCAGCAAAGCAAGGATCTAAGACAACTCTCAAATTTATAAGGATACAAGTCATTCCCCAGTTGATAAATGGTCAAAGGATATGAACAGGCAGTTTTCAGAGGAAGAAATTAAAGATATCTATAAACATATGAAAAAATGTTCTAAATCACTATTGATTAGAGAAATGCAAATCAAAACAACTCTTAGGTACTACATCACACCTGTCAGATTGGCTAAGATGACAAAGCAGGAAAATGATAAATGCTGGAGGGGATATGGAAAAATTGGAACACTAATGCATTGTTGGTGGAGTTGTGAATTGATCTAACCATTCTGGAGAGCAATTTGGAACTATGCCCAAAGGACTATAAAAAGTGTATACCCTTTGACCTCACTTCTAGGGCTGTATCCTAAAGAAATCATACAAGTAGGAGGAAGACCTGTTTGCACAAAAATATTTATGGTGGCTCTTTTTGTGGTGACCAAGAATTAGAAATTGAGGGAATGCCCATCAATTGTGGAATAACCAAACAAATTATGGCATGTGAATGTAACTGAATACTATTGTCCTATAAGAAATGATGAGCAGTTGGACTGCAGAAAAACCTGGAATGACTTATATGAATTGATTCTGAGTGAAATAAGCAGAACCAGGAGAACAATGGCTGACTTTAATAGACTTAGTTCTTCTCAGCAAAGCAAGGATCTAAGACAACTCCAAAAGACTCAAGATAGAAAATGCTATTCACATCCAGAGAAAGAGCTTTGGAGTCTGAATGCAGATGGAAACATACTATTTGCCCTCCTTTTCTTCTGTTGTTTTGTTTCTTCTTTCTTGTGGTTCCTCCCTTTAGTTCTAATTCTTCTTTACATCATGACTAATGTGAAAATATGTTTAATATGAATGTATATGTAGAGTCTATATCAGATTGCACACCATCTTGGGGGGGAGAGGAAGGGGGAGAAAATTTAAAACTCAAAATCTTATGGAAGTGTATGTCGAAAACTTTTTTTAAAATTAATTATATTTTAAAAACAGAATGTGTGGTCCTTGAGGTCAAGAACTGTCTTTTTGCTTTTATTCATGTCCCCACTGCTTAGCACAGTGCCAGGTACATAGTAAGTGCTTAATAAATGCTTGTTGCCTTGCCTCCTGGTTCTGCTTACTGCACTTTGCATCAATTAATACAAGTCTTTCCATGTTTCTCTGAAACCATTCCTTTCATTATTCCTTTCAATATACTTATATTCCATTGTATTATTATAATCATTTGCTCAGCTATTCTCTAATAAATGGTCACCCCATTAGTTTCCAGTTCTTTGCCACCACAGAAAACTGCTATAAATATTTTTATACATATGGATTGTTTTCATTTTTCTTTGTTATCTTTATGGTATAGACTAGTGAGGATATTGCTAGGTCCAAGGATATTTACAGCTTAGTAGCTTTTTAAGCAGCATTCCAAATTGTTTTCCAGAATGACTGAACCAGTTCACAACTCTATCACAGCTCTGTATTAATGTGCCTATTTTCCCACAGCCCATTCAACATTTGTTATTTCCTTTTGGGGGGGTCAACTTTGCCAATACAATTGGTGTGAGGTGGAACATCATAGTTGCTTTTAGTCACATTTTTTAAAATTATTAATGATTTTGATGTTTTTAATATGGTAGGTGATTGCTTTGTTTTCTTCCTTGAAAACTGGCTTTTCATATCTTTTGACCATTTCATATCATTTTGACCATGTAGTTGAGAAAACTACAGAAATATTGTTACTCTTCTCAATTAGAATCAGTTGCTATATATCTTGTAAATTAGACCTTTATTAGAGCATCTTGCAAAGATTATTCCCAATTAATTTTTCCCATCTAATTTTAGCGGCATATGTTTTATTTTCTTCTGTTATCCTCTCATACCTTATTTTGTTATGAACTTTTTTATAGATCCAAATGGTAATTTTTACCTAAATTATCTAAAATTTTACCATCTAATTTGCTTATGATGGAACTTTTTATGTCTAAATCATTCATCTATTGAGAGCATATCTTAGTGTATGATGTGAAGGGTTAGTATAAACCCAGTTTCTTCAGGCTGCTTTCCAGTTTTCCCAGCAATTTGTGCCACATCATGAGCTCTTACCCCATTAACTGGGATATTTGGGTTATCAAATACAAGGCTATTATGTTTGTTTCCATCTGTATGTTGTATACCTAATCTATTTCACTGAACAAGCTTTCAATTTTTAACCAGTACCAAATCATCTGAATGATGGCTGCTTTATACTATGGTTTGAAATCTGGTACTGTTGGTTCTCTTCTTTCATACTTTTATTTTCATAATTTTCCTTAAGATTCGTGACTTTTTATTCCTCCAGATAAATTTCATTTTAATCTTTTCTAGCTCTATGAAGTAATCCTTTGGTAATTTGGTTTGTATGGTATTGAATAAGCAAATTAATTTTATTAATTATATTAATTAAAATATAATAGGAATAGGAATATAATATATTTATATAATCAGAATGTATTGATTAAAATATAAATAAAATATAAAATATTAAAATAAATATTAATTAATTATGATTGTCATTTTATTATATTGGCTTAAGCCTAGCCATGAGCAATTAGTATTTCCCCAATTATTTTTATCTGTCTTCATTTCTGTAAAGAGTGTTTTGTAATAGTATTCAGATAGTTCTTATGTGTGTTTTCCTGGTTAGACTCTATTATGTAGTTATTATGTATTATGTTTTCTATAGCATTATGTAATTATTTTAAGTGAAATTTATCTTTCTATCTCTTCCTGCTGTATTGTTTAGTAGTATATAGAAATGCTAATGATTTGTGTTGATTTATTTTATAGTTGTGTAAGTATTGTATAGTTGTGTAACAATAGAGGTTCTAAGATTTGCTTTCCAACTCAAAATGGGTTAAGAATCTTGCTTTAATAAATTAAACATATCATTTACCTAGTTCAGGGGAAAAAGTCAGCACCCCAAACTTCAAAGTATACAGATAGAAGTTACAAGCAGACAGAGAAACAATTCAGCAGAAAGGCTTCCAACTCTCTGACCATCACATCCATACCTAGTCACAGTTACCAGAGAGGGAAGCACCAACATCTGGGTTTTCAAAGCAGGATTGGGGGAGGGGGGGATTGGGGCTTGATGGCTGCCCAGAGTCTCGTCTGGTCAAATCACACAACTCTTCCCAAAGTGAGCCCCAAAGCAAAACCTCACATCAGGGTATATGTAGCCTTTTCCTGGAGCAAAGAATGTCACAGCCCTCTTGACCCACTGCCCAATCACACAGCACCAAGGTGTGGGTGTTCCTGAACACCAAGCCCCCCACCACAGACTCCATGTGACTACATTCAGCAGAGTATATTTTCAAATCAAGGAAGCTTCTTAGAGTCACTTAAACCTATCAAAGGGCCTAGGGGCAGGGAAGATCTTCAGATTACCATTCCCATAACAATAGTTAACTCTCTAGAGCCCTCTAGTTAACCATCAGATCATCTGTAAAACAATCATTTTTTTTCCTGTAATACTTATTTCCTCAAATTATTTTACTTGTCTTCTTGTGGTAACTGGTAATTCTATCACTATATTATACAGTAGTAGAGATAAGATAACTTTGCTTTGACTTTGATCTTATTTGAAAGACATCTAGTTTATCCTCATTACATATCATGTTAGATTCTGGTTTAAGATAGGTAATACTTATAGTATTAAGTATTTCTGTTTTCTAGTTTTAATAGAAATAGATATTATATTTTGTCAAAAGCCTTGACTCTGCCTATTGGCATATAATCATGTGATTTTATTGTTCTTGATATTAATATGCTCTATTATGTTGATAGTTTTCCCAATATTGAATCAATCCAGTATTCCTGATACAAATCCAACCTGATCTTGGTGTATAATATTTTTGATTTGTTGCAGTAACATCTTTGTTAATGTTTTATTTTAAAATTTTGACTCAATGTAAATTAGACATATTAGTCTAGAATTTTCTTTCCTTGTTTTAGGTACTAAAAGCACATTTGCATCACTGAAATAATTTAGTAAAATCCTTTTCCTATTTTTGTGAAAAGTTTATATAGTATTAGAATTAGTTTAATAGAATTTGCTCCTAAATCCATCTGGAACCATATTCTTTTTATTTTGAGATTTCATTTAAAGCTTATTCAATTTCTTTTTCTAAGATTGTATTATTTAAACTTTCTATTTCTTGTTATTCATTTGGGCATCTTATATTTTTGTAAGTACCCATTATTTCAATTAAGTTGTTGGTTTTATTGGCACATAGCTGGTCAAAATAGTTTTTTAATAATTTCCTTTTTTCATTTGTTAAGAATTCTCTACCTTAATTTTTGATACTCATAATTTGGTTTTCCTCTATTTTAAGATCAAGTTAGCTAATGATTCATCATATTTTTTAACAATAGCTTATAGTTGCATTTATTAATTCAATCGCTTTTTTGTTTTCAATTTCATTAATCTCACTTTTACAATTTCTATTTTGGTATTTGATTTTATAATTTGTTGATTTTTATGGGTTTTTTTTAAATTGAAAACACAATTCATTGTCCTGTTCTTTCCCTTTTGTTGATGCAAGTGTTTAGGAGATAAAAAATTTCCCCTAAGAATTGTTTTGGTTGCATCCCAAAAATTTTGGTATGTTGTCTCACTGTTTTCATTATCTTTATTAAATTGTCTATTGTTTCCATGATTACTTCTCTGGCATTTTTAAAGGTTAAGTTACTTAGTTTCCAATTAAAATTTTAATGCTTTCTTCAATAACTTTTTATTCATTTTAAATTTTATTGTATTGTGGACATAAAGTATGTGTTAAACATTTCTGCACTTATTTGCAAGTTTTATATGTCCTATTATATATTCAATTTTTATAAAGATGCCATTGCACAGCTGAGAAAAATGTAGTCCCTTTTTTATTCAATGATTGCTAGAGATATATGGTATCTAACTTTTCTAAAATGATATTCAGGTACTTCACATCTTTCTTTTATTTTTGTTAGCTTTCTTTCGATCTGAAAAGACTATATTAAAGTCTCTCACTATTACAGCTTTGCTGTTTTTCTTTCCTTATCACTCATTCAGCTAGTGGTATTACTCTTAAAGGTCGGATGGTATGACATGATAGGTAGTGAAGTCTCCATTTCTGGAGATCTTTAAGCCAAGTCCTTCACATTGCTTGCTGGGAATATTGTAGAAAGGACTGTTTGAGTATGGATGAACCTAAATATCCTTGGAGGGCTCTTTCCATTCTGAAATCCTGTGATTCCAAGATGAGATAACAGCTCACATTTACAAAGTACTTCATAGTTGCAAAGCATTTCCACTTCAGTGACTTCATTTGATTGTCACAATGGTCCTCCAAGGTAGAAATGTTCATGAAGAAACTGAGGTTAAATAGAGGTGAACTTACTTCTATTAAGTGACAGTTTGCAGAAAACTTTGGGCTAATTCTTCTCTGGAAGAAGCTAGGGCTAGAACACTGGACCTGGAGTCAGGAAGATCTGAGTTAAAATCCTGCCTTAGGTACTGGCTAGCTGTATGACCCTTGGCGAGTCACTTAACCTAAGTCTCCCTTGGTTTTCTCACATGTAAAATGGGTATTATAATAATAGTGCCTACTGCCAGGATTTTGATAAAGATAAAATGAGATATTTGTAAAATGCTTTATAAGCCCTTAAATATTATGTAAATACTTATTATGATGACCTTATCTATATAAAATTAACCAAAGAGCTTTGGGGTCTATCCAAAATGGGACACAACTAATCCAAAATTGGTTGATTCATATTTAGAGTGCTGGTTGTTTTATGTGTGTATGGTAGTTGGGGTGGGGGCGGACAGTGAGAAGTGGGATTTGAAAAATTCTGGTGTATAAAAGCAAGAAGAATTTTAGGTAACTTGTGCTTTTAGACCTATTTTCCCATAGAGTAATGAAATTGGACTTTGAGAAAAATAGTCAAAGGCACTTGTACAACCCTACATTTCATTGTTAACACAGACCGCTGCAGAGGAATTTGTGTTACCAGCCCCACTGTTTCCCATCCAGCTTTTCCTAGGATGACAGTTATGTAGCAACATGTGTTGAGTGTTTTCTCTTAAAATTGATGAAACATTTTAAATCCCCATGTGATTCTTTTCATTTAATCATAAATATAACTGAGATGTCACTCCTACGGTGGCAAGGGTTGGAAGCTTCTGTATTCTTTTCATTTCTGACATTTCATTTTCTAAGGGTCTTTCTAGCTCCCTGGAAGGTTTCTTCCAGTTCTGACATTTTGTAACTCCATAGGTGTAACAAACAGCACTTACTTACACTGAGAATAGTCAAATTAAAACACAGCTCAAAGGAGATGCTGAATGACTTGTTTGAGGGTAGCAGCTTTGCACAGGAAAGGTTATACCCTTACCTAGGCAGAAATAGATTGTTAGTGTGTTCCTTTTTTAACGATTCAGTGATCTTTATCAGTGTAGAAATGAGAGTAATGCCATACTGGGTCACTCCTATCCAAATAGCTATCAGAAAAAGCACTGAAATATTTAGTTCCATTGAGGTGACCTTGCTTAGTGAGTACTGCTTATGCCATGTGATTTACTTTGATAAAAAGACCAGGTCCCAGACAACTCAAATTCAGACTTAAGTTCTTTAAGAAGTTAATTTTATGCTGATTTCAGATAGGAAATTCAAGTATCTTTGGGCGATGTCATTGAGTAGGTCTTTTAGTAAAATACTTTACTTAGTAAAGTAAATCAGTGGATATATTAGAAAATGAATGTGGAAGCAAACACCCTGTAATCACCATTAATAGCAGTGCCTTTTTCTGGACCATTTTGAGGGCATGTGTAATGCCTCTATTCCAACAGTATTGAATCTAAAAGACTATATGCTTTAGCACTAAGGGAGAGATGAAGATAAATAAAGCTTGGCTTTTAGTAGATGATCTCTAAGATTTCTTCAAGCTCCAAAGCCTAAGAAAACATATGTGAGGACAGATAGATCACTCCCAAATAAACAGATCATATAAAGCTTCTGAGAGGAGATAGTGGCCTTTAAGCTGGGAATTGAAGGAAGGGACCAGCTGCAAGTGAAAAAAAAAAAGAGTAGTCGGGGCAGCTAGGTGGCACAGTGAATAGAGCTCCAGCCCTGGAGTCAGGAGGACCTGAGTTCAAATATGGCCTCAGACACTTAACACAAAAACTAGCTGTATGACCTTGGGCAAGTCACTTAACCTCCGTTGCCCTCCAAAAAGAATAGTCACTCCCAGGTGTGGGGAACACTACAGACAAAGACAGGGAGAGAGGCAAGCATCAGGCATTAATCATGAGCATGTTACCAAAAGCATATTATTCATCTTCTGAAATTTTTTAATTTGAAAGTTAGAGGACAGGTACTTTTGCCCTATTCTCTAGATGGAGAAACTGAGCTCTGATAAAGAGATGAGCAATAATCTGGGCTAGCCCCCAGTCAGCTTGTCATCAGTTCAACTAGAAGCATGTCCACTTTGGCTCTGAAGGTTAGCATTGCTCTTCTCATTAATAATCATTTTAAATCAGGAGGCAGGAGAAAAGGACATTCCATTTTAAGGTATCCAAGGAAGGAGATTAGTAAGCAGAGTTTGTGATGGGGCTAGGTAGGAAGGGTCTCTCTCCTGCATGCCACCACTGTTTTTATGTGGATTTGTCACTTTGCTGGCCTATTTTTAGTCACTCAAGCACGTGCTCTTATGGAACACTGTAATACCCTGTTTCTGATCAGTCTTCTAAGCTGTACCTCTAAACAAAGGCTTCATATGTAAGTGATCAAGATGGAGACATAAACAGGAATCTCATTCCAGTAATGACCTTAGTGGTGGGTGGAATATTTCTTCTTCCTTTCTGGAATCTGTGAGAAATGTTTCTCATGTTGTCTCACCTACCACCACCCAAATCTGGGTTATAAAAAGAACCGGAGCTCCTAGAAGTCACCACTTCTATCACCTCCTGGAACCTTGGCCTCCAAATCAGAGACTACTATCAGCACTGAGGGAAATGGCTCATGGAAAATTGTATTCTTACTAAACCAATTTATCAAACAGACTTACTAAACAGAGCCTCTCTCCTTAACAGACCCATCATTTTATCTGCTCAAATAACACCAATATGAGAAACCTAACTTGACTTGGAGACCTTGTTTATAGGAGCTTGTAGCTCAAAATGTACTTTTATTATTATTATTATTATTATTGCTTTTTTGGAGGGGGGAAGGCAGGGCAAATGGGATTAAGTGACTTGCCCAAGGTCACACAGCTAGTAAGTGTTAAGTATCTGAGATCACATTTGAACTCAGGTCCTTCTGACTCCAGGGCCAGTGCTCTGTTCACTGCACCACCTAGCCGCTCCTTAAAATGTCCTTCTGAAGAGATTCATTTGACATCTGGCAGCCAATAAACATTTATTAAGCATTAGTTATACAATGTATTGTGCTAGGCACAGGTAAGATAAAAGAATAAATAGGATTTGGCCATTGCCCTCAGCTCACAGCTATTAAAAAAAAATACATATACACAGATAAACATGACCCTGAAACATCAGTTACAAGTTGTAACCTGCTTCCACTCACCATGCACTTCTCTATTTCCTTCTGTACAATCCATGCAACACAAATTAAAAGGTAATAAATGCTATGCTGATGCAGTCATTGCCTGACCTTCCATGATCGTGCTTTCTTTACTTGGACCACCACTGCCACCTTTTCTCCAACCAGAACCTTGACTCCACCTCTTGGAGGTGAGTTTTTGCTTTTTCTTACTGGGGCGCAGACCTCCATGACACTCCCTAGCTATCTTAACAGGCCCCTTCCCTAGTCAAGGTCTCAGCAGGCTAGGATGGTGGACCAGGTCCAGTAAGGTGACATGCAATATGAATAAATGTTAAGCCTCCACTTGAGTTAAAAAAATAATCAATGGGGGCGGCCAGGTGGCTTAGTGAGTGAGAGCACCGGCCCCAGTGTCAGGATGACCTGGGGATAGAATCCGGGCTCAGATACTCAACACCACACCCAGAAATAACTGGCCGTGTAACCTTGAGCAAGTTACTTAACCCCAATTGCTTAAAAAAAAAAATAATCAATGACACAAGTATAGGATGGGAGAAACAGACAACAGTTCATGTAAACCTGGGTTTTAAAAGCAAAACATTGTGCCCCCAAAAAGCTAATTTAATCACAGGCTGCATTAATAGAAGTCTGCTCTTGGGCCCAGGATCCTGAAGTAATTTCCATCTCTCTCTGTCCATTGAAAGACCTTCTCTCAGCCTAGACCTATGCTTTAGTTATGGGGAAGCCTGGCCTCTAAAGGAAGGAATGAAGCTCCTTTTTCTCATATTCTTGGGCCCTTTATATCTTACTAAGGGAAAATTCCTTAATCCTTAGGTTTATATTGTCTAGATTATCTCAACTGAGGTTGTAAAAAAGATACTTCAGTATACACTCTAGATATGATATAGGACAGCTATTTATTTCCTCCTCACAAAAGAACGCTAAAAACAGAAGACTCACAAGTATACATTGACATATAAAAAGGACATAGTAACTTATAACTAGTTATATTCTCCCAAATGAAATAGTCTGTGGGACTGCTGATCGGCAGTTTACATTTCACCTCAACTCCAATAAGTCAGGCCAGGGATTAGATCATCCTCCAGCCAGTGGCTGTCTCCTCTTCCAAGGACATTTTAATAGATACAGGGTTCTAGGGAACTCTGGGACTCAAGAACTCACAAGTGACCTTCAAGATTGGACACTGGGTTGCTATTTTCCACCTATACCTGAAGAGGCAGCTAAGGCTCTGGGATATAGTCTTAGTTTCAGCTAGGCAGAATAGCTAGTTAGAGCATTTATTAAGTACTTGCTATATGCCAGACAGTACAAAGTGGTGAGAATATAATAAAAGCGTGCTTAATGGTCCTTGCCCTTATATAGCTCACATTGCAATAGCAGACATCCAAGGAGTGCTTTAGAGGCCTAGAACTGAGCGACATACAGTGTATCAAAGCCAGGGAGGTTACAGAAACAGAGTTCAGTTTTTTGGAGGGGAGGGAGTAGAGGTGATGGCCTAAGAGAAGGCAGCACAACTGTAAATGTTCAGAGAAGACATGAGCTTTATTTAGCTGCCATGTGTTCCATCTGCCATGCAGCTTGGGTGGGATTCACTGAGTTAGTGGCTTTTCCTGCTCAGCATAAATAAGGTAAAAAAAGGTTTGCCTTGTCTTCTCAAAGTTCCATCTTCCTTGAGCATATTCTATTGGATGGCCCCATAGGCCCCACACATGTTCCATGGGTACAACCTCTGTCAAAGAAGTATAATTTCAATTAGAAGGACTATAATTACCCTGCTGTATTCCAACTTGTTGAGACCATAGCTAGAATATTGTCTGCAATTTGGAAAGGAAGAAAGGAAGGAAGGAAGGAAGGAAGGAAGGAAGGAAGGAAGGAAGGAAGGAAGGAAGGAAGGAAGGAAGGAAGGAAGGAAGGAAGGAAGGA
>NW_027185694.1:24356084-24382419 GCF_028583685.1 Petaurus breviceps papuanus | reverse complement strand
GGAAGGAAGGAAGGAAGGAAGGAAGGAAGGAAGGAAGGAAGGAAGGAGCAAGCAAGCATTTATTGAGCGTTTAGGCAAAGTACTGGGGATGCAAAGAGAAAAGTGGAGACAGCCCCTTCTCTCAAGGAGCTTACATTCCAATGGAGAAACAAATACATATGAGGTTTTGGCTGCAAGTCAGAAGGAAAAATTTCAAGGTCCTTAGGGTATAGAAGCAAAGCAAATGGTAATGCATCATTTTAAATGTCATTTCCACTGATAATACTATATCCATTTCTGATACTGAATCATTTTACAGTATCAAGAACTTTGGTGGTAAGAACTTTCTTTTCCAGGTCTTCAATAGCTATGGTCACTGAGTAGTTCATGACTGTAAAACCTGCAGAAACATTTGACAGGTCATATCTTTACAGGGGTTGCTTCTGTAAACAAGACCAGTAGTCTGGAGATTACCACTCCTTGGTTCCTTGAGCTTACCTTCTTATAGGTAGCAGTTGGTTAGCAGTTGGTATTGGTGCTGGCAAGGAAGGTAGACACCTTCACAGCAAGGCTTCTGGGTCCAGGCTAGGGGCAAGATCTGATTAGAAGGACGCTCTTATTCCCAGGGCTCTTGGCTTCAGGGTTCTGGACTGCCTCCAGCATGGTCTAAAGAAGCCAGAGTCTTGACAAGCCAGAGTCTATCCAGGGGAGGCTAACCAGGAGATTAAGAGACTCAGAAGCTGTGTCATACTTTGTTGGAAGGACTGGGAATGATTCTCCTGGAGCAAAGAAGACTTACCATGATAAAGAGAGAGAGAGAGACAGAGTGGACTCATTTTGTGGACAGGTGCCCAAAAGAATGTGAGCAGAATGGTTCTGCTTGGCCTCAGAAGGGAGGCTCCTGGTGTGGACAGTGCAGAGTGGCAGAGGTCACATTGAAGCCTGACTGGTGAGGGGATAACTTACAGAGTAATTCATAATGCTTAATAGTTCATCAACAATATGGAAATGTAGATATCTTTCCTAAAGGACAAAGCTGAGCTAAGAAATGTCTCTGTCCAGTCAGTTTCATAAATACCAAATTACTTTCTATCCAGGAGATTTAGATCCTGGAGTCATCTGGGAATAAGAAAATCTCTTTGGCATAGATTTCCAGGTGTTATGTTCCTACATAATATAAAAGAAAGAACACAATGCTTGGCATCACAAGACCCGTTTTTCAAGTCCTACCTCCTCTTTTTACTGGCTTTCATTATGACCTTGGGGAAAGTTAATCTGAATTTGCTTCCCCAACTGCAGAATGGGAATAAAATTACAATGTTTTTATGAGATCAAATGTGAAAATTAAGGTGAAAGCTCTCTCTCTCTCTTTCTCCCTCTCTCTCTCCCTCTCTCTCTGTCTCTCTCTCTCCCTGTCTCTCTCCCTCTCTCTTTCTCTCTCTCTGTCTCTCCGTATCTCTCTCTCCCTCTCCCTCTCTCTCTGTCTCTCCCTCTCTCTCTCTCTCTCTCTCTCTCTCTCTCTCTCTCTCTCTCTCTGTCTCTCTCTCCGTATCTCTCTCTCTCCCTCTCTCTCTCTCTCCCCCCTCTCTTTCTCCCTCTCTCTTTCTCTCTCTCTCACACACACATATCCATCCATCCATCTCCTATCTTTGTAATTTTGCACAGGTAGTCCCTTATTTCTGGAATGCTCTTTCTCCTCACCTCATAGAATCATCAGCTCCCACCGTCTACAGAAGGCCTTCCCTAAATGCCCTAGTTGCTCTTGCTCTCTATCCGTTGAATCATTTAGCACATCATTTTTGTACTACTCTGTTTCTATCCCTCCAGTAAAATTTTAATTTCTCAAGGGCAAAGCCTTCATTTTTGTCTTTTGTATGTCTAGTACTTAACAGGTCTTACACATAGTAGGTGCTTAATAAATGTTTGCTAAATTGAATTGTAAACTCTCTGAACTTACAAAGCTTTTCTTGGTATTTCCACTGACTACTACTAGGCCTTACACATAGAGTAGACTTTTAATAAATGCATGTTGAACTGAATCATTATTATTATCATTGCCTGTAACATCAGCTTGGAGGCCACTACACTGACTCTCCTCCCCCTTTGCTGCCCTCCTATCTCACCTAGCCTTGTGAGAAACACCTTCCTCTAGACAACCATTAAACCAGTGAAAGCCTTCAGCTGATCTCTACTGCTAGGGTTTTGTTGCAGATCCAGGGAAGTAAGAATAGTGATAAGAGAAAGTTCAGTAAAACCAGTTTTGTTTTGTTTGTCCAATGCAGAACACATTGCCTCCCTGACTACTCTGGTGAAAGGCCCTTTCTTCCCTTCTCTTTCTATTCTCAGGGCCCTGGCTCTCGGGATACTGGCAGGAGGGCCAGGAAGGGAGTTCCCTTTGTTTTGGTATCAGGCCTGAGAATTATAGGTGACATTAGGAAAACAATCCCCAAGGACATACAGTGCTGCCACTCCTGGCACCCGCTGTACTAAAGGAAGACTGCATGTTGACATTGAGATTTTGTTCATTTATTTTTTTTTTCAATACATTTGAAAGTGGTCTACATTTATAGCTTGTGGTTTTTTAGAGAGAAAGGAAAGGGAATTCCTTCTGTCATCAGTTAACTGCAAAGTAGACAAACTAATGAACTCGAGGAGCAGAGAGCTGAATCATAGTGTTAGTCATGGGACCTGGAGCTGTATACATGGTGTAGAAAAGACTGTTCAGCAAGCCTGCCCATGCTCTGAGACCCACATGAAGCCCGAAGATCCTGTGCATAATTTATTGGACCCCAGATCATCTGATGAAGGCTGGTATTAGCACAGTTGATAAATGCCAGAAGCATAGCAAGGCAGAATGCTCATGCTCTCACGCTGCTGCAGAAAAACCCTGCTCTGCTATACAGCCTGATGGTGAAACAGGCCAAGAGTAGCCTCTCCTTTGTGGAAATGCACACTGCATCCCATTGTCATCATTGCAAATGAGACTCTCCCTAAGATGTATTCATGGTCGCTCACGCTGCTCAGAATACACGTTTTCTAAGTATCCCTGCTGAGTAAGCAACTGCTTCAGCAGCTCTGTGGTTGTCCACTGCTTGCTCCGCTCCCAGTATTTGGCACCGTGGGTCACGGTAATGGACGTAAGAGTCAGGATGAGAGTCCCAGCCTTGCTATTTCCTCACCACGGGACGTCGAGTTATTTCACTTTTCTGAAACTTTTTCCTCATCTATCAAGTGGGGAGTAATAGAAACCAAAAGACAGCCTTATTGCATCATAAGGTATACAGAGCACTCACCTTCCCCAAATATATGAGATAGAGAGAGGACAAGTAGTGTCCCCATGATATCAGTGAGCAAACTGAGACAGACAGATGTTAGTAATTTGCCCAAGGTCACAACCTCAGGAAGTTGTAAGCAAGTGAGAATTTGAACCCAAGTCTCTTGATTTGACATCTAGTGTATGCTTCCACTGTACCATGGTATCTCTTGATGTAGACAAATGATAATTTATGTTTCTGCAGAATTTTAAAGGTTACAAAATGCTTAACTTTTGACGCTCCTATGAGATAGCTAATGCAGCAGTTATTATCCCCATTCACATCCAGGGCA
The DNA here is from genome assembly GCF_028583685.1 of Petaurus breviceps papuanus. Classification (NCBI taxonomy): domain Eukaryota; kingdom Metazoa; phylum Chordata; class Mammalia; order Diprotodontia; family Petauridae; genus Petaurus; species Petaurus breviceps. The sequence continues at coordinate 24,378,834 of NW_027185694.1, read as the reverse complement.
CCTGAGGCTTAGTGAAGTTTGCCAAGAGTGACAAAGCTTACACTATTCACCTCACAGGGCTGTTGTGAGAAAGCACGAAGAAATGCAAGGCAGCATCATCTGTGTTGTTGTTACCAATGGCAGTTTGGTAGTTTGGTGTTGAGGCTTTTTGACTATGGTAAACTGGGGGGGGGGGGGGGAGTTTGGGAAATCTTAACAAGGCTTCTAGAGTAATCCCTATCCCTTGCACAAACTACAGCACAAATTGTTAACAATTGGACTAGTCATCTGTCATAATTATCAATTTACTTTCTAAAGGAGTGGAAGGAGCTGTGATTGGCACCAATTGAGCTATTTGTTGAAAGGCTAGAAGACTCACATGAAAATCAAGTTATCTGTGTGTAACCTGCCCTAGGCAAGTGTGAGCTCCCTCCTTGCCAAAAATATTTGGCAGAATTTCAGTTAAGGTGCTGAGTGACAAAATTTCCAATTGGCCCAATATCCCAAAACAAGTTCTTTACATTCTTTGTATGTTAATTTAGCCTGCCTGCTTAACAAATTAGAGTTTTCCATTTGATTCTAGGTCTTTTTTTTTAATAGCTTAATTGATATTTTCATAATGCTAACAAAACGAAGGATATATCCCAGCTGTTTCCAAGAAAGGTGGAGAAAGTATAGGGTTAAGAACAACTATTCTTAAGTGTTCCCAATCATTCCCTAAGTCATTAGGTGATGGGACTCCTGGGAAATCTGCACTGGCTCCTCCCACCCTGCCCATTTTTCCTCTTTTCCAACCCCTTGTGAGGGATTCTTTAGTTCAGGTTAGACTATGCTACCCCCCAACTCCCAGATCCTGTGACCTCTATTTCTGTACCCAATTCAGAAAACGCTAGCGTGAGCTTTGGGCAAGCACATAGCCTGAATGGTATCCATAATGCACTCCCACAGAAAGCTAGAAAGACTTCTCTGATTTCTTTTTGATCTGAAGCATATAGTCCAGGGCTCATTGTCCTTGCCTAAATAATCCTTCCTTTCCCAGACTGGGATTGCTTCAGGAAATATTTTCCACTGTTTGTGTTGCTACAGTTATTTAATGATTGCTTTGCTGAAATTGGATTTTTCCCAGTTTTGCTTCAATGTTTCCTTTTGCTTAATAATAATAATATCATCTGTGTAATGGTTTAAGGTTTATAAAGTGAAAGCACTTACAGAGTCTCATTTTGTCCTCACAACAACCAAGAGGTAGGTGTAATTATTATCTCCATTTAACAGATGGGGAAACTGAATCAGACAGAGGTTAGGTCATTTGCCCAGGGTAACACAACTAGTATCTGAGGCAGGATCTGAACTTAGATCTTCCTGACTTGAGATCCAACATTCTATCATTGTACCACCTAACTGCCTTATAACTATGGTTGCATTTTAGTTCTTAAAGTTTTTTCACCCTTATTGAGTGAGAGTAATATGCCAAAAAGGCTCACTTTGGAATCACAGGAGAGTACTTGGTTTTGAATTCCAGCTCTGCTCATTAACTATCTATATGACTTTGAACAAAGCAATGAATTTGTCAGCCTCAGTTTTCTCATCTGTAAAATGCGAGGATTGGACTAGATGGCCTTTAAAGTGTCTTGTAGCTCAAAATCTATTACCTCCAGGTTCATCAATGAAACTCACAATAGCTTATAATTCCACTATGCTTTCCAGATAGCAAAGTACTTTCCTTACAACATCCAAATGAGACAGGTGGTTCAGGTATAATTATCTCCATTTTATGGATGAGAAAACTGAGACTCAGAGATACAGTGACTTCCTACCACTATTAAGTGACAAAGGAAGGATTCAAAACCAGGTCTCTTGATTTTCCAGTATACCAGACTGTACTTTAACTTTTTTTTTTGCTTTTTGGAGGGCAATTGGGGTTAAGTGACTTGCCTGAGATCACACGGCTAGTTTTTTTTGTGTTAAGTGTCTGAGGCCTGATCTGAAACCAGGTCCATATGACTCCAGGGCCGGTGCTCTATTCACTTGTGCCACCTAGCCACCCCTATGTACCTTTACCTTTGATCTGTCAACCAAGTACCTGCTTTAATCCCCAAGGTTCAACACATTTGGCTGTTTTCCATAAAGACCTATCTCACCCACCTGATCATAGAATATTGCTATAGTTTTAAAAGTAAAAAAAACTCTGTCTAACCAGAAATTCTTACTAGAATATAAAGGGAACATGGGTATAGAAATTGCTTGACACTTTAACCAAATATGGGGACCTGCTTAGCCAAAAGCCTGGATTCCAATGGACTTTGGCACTGTGTGATATGCTCACCAGTACAAATGAGGGTAGGAGCATCTGGATACCAACTAGCAATCAAGAACTCACTCCTCAGGCCATCTTCTTTCAAACTCATTGAAATGTTGCTTTCAACTCATCAAAGGATTATAGATTTTAGGGCCAAAATGGAACTTGGAGATCATTTAGTTAAAGTCTCTCACTTTGTAGATGTGACACTTTAGGTCTTGAGAAGTGACTTGCCGAAGGTCATACAATTATCACATAGCCCAGCTGGAATTCATAGAATGATTACATCATAACAATTTACATTTGTAAAGAAACTCAGAGGGCATCCAATCCAATCCTCCACCCAATGCAGAAATCTCATCCATAGCATCCCTGAAAGGTGGTCATACCTACACACACATATGTATAGGTATGTATGTGTGTACATATATGTACATATATATGTCTGTGTATACACATGCATATATGTGTGTATAAAATTTCCAGTGGGAGGGAAACATTAGATAGATAAAGAGACCTCAGTGGTCATTTAATTCAACCCTGACATGAAACAGATATAGGTCCTACAAGTAGTCTTTCTGTATCTCACAAGTAGTCACCAAGCCTTTACTTAAAGATCTCTGGGACAGGGAGCTCACTGGACAGCTCTATTCATATTGTTAGATCTTCTTTATGTGGAGCCCATATCCGCCTCCCTATAACTTCCCCACATTGGTCTTAGATTTTTTGCCTTTCAGGGCCTAGTGGAATGTCCAATTCTTTAACCATATTATATCCTTTAACATATGCAGAGATAGCTAACACAACCCCTCAAAATCTCTTCATGATCAGATCCTTTGATCTTTGTATGACATAGTTCTCTTACCACTTCCATGACCCTACAATTGATGCCCTCTAGTTTGTCAAAAGCCACTCCTAAAATGAAGCAACATATTTATCTAGATGTAGTCTACAGTATTGAAATGTGGTAACCCTCAGCCTGCTACCACCCACCAACCTCCTGCCAACCTGAACCCAACAGTCATGGTATAGTTTTTTGCTATAGCGCAAGTGAGATTTGACTATATCAGAGACTCTATGGATTCAATATGATTTTGAGCTAGAAGAAAGTTCATATATGAGTTTTCAAACTCTAGAGCCACTTGTTGCCCACAATACCAGATTAAAATGTAATTGGGGAATGCTTAATAAAAAACAGTACAGGGGCGGCCAGGTAGCACAGCAAGTAAGAGCACCGGCTCCAGTGTTGGGACGACCTGGAGATCGAATCCCGGGCTCGGACACTCAGCACCACACCCAGAAATAACTGGCCGTGTAACCTTGAGCAAGTTACTTAACCCCGATTGCTTAAAAAAAAAAACAAACAGTACAATACAACATAGATAATGTTAATTTGTGGTTTTCTAAGTCAGTATACTTAAGGGATTCCTTTCTATTTGGGTTTGAGCCTGCTGGTTCAGTCCGACCTTAAAGCACTATATAAATCTTATGATTATACTATCTATTATATGTGGGAAATTGAGGTACAGAAAGGGTAAGAGATTTGCCCAAGGTCACACAGCTAGTAAATAGCAGAGCCAAGATTCAAACCTATGCCCTCTAGTTCTAAATTCAGTACTGTCTCCTGATGTGTTTCCTCCATGGGAGGGATAGGGAAAGAGGAGAAGGGGAATACTTGTTTTAAAAAAAAAGGGGGGGGAGTCTGGATCTTATAAATATCTACAGGCCAGTAGCTCAATCACCCATATTTGTTTTCTGAGTCTCATAATAGTCTCCTCCAACCACTAAAGCAAGCAACCTGTATCACCTTAGTTTTGACAGTTTTATTACCATAAATTTGCGCCTTATGGAAAACTGTGACAGCCCATGATTAATCACAGGGCTGGGATTTTCCTTCTGAAGTCTTGATATCTGAATCAGCAGTGAACCACAGTAGGAAGGAGGAGGGGGAAAGCCCTCAGCTGAATATTCATCAGCAGGGGTTGCCTGGTGTCTCAGTGCATTGAGTTCTATTTCTTTGAAGACCTTCATAAGGAACTTGTTTAGATTAACCTTTATGGTTTGGGAGCCATTTTATATTTGTCTTTTGAAATATTTTGAATGACATTCTATCTGTATTGAAAGCAATGAAGGTTCTTCCATGAAGCATTTTAGTTTCTTTCATTTGACAGTTGGTTTCTAAATGAGTTAGCCAGGTCACATTTAGGGACACTGAGAAAGTCCAGGACCATATTGGGGCCATTCTCCTTTAATGTCACCTTGACTGCATATGTACAAGACTTCTCATGCCTCCCAGGGAAACTGCTCAACTAGGGTTTGGTGCCCTTGGCATGTTTTGCCAAAAAAAATCTCTCTTTTTTTACTCTCTAAAAGCTCCTCATGTGAAATGTTTTTGCTACTCAGAGGTTGACTGCAGCTGGATTGGCTCCTGTGGCTGGTGTAGTCTCTTAGTGCTGTCAGATGAAATGAATTGGATTTGCAGGAAAACAGGACCTCTATTGGAAGACAGCCTGGGGATTCAATTTAGAAAGAGTAAATGCAAATGACCCTGGTTAGGGGATGGGTGTGGGATGAGGGTGGGAGAAGAAGAGGAAGGGAGGCTGGTATCACCCATCCACCCATTTCCCCTGTTGTTCACATGAATTTTCTTTGGGAACTGAATCTATCAACAAGTCTTCTTTGAGCACTGATAACATATCCCTAAATTAGGCACTTATGGCCCCGGTGGGATGGAAGAGGGCAGAATGAGAAGAGTGTTACAAGAGAAGTGTCCTCGAGGAACTTTTAAGTTGGGTAAATTTGGGAGGCATTGTGGAAGCCTTACGTTACTCCTCCTTTCCTGGGCTCCCAAAGACCTTCCCCTTTATACCTCATATAACAACTTGTGTCACAAACAGTCTCATCGAGTCATGCATCTGTTGCAATTACTTGCTTTTCCAAATTACCCCCCTACTTGCCTGTAAGTTCCATTAGAATTGGGGCTGTGTTTTATCTAAAAGTACCCACCCCATGCTTTGTACACATCAAGTAACTAAAAATGTCTGTTGGATGAGTGGATGGATGGATTAAATGGAAAGGGCAAGGTTAGAAGTATCTTTAAACTTGTCCTGCATCCAGCAGCGCCAGTGCTTATCTTGATCCTGTTAATAGTGTAGCACAGAACAGTGAAACACATCACCTCCACTTTCCACCACTAATTAGCTCAACAACCTGTAGGGAACTTGAATGCTCTTCTTGACCCAAACCTAAAGTACCCCAATATGGAGCAAGGATTGTCAGTTAGCTTCATTTGTGACTCTGCTTGAAGAATTGTCAACAGAATCATAATTATTCCTTGAACTCTCTTAACTGAGCCAACATATTTATTGACCTTCTACCATATGAAGGACCCTTATCACAGTGCTCCAGAAAGACAGAAATGAGTATGACACTGATGGGACTTTGTGTCACTACCCTCAGGTGAGGAGACAAAACATATACACTCAAAAATAGTTAACTCATTCTATTGACATAGCCTAATTAACATTAATGTAACTAATGCAGCATAACGAAACTCCATCATCAACATTGGAAACCTCACATTTAGCTGATCTTGCATTTTAAATATTTCCTATACAACTAACTTCATGCTCTAATACTATTCCACCAATACTGTTTTCCCAGAACTAATTAAGTGCTTCAACCAGTCAATCAATATGCATTCATTAAGTGCCTGTTTTGTTCAAGAGACACTGTGGAAACCACTGGGGATAGAAGGACAGACATGGAACATTCCCTGCTCATTAGGAGCTTCCATTCCATTAGTGTAAACCACAAGTGCACATAAAAGTAGGGAAAGGAAGTGAATAAGTTTATATTAAGTACTTGATAGGTGTCAGGCACTGTGATGAGGGTAGATATCAAATGTATACATACAAGGTAATCTTGAAGGGGAAGGGAGAGATCAGGGAAGAGAGAAGCTTGAAAGGAAGTAGTAATAAAGGAAACATCTTTACACTAAGAAGTTCAGAGGAGGGAGAGATTATTGTGTGGGAAGGGTCCAAAAAAGGCTTCACTTGATTTGGGACTTGAAGAATGTGGAAAATGGAGGGATGGGTATCATTAGATGGAGAAGTGGTATGAGCAAAGACAAAGATTAGAAATGTATGGAGTTTTTTTTCAGAACAGTGAATAGACAGACCAGTTTCATAAGGGCAGAAGTTTCATGTAGCTGGGCAGTAGAAGATAAGGCTGGAAAACTTGATTGGGTTCAGATTATGGAAGATCTAAAAAGTTAGGCTAAAGAATTTCTAATGCCAGAGATTCTTAACCTGGAGTCCATGAATTCCCAAGGCATCTGTGGATAGATTTCAGCTGATTCGTGAACTTTTCTGGGGAAAAAAATGACATCTTTATTTTTGCTAACTTTTGCTTTCACTTGTAATCTTGTCTATTTTATTCATTTAAGACATTATTTTGAGAAGGAGTCCATAAACTTCATTAGACTGCCAAAGGAGGGCCCTTGCCCTGGACAAAAATGTCTGAAAAGGCTTAGATGCCCCACACAGTGGTTAAGGATACCCTCACCCAGGAAGAGGCAGGAAAAGATGATGCTGGCAATAGAAATAGTAGGAAGATATTTTTTTTAGGTAGAAAAAATGAAATATGAAACTGACAGATATTTACCATTTATTTATTTATTGCTTTTTAGAGGGCAGTTGAGGTTAAGTGACTTGCCCAAAGTCTCACAGCTAGTAATTGTGTCAAGTGTCTGAGGTCGGATTTGAACTCAGGTTCTCCTGACTCTAGGACCGGTGCTCTATGCACTGCGCCACCTAGCCACCCTGATATGTACCATCATGTCCAGGTTTGCCATGCGTCTGTGACAGGCTATCTAGCAGTCTGGTGCCCCATAACCCTGCAGAGAATCTTCTCAGCTACCTTAATACAAGAATCCCAAAAGTAGCATAGTAGCTGCAGCATAATATTCCTTTATGAATGTAACTGCTTCACTTCTCTTGAGAGTAGTTACTATTGTTAGGTAGGATTAGATCAGTCAATCAGAACTAGATGCACAGAAAGCATGCTTAGATTGGGGGGGGGGGGGGAAGGGGCGGGGAGAGTGGCACCTTTGGCCACGTTATGACAGCAGGAGTAAGTTAAGTATCAGGAGGAGATTTAGAAGGTTGAGGAGCAGAAAGGGTAAAGGGGGGACATCCAGAGCTGAACTGAAGAGAACTGATAGCCCTGAGGGAGATATGGGAGATAGCCATTCACCTTACAGGTATCTTGAACAGAAACTCAGGTTAATGTAACAGTTGTACCCACCTGCCCAAAGACTGAGGAAAGTTCCAAGAAAAGGTCCGCTCTTTCCCTTACTTCTCCTTATGCTTATTTATCAGCAGACGCTGCAATATACTCCATTGTTTCTTTCTCCAAACATTTCTGGTAACCTGAATTTTGCCTCAACCACAAAGAGGCCAGGAGGGAATCATATGGAACTGAGGGGCCGTTATATTGTCATTAGGCTTAGAATGAGCTAACTGATGTAACAACTTGTTATATATATTCAATACTAGTCAGTCAATAGAACATAGTATCCAATGGGGCATGGTAGTGCACAACTGGAATCGGTGCTACCAGAGAGGCTGAGGCATGTGAATCGAGGGAGCTCAGGTGCACTGCTCGAGCTTCAGTAAGAGTGTCTACACACTAAGCCGCAACGATTCAGCGAGCCCCCAGGGCAGGGGGCCATCAGACTACTTAAGGAGAGGTGAAGCAGCCCAGGTTAGAAATGAGCAGGTCAGAGCCTTGGTACCAATCAAGACTGAGCACGAGTGGACCCTTTGGAAAGGAAGACCTATTCTCCCCTCTTCCAAAAACAGTAGTCCAAAACACTGTGTACAAAGGAATCGAATCGTATCTAGGAATCAGCGATCACAAATACTAATTTTTTTTTAAATGGGTTCTAATAGGAAAGGCTAGAATTGGAGTTAATTATTAAGAGAATACTGAAAACTTGAATTTGGTTAGTATTTATCAGACTCCTACTATGAGCCAGACACTGTGCTAAGTGCTATGGAATACCAGACACAAAAGGAAGCTGGGGGAGGGGGAAAAATAGATGCCAAGCAGAGCTGCTGGTGGAAAATAAAGTTACCAGGAAGGTTGTAAGCCTCCATAAAGGAAAGCTTTGGGAGGAGTTTACTACTCCACCCTCCAGTCAGAGGGAAGAGGCAACTGAAAGTGAGTTGAGAAGGTGCTGAGTTTGAAAACCTGAGTCAATATTCCTGGTGACATGATTTCAGGTGAACAGCTTATGTTGCACCTAGCTTCTACCCCTCCCCCACCATGTTGTTGCCTAGAATAGCTGGCTACACAGAGGGGCTGATAGAAAATGGAGTTACCAGGAAGATTGGGAGCCCTATGTAAAGGAAGGCTTAGGATGTAATAGGGTCTCAAAAAGTGTTTGGCAAATGAAGAATAATCAGGTGCATGCCATGATAATGACACAATTTCATAATGCTTTAAGATTGACAAATTTCTTTCCTCCTACCAGTGTTTTATTATATGAATTTTACAAAGGAAGAAATGTAGTTTCAGGAAGAGAAAATGCCTTAGCCAGGATCAAGTAGCTATAAAGCATCAGAACTTAAGAACTAGACCCAAACCTTCTGACTCCCAGATCTAAGGCTCTTTCTTGTCAACACATGATACCCTTCCCTATGACCCCTAGACTGTAAGCCTCATGAAGGCAGAGACTGTATCTCAGTTACTTTTCTGGGCCCCCCAACATCTGACATAGAACTTGACTATTCAAAAGGCCCTTAGGTGTTAATGAATGAGAATGTTTCTGGAAGACTGCCTCCATTAATTACTGCAGTACTAATCAGGTCATCACATATTTGATCCTGGCTCTAAGTCAGTTTCACTCTATTCCATGGTTAAAAATTATTAACCTGGACCCTAAACTCCTCAGAGATGCAAGTCATTGGTCACAAGGAAGGGGCCCTGAGCAGGAGAATGTGGACAGAGAGGTACATATCCATCACCACTATTGTGGAAAATTAAAATATGTAGCCTAAGAACAGTAGCTCCATATTTGTGTCCACTGGAAAGCATGTCCATGGAGCATGGGGAACAGCTGTTCTCTAAAGTCCCTAAAGATGAAATTGAGGAAGTAGGCCTGAATTTCATCAAGAAGTATCTCAGTTGTGAGACCTTGGGCTCCACAAGTCTGGGAAATGGCCAGCTGTCCATTGGGATTATGAGGATGGCCTCTTGAGGCCTTTCTCAAGGTTAATGCTCTATCACACTCCAATTTTTTGTTTCAGTCTATGACGGTATCTTCTGAGTGTGCTGTCCTCAGGCTCTGCTCCCCAAAAAACATCGTGTAGTTTTTTGGGGGGGAGTAGAAGCAGGACCTCGGTGTAGCTCTGGCTTACACCTTCCCCAATTCATGTTAAACAGGACTCTGAACAAATCTTGGAGCTACAGAACCCACAAAATGACACAGAGAAGCTAACCTCCTGCTGAGAACAGCTCAGCAGATGGGCAGGAATTGGCCAGCGCAAAGCTCTGGGAGCTGAGCCCAGGCCCCTGAGGCAGAGGTTTTAGCCCCAGGGCAGGCCTGACCAGCCCCTGGCCACAGGGACTCCAGGTCACTAGCAGCTGTGGCCGTGTCCAGAATTATCAATACACAGATGCGAAGGACACAGTGAGAGGTCAGTGCAGCATGATCTTTGGGATCCAGTAGTTGGGAGTGCCTCCACTTTTGCCCCCAGGGCGAGAAGCTGCTGAGACACTGGCACAGCCAGCCAGCGCCACGTGGCAGCTTCAGCTCCTGGCCTGCAGAGTGTAGGGGGACCAAGCACCAGTCTGAGGGGTAATCGCTCTTGCTTTAACTTTCTTGGATCTGGATTGCCATCTAGGGTGGAGGTCCTGAGGTGTGTGTCCAGCTTGCCAGAGCATGTAGAGGCCTCAGAGAGGGCACCCATCTAATACCTCTGGCAGCTGAGAAAACCCCAGCATTTGGGATGAAAGCTCCCCTGTCTGGTGGCAAAGTCCTACTGTGGCAAAAAGCCCAGGGGTCAAGTGACTGATAGGGCGACCTGACCAGACAAAGGAAACAAAGCAGACAGAAGATTCCAACATTAGACTCCTATTTTGGGGACAAAAAGGAGCAAAGCATGGAACAGGAGGAAGACATTGAAGTCAGAACTCCTTCACCAAAAGCTTCAAAGGAAAATATGAGGCCATAGAAGACCTTAAGAAGCAGATAAGCAAATAAGCAGATAAGATGGAGGAAAAATTGGGAAGAGAAATGAGAACAATGCAAGAAAATTATGAAATGAGAGTCAACAGCCTGACTGAGGAAAATAATACCTTAAAAAATAGACTGACTCAAATGGCAAAGGAGGCCCAAAAAGGCAATGAGGAGAGGAATGCCTTAAAAAGCCGAATTTGCCAGATGGAAAAAGAATCTCAAAAGCTCAATGAGGAGAATCATGGCTTCAGAATTAGATTGGAGCAAATGGAAGCTAATGACTTGATGAGAAATCAAGATGCTGTTAAATAGATCCAAACAAATGAAAGAATAGAAGGCAATGGGAAATATCTCATGGGAAAAACCACTGACCTGGAAAATAGATCCAGGAGAGATAATTTAAAAATTATTAGACTACCTGAAAGCCATGATCAAAGTAAGAACCTAGAAATCATCCTCCAGGAAGTTCTCAAAGAAAACTGCCCTGATGTTTTAGAACCAGAAGGCAAAATAGAGGTTGAAAGAATCCACCAATCACCTCCTGAAAAAGATCCCAAAAAGAAAACTCCTAGGAATATTATAGCCAGGTTCTGGAATTCCCAGATTAAGGAGAGAATACTACAAGCATCCAGGAAGAAACAATTTGAATATTGTGGAAACACAATCAGGATAACCCAGGATCTGGCAGCTTCTACACTGAGGGATCGAAGGGCTTGGAATGTGATATTCCGGAGGTTCAAAGGAGCTGGGATTAAAACCAAGAGTCACTTACCCAGCAAAACTGAGTATCATGTTTCAGGGGAAAATATGGTCATTCAGTAGAGTAGAGGACTTTCAAGCATTCTTGATGAAAAAAACCAGAGTTGAATAGAAAATTTGACATTCAGATACAAGAAACAAGAGAAGCATGAGAAGGTAAATGGAAACAAAACCATAAGGAACTTATCAAAGTTGAACTATTAATATTCCTACATGGAAAAACAATAATTGTAACCGATGAAACTTTTCTCAGTATGAAAATAGTTGAAGGGAATAGAAATATATATATATATGAGGGTATATGGGCATATGAATACATTTGTAAATGTGTGTGTATATATTTATAGGTATACGTAGATAGAGGGCACAGGAACAATTTAATAGGAAGGGATGATACTTAAAAGGTGAGAGAGGAATATAATGAGAGGAGATGGGGAGAGACAGAATGGGGTAAACTATCTCATATAGAAGAGGCAAGGGAAAATGGTTTTACAATGGAGGGGAAGAATAGGAAGGCAAAAGGGAATGGGTCAACCTTATTCTCATTGAATTTGGCTTGGGGAAAGAATGAAATACACACTAAATAGGTATCTCACCCTACAGGAGAATAGGGGGGAAGGGGATGAGAGCAGGGATGTTGGAAGGGGGGGAAAGTAAGTTGGAAGCATCCACTTTTGGAAAGGTACAGGATCAAAGTAGAGAATAGAACAAGTGGGAAGTGGGATAGGAGGGAGGGAAATATAGTCAGTCTTTTACAATATATCTGCTATGTTAATGTTTTGTATTAGCTACACATGTAAAACCTATACTGAACTGCTTATCTTCCCAATAAGGGTGGGTGACAAGAGAGGAAGGAAATGAATCTGGAATCCAAAGTTTTAAAATCAAAAGTTTAAATATACATATATATATAAATATACAATTATTAATACTATTTTACATGTAATTGGGAAATAAGATATACAGGCACTAGGGCATAGAGATCCACCCTGCCCTACTGGAAAAGTCAAAAGAGGTATGGGAGAAAATATGGGAGAGAGCAGATTGGAGGAGGGGATATCCTATGGGACTGCTATTTTGGGACGGTGGGTAGGGGAAAAATGGGGAGAAAATTTGTAACTCAAAATCTGGCAGAAATGAATGATGTAAATCAGAAGTTAATAAAGCATTTGAAAAATGAAAAAAAAACCATTGTGTAGTGGCAGAGTGTTGGACTCTGGGTCAGGACACCGAGTTCAAATCTCACCTGCAGTATTTATACTGTGGCTACTCATATCACTTCCCTAAACTTCATTCTCCTCATTTTAAAAAATGGGAATGATAGTAATACTTACATCTTCTGCTTCAGGAGTTGCTGATAGATCTTTGTATATCTTAAGACATTGCAGAAATGAGAAGTATTGTTGTCATTAAAAGGAACCACCTTACAGGGAGTAGACCGCATCTCAGATTCTGGACACTTCTGGGCAATGCGTCTCCCAGCCATGTCCCAGACATCAAGTAAGAGCTATGGGAATATATTCTGGAGTGTAATTTAATATTCTATGATAATTATTGGCTATTTTGAGAGTTCTGAAGGTATTCCTCTACTGACTTTTACACTAAAAAGCCTGTAACAACAGCGTGTAATAATATGCAGCATCCTTTGATGTTTCATCTTAGCCTGGGAGGGTGACTGTGTTCTCAAAAGTTATGACAATGGAACAAAAGCTGTCACAATCTAATAATCTAGAAAGGCTTAGAATTTAGGCCAAGTAATGAACTTGTATGTCTTCTCTCTGTGGACCAGCTGGGTTTAACTCTAGAGAGGGTCATCACTAGATTTACAATAAAGTGACACATTTTTTTAGCTACTGTAACTCATGGAGACCATCTGCTACAGAGAAGTTAAAATCTCCTTTAGTGAAGGGAATACCCACACAGAGATCACATCTCTTTGATGTCAAGGACATCTTCAAACAATATTCACAACTATCCTCAGACAGATGAAAATTTAGCCTATCATTGTCTTTGATTCTTGCAATGTCTCTTCTACGGAGAAGTTGATTTAGTTATCGTGCCTTGTTATGATGGTTTGAGTGTGTAACTGAACTGTTCTCAGGAATATTTAGCCCTGGCTCCACTCTGCTGCTTAACCAACTATATGACATGGACAAATTAGACAAACTTAGACTGTTTTCCTCAGTCATAAATGAGGAACTTGGACTAAACTATATTAGAGGAGCCTTAGAGTTCTAAGTCCCATGTTCCTTTGACCTCCACCATATCTATGTCCATTACTGAGCATCCTTACTTACTAAGAAAACTCCTGAAACAGCCCAAGAAACAGACATCCAAAAAAAAGGTCATGAATCCCACACACTAAACACTGAAATCCTCACTTTGAACTGACAAACTTTTATTTCATACTCAATAAATTTATTGATAAAGTCCCCAAGTCTATAACAGATTAGAAGCAGTAAGTCGAAGAAGGTGAAAAACCTGTTTCTAGAAATTACGCTTGCCCAAGAGGAGGCAAAAAAAAAAAAAAACCAATAACTAAGAGCAAAGATTAATACTAAGAAAACACAACTGTCCAGAACCCTTTTTACACTAGTAGGGGCAAATAGTCCCCATACCTCAACATCATCTGAAGGCACCAATATGCATACTATAATATTGGAGAATAATTGGTATTAATTATGAAGACCTTGGCACTTCAAAAACAAAATACAAAACCAAAGGTTAAATTATATTCAGTATAGCCTAAGTAGGAGGCAATGAGGTTAAATGGAAAGTACATGAGTCATGAGACTTGGGTTTGAATCCTGGTTCCAACATTTATTAGCCAACCATGTGACTTGGTCAGGAAAGTGGTCATTATATATCTAAAGCTTAAAGGAACTTCTAGGTGTTCTTTCCCTGGGAGTCCACAGAACTTCAAGGTATTGATGGATAGACTTGGGGAAAAAAATATTTATTTTCACTAACCTCTAAAATTCAGCATTTTCTTCAGTTATGAATATAGGCAACAAACCACAATAGTATTAGCAGAACCCATAACTTTGTCACCTATAGGAATCACAGATATCTTCATTTTATATTATTATATTGTATTTTATATTATATATAATATAATATACCATATTATATTATATATGGCATATATAATATATTATTAGATATATACAATAGATATAATATATTATTAGATATATAGATATTATTGGATATATAGATATAATATGTAATATATTATATACTATATTTTATTATATTATATGTGGCATATATAATATGCATATATGCATAATAATATATTATTTATGTTAAATATTTCAAAATATGTATTGTCATCACCACTTGGAAATTGCTATAGTTATTAGACCATATATATTGGATATAGTTATATCATAATTTTAAAAAATATTTTGATAACTAGATTTCAGTATAACTGGTTTCCTTTGTAATCATATGTATTTTATTTTATGCATTTTAAAACGTTATTCTGGCAAGGGGTCCTTGATATAAAAAAGAAACCTTGATATAGACCAACCTCTTCATTTTATAGATGAGGAAACCTTAGGGATAGTAAGTTTCCTGCCTCAGTTCACATAGATAAGTGTCAGAGGAAGGATTTGAACCCAGGTCATCTACCTCCAGAGCAAATGCTTTTTTCACTATACCAAACAGTTTTCCCATCTGTAAAATGGGGAGAATTATACATATAACTACTGATAATTCAAGGTAGTTGGGAGAAAATTACTTCAAGCTCAATATTAAAATGAATAGTTATTAGAGAAAGCAAAGAAGTATTCTTCTCACTTTAGGAAACTCTCCATCCAGAATGGTTAAGACTAAAAGAAGTTATGGTGCTAAAACACTCATCTCTCCAGAAAGATTTAATTCCTGAGGGTTTCAGAAAACGAAGTGTAATTCCTCCACAATGCTAGATAGACCTGGATGACTTGAAGGTAGGAGAAGAGAACATTTTATTTTCTTGTCTGATAACTTCATTTTGTACTGTTCTAGCATTTACAAGAACAATCTTTCTGCAACGTGTTTCATAGGGAGTATAAACCCAATTTGTCCCAGCTTGCACCAGAACAGTCAAGGGATGGATCTATACAGAAAATTTAGCATAGCAGTTCTGAAAGATTAGCTTTTAGATCATGACACCTCAGTGAGGATGTCTTAATTTCTCATTCCTGAAATTCCATATTGAAATATAAAACTTGCATGATAAGAGCAGGCTGCAGGAGGAATGCCTCCATCTTACCCGCTTTGTACCAACATAATTTCATAAGAATTCAGTTTTACATGACAAACAAAACCCCAGTGAAAAGTTGAGAAACACCACTGTACCCCATTTGGCTGACCACTGAAGAAGCTGCATGATTGCAGGACTCTTTGTATGACTATTAGTAAGTCATTTAATTTTTCTGGGCCTCAGCTTCCCACTAGTCAGATGAAGAATTTGGACTATATTGTCCCAAAGGTCCCTGTGCTGGTTTGTGATGAGCTGACCTAGTTTCCTTGAGTGTTACCCTGCCAACCATCAGCATGTTGCTTATTGCCTTTATGTGAACATTGTTCATGTGGGACTACTTGCCCTGAGTAATGTTGTTTCATCTAACATGTTTCCACAAAACTAGTTAGAAACATTGGGTGGGAGTTTTCCCCCCTACATGTATAAATTTTCTTTGTACATACAAAATGTATTTAAAAGAAAGTTGTTTTTAGTTCTCTTTTGGTTCTATCCTAATATGATCTGTAGCAGGGTATAGTATTTTCCATACTTGAAGTGCAAAGCAAACGTTCCTCAGACACAAACTATGTTTTCACATTTCCTTGTGAAAGTCAAGGTTTTGGGGTTGAAAAATCTAAAACCAGCCAAAAGTACATATGTATTGCTAAGGGGTATAAGTTTCAAAGCTTTGCACAAGGGATTAACCACACGATTCCTATTAACTTTAATTGGAGTCACACTTCTAAATCCTTTCACATTGCTTTTGATATTGAGGGGCAAGTTCAGTATCCATAATGTATCTTAGGACCAATTTCAGTCATTCAAGATGGGGAAGGAAATGAAAAAGATCAAAGAGATAATTTTTAAAGAGATGTTTTTTAAAGATCAATTTATTTCATAGCTGGGTCAACATGGGAAAACCTGATTGGTGAGATACATTGGCTTTATCTGTCTCAGTCCTGACTCTCCTAGGGCAGTTAAGTGTAGCAGAAAGATAGAAAAGGAAGACATGGAGCCAAGACCTGGGTTCAAATCTCAAACATTCCATTTACTAGTCACATGACTTTGCATCAGTTAATTTACCTCCCTGAGTCTTAGTTCTCTCATTTATAAAATGGGTGTGATGAGACTTAGCAACCACAATACATGATTACGAAGAAAATGTTTTATAAACTTTAAAATGCTGGAAAAATGTTGGCTATTGTTACTAACACTAAATTATAATGATACTGTACTAAACTGAAAGCTTCTTGAGGATCAGGTCACATTATTTCCATTTCCCAAGTCTCTGAAGTTAAAGGTTTCTTGTGTAGTTGTGTTGATACCATTCACAGGGCACACTTATAAATAATTTTACCAGGTGTGGTTGGAATGGCCCTACACACTTGTTTAGTATTTCAAGGATCTGTGGGTTCAGGGGGGTGGATATTCCTTCAATTGACATAAATCACAACACTTCTAGTCCTTAGTAGATGGTGCTTCATAATCTGCTGTGAGTTTGTTATTAGCTAACCTTATTGTGATGAACCTTTCTGTAGTCAGCAAGGCTGGTTCTGGGATGATAGTCTGGCGCTGGACCCTTCCTCCAACCTTCCCAGTTTTGTAGTGCCTGCCAGAGATTGTACTCTGCTGGCATAGCCTTCAAGAACCCAAGGTCACATCCATACCATGATGAAGCATCAAAGGAAGATGTTAGTGAATGGCTTTGTATAATTGTCTCCAGTTTTCCACAGTATGGAAATGATTATGAAGCCAATCTAGAAGTCAGAAACTTTTTAAATTCCCTTGTTGACATCTCTTCATTCTATCAAAATCTATGGGAGGGGTGGGAGGTGGATTTCTACCTGTAGTTCCCCCTAGGCCACCTAAAATCCCCCAGTGTTCCAATTATTCAGCACCCATTTTGCAGGTAGCTACTAAATGGACAAAACTGGCAAGAATTGCTTCGTAGAGCATGAGGGAGGAGTAGGGGCATCTGAATATTTCCCCAGAGAACTTCATATTAGGAGAGTAGTAATAGAGTACCAGAAATTTCAAACTTAAGATAGTATTCTTTTTCAGTTCTAGAAATAGCAGGGAATATTCTTATTCTCTTGATTTGAATACCACTTCGGCTACTCAGTAGCTAGGTAACTGAACCAATCAGTTCACCTGAGTCTCAGTCCCCTAATCTGTAAAATGGGGCTAATAACTTCTCTCCTGACTACCTACCTCACTGGGCTTGAAAAACTGTAAGCTCAATGGATATGTGAGCTATTATCATTATATAAATTTAATACAAATAGTCACCCAATAAATATTTGTTACCATGTGTCAGGCACTGTATTAAGCACTGGAACTATCAAGAAAAACAAAAGGCAGTCCCTGCTCTCCAGGATCTCACAGTCTGATGGGGGAGACAACACACAAACAAGCTATGTAGAGAGTAAGTTAGAGATGGTCAATAAAGGGAAGACACTAGAAGTAAGGGGAAATTGGGAAAGGCTTCTGGTAGATGATGGAATTTTATTTGGGACTTGAGAGGAGCAAGAGAAGCGGGGAGGTATGGGGACCAGCCGGTGAAAATGCAATCAGGAGAGGATTATCTTGTTCCAGGAATGGCAAGGACACCAGTGTCAGTAATCACGGAGTATATGGGGCAGTGTGAGGTGTAAGAAAACTAGAAATGTTGGAGGGCAGGTTATGAAGGTTTCTGAATATCAAACAGGTGTATATATTTGATAGTAGAGGTAACAGGCAAACATGGAGGTGGTTGAGTAGGGGATGTAGAGATGAGGGACATGGTTAGACGTGTGCTTTAATAAGATCATTTTGATAACTGAGTGGAGGAGGAACTAGAGAGGGGAGAAAAATATGACAGGGAGACCAACCAGCACAGCAGGTTATTGCATAAGTCAGGCATGAGGTGATAAGTGCCTGCCCAAGGTTGGTGGCAGCATCAGAGGAGAGAAGGGGCCACATATGTGATAGATGTGAAGGCAAAATTGATAGGACAGGCCTTGGCAACAGATGGAATATGGAGGTAGGAGGTGGCGAAAGAGAGTGAAAAGCTGAGAATCACACCTAAGTTTTGAGCCTAGATTACTAAGAATTTGATAGTAACAGTAATAGGGTAATTAGGAAGAGTGCAGGGTTTGGAGGGAAAGATAATAAATTCAGTTTTGGACATGTTGAGTTTAAGATATCCATACAGTTCAAGATGTTCAGTAGGCAGTTGGAGATGTGAGATTAGAGGTCACCAAAGAGGTTAGTTTGATAAGTAGATTTGAAACAACCAAATGAAAGTACAGAGGGAGAAGAGAAACGATCCCAAGACAGAGCCCTGTGGACATCCATGATTAGCAGGCATGACCTGGATGAAGAACCAGCAAAGGAGACTGAGAAGTAGCAATTGGTTAGGTGAGAAGAGAACCAGGAGAGAGTAGGCTTATGAAAATCTGGGAAGAGAGTATTAAGGAGAAGGTGATCAGCAGGCAGCAAAGAGATCAAAAAAGATTCAGATTGAAAAAAAAGTCCATTATATTTGGTTACTTAGAGATAATTAGTAAGTTTGAAGAGAACAGTGTCAAACGAGGTCAGAAGACAGATTGTAGAGAGTTAAGAAGACAGTGAGAGGAAAGAAAGGGGAGTCTCCTATTGTAGATGGCCTTCTCAAGGTGTTTAGCCACAAAACAGAAGAGACATAGCATAGTGGCTAGTAGAGATTGGGTGGATCCAGCTTTTTTTGAGAATGGGGGAGACATGGGCATGTTTGTAGCCAGTAGATACGGAGACATTGAAGATAAATGAGAGTAGGGGGATTTTAGAGGGAACAGCATGTTGGAGAAGACAAGGTGGAAGGGGATCACATGTACAGGTAAGAGGAAGGAGAAAGCCACCTCATCATGTGAGACAAGGGTGAAAAACAAGATATAGTGGCAGAAGGCATCTGAGTCACGTGAGATGAGGGAGGGAGAAGAGAGCTACTGGTGAAATATTAAGACATACCAAGTATTGACAAGGACATTTTAAAGTCTTTAAGATAAGAGAATTATGGTAGTAAAGTTTATAGAGAAAAGTCTTAGGGACAGGCCTTTTTTGATGTGTGTGTATGTGTGTGTGTGTGTGTGCATATATACATACATACATATATATATAATACACATACACACACCATATAGAGTATCTATCATTTTGTGGAATTTAAATGAATATATACACATCTATATATCTATATACACATATACACATGTGTGTGTACACACACACACACATATATCAGAGTTTAGAGACAATGACTCCATGTGTAACTTAGATTTTTTAAATAATGATTCCACAGGGAAACTACCTAGTAGGCTTTGTGGAACTTTACACTGGTTGACAATTATACCAACCTTGACCCCTTTCTAAGGGCTACTGGTCTATTTTCTTATTAATTTTCTTCCTTGGGTTCTAAGGAAGTCAAAGGGTATTTCTTGATATTTTATCATAAACTAATAGAAATTTGTAGTCACTGTCATTAGTTAACTGAAATCCCTATCATAGTTTTTCTCTCAATATGAAGTTCTTTAATCTCATAGCCTTAAACAACCATTAATTATACCATTACATAGTTTATCAACAACCTAACAAATAATCCAAAGATATATTTAAATATTTCAACAATGTATCAGCTATGCGATAAAGCACAACCAAAGTCACTTCTGGCTGTCAACTGCAACTTATTTCTCCACAGATATTAATGACTAATAAGTGGGACTAATAAGTGCCATCATTCCTCTACCTCAGGATGGAAATGGAAGTCTCCTAAGAATTCTTTTTAGGACATTTTCTCCATAGGATAGGAACATACTCAGTCTTTCAGGAAAGAACTTCTCTTATCTTTCCTCTCTGTGCATAACACAGCCTCTCTCAGCCATGACAGTTAACCATCTCCAGATGACAATTAAGCAGCCTGTCCCCAAGATCATATTTCCTCTTAAAGATATAGTAACAGTAACTGTAGTCTTTGTGGGAGGGACTCCTGAAGCTGGCATTACATATAATAAACAGTCAACTCTCAGTTACCAGTAATAGTGGTGGAAAACAGTGATATTTGTAATCCAGAACAACAGATAAACCAAAACTCTTTTCCATTTTGCTTTGAAATGGGTCCCATAGTTTGATGGTTTGTTTTGTTTCCTGCTTGTAGAATTAGGGAAGGCAACTTCAAGCGACTGCCCAATGGTGGAGGCCCAATCTAGAACTAATTTGCCACAAATAATATACCTATGGAAAACAGGAAAAAAGTAACTGCAGCCTTGGGGTCCATTTGCTGGCATCTACCTAGACATGTTACATTTGTTTGTCGCACTTGGGCTTCAGTCCCAGCAAATGCCTCACCTCTAGAAAATAAGGCTTCTTTACCTTACTGCTTTCATCTGTATTCATGGGAAACTTCCATGGATTCCTGACCAGTTTAATAACAGATTAGATTTAAATATAATGGAAAATATTCTCCAAACTCTGAGAGTCTTGAATTCTAAGCACATGGTTGTGCCCAAACCAGAGCTGATTCCAGTCTTAGACTGTTAGCCTCACAAATAATTTGTCTGGATAATAGCATCAGAAATAAGACATGCCAAGGGATGTTCATTTTTGTGCAAGCAACTTTATTTAGTTACTGTGTCAATAGGGGACAGTAGTGAACAATTTGAAGCTCAATGCTTTTTAAAAAATTTTTTAATTTAAAAATTTTTAAATAACAATAATATAAACATATCTTTATGAAATAATCATTTCTGGAAACTCCCAGTCCAAGATCGAGCCATTCTTGGTAACAAAGAAAACCAATTAAATAAAAACCTCTAACAGCACTTGCCTGTACATACCTATTCCGCCTAATAGTTTCCTACCTCTACAGTCAGGAAGGAAATAGGTTCCATTATCTTTTCTCTGGGACCTTCACTGATTTGGTTTTTTTCTGTTACTGAGAAAGGGCTTCCTTTTCATAATGTTTTCATTTACATGGTCAAAGAGCATGGAGCCAGACAGAAAGGAGGTAAGAGCAGGCCTAATACTCAAACTGATTAATCAACTCTTGAATGAAAAGAGGTGGCCATAAGCCCATAGCTTCTTTTCAGCTGGTGGCCTGGAAGTTCTCATGACCTTCTCAGAGCCACAGAATCTCACTGTTGGAAAAGCTCTCAGGCGTCATCTAATCCCATTGCTACCTGGAACATGAATTCCATCCACAAAACCCCTGACAAGTTGCCCTTATTTTCTCTGGCTTGCATACATCTATCCTCAGCTACTGCACAAGGGAGACAAATTTAAAAGAAAACATTCCTCTATGGTGCTTCTCTTTGCATGCTCCTGTGAGAGAGAGAGAGAGATTAAAGCTTCATATAAGCAGAGTCAAAAAATGAATGAGATTAAATGAGTAACAGAGTCAAGTTAAGTAGATTCACCATTGTTATTTATTGGGTTGTTTTTTTTTACTTTGCCTATAGTAACTCTCAGGAAATACTCCATCTATAAGTATTTTTCAAACTAAAACCAGATGGTGAAATCATAGCCAGTTTTTCATGGTGGGAGGCTGGGTTTTCATGGTACGCAAGTAACTGGAGGCACATTAAAATCAAATTGGACTTTTTCAGTTTGCCCTTCCTATCTCTCAGCAATGGTAATGTCTTGTGGTATGGCTGACCTTTTTTGAAGTTTGGATTTAAAGTGAGTAGGAAGAACTGGGGGTAATTTTTTCCTTGAGTGGAAGTTCTTCATTTTAGAAGAAGAAAGAGAACTGCTTTGAGGTTAACTGGCTATGTTTGCTTCCTCCTGGTACCACAAGCTAGATCTGTGACCAGAATTTGGCATGGTGGCATTCTAGAAAGGGACTAGCTTAGGCATCTTCTTCAACACTGAATCCCCATCCCTGCTATTTTTTTTTTGCTTTGTGCTCCATCTGACACCCCCCCCAAATTAGGATAATAAACTCAGAGTTTAAAAGATCAGTTAGTCCAACTCTACTTATTCTGCAGGTGAGGAAACCAAGTGACTTGCCTAAGGTCATGAAAGTAGTAAGTGGCAGATATGAATTATTGTCCTTTGAATCTATGGCTTGAATCCAGGCTATATGAAGGACCTGGGGATATTCAGTCTGGGGAAGAAGGGACTTGGAAGATATTATCATCAAATACTTAACATTTATGCTGACCTTTTAAGGTTTACAAAGTGACATAGATAGATAGATAGATAGATAGATAGATAGATAGATAGATAGATA
>NW_027185694.1:24258848-24356074 GCF_028583685.1 Petaurus breviceps papuanus | reverse complement strand
ATAGATAGATAGATAGATAGATAGATAGATAGATAGATAGATAGATAGATAGATAGATAGATAGAGATACATACACACATCCATATACACTATATATTATATACGTTTATGTATATATACATATGTGTATATATAAAATCTCATTTGATCCTCACAATAACCCTGTAAGTGCTGTTAAATACCCATTTTATAGATAAGGAAACTGAAGCTGTGTCTTTGGAGATTTGCCCAA
This sequence comes from Petaurus breviceps papuanus, assembly GCF_028583685.1. Lineage (NCBI taxonomy): Eukaryota > Metazoa > Chordata > Mammalia > Diprotodontia > Petauridae > Petaurus > Petaurus breviceps. The sequence continues at coordinate 24,355,842 of NW_027185694.1, read as the reverse complement.
GGTTATACTCTAGCCATTTCTCCACCTAATTGTCTCCATGATCTTGTAACCATGTAGTAGAAAGATTGTTCTCCTTGGTGCAGGGGACAGAATTAGAATAAATAGGTGGAAGCTGGAAAAAGACAAGTTCAGGCCTGAAATGAGGAAGAGCTTTCTTGCAGTTGGCACAAACCCTGAATGGAATGGGATGTCTAAGGAAGTGCTAGATTCACTCCCTTTCATTGGAGGTCCTTAAGAAAAGACTGGAGTCTGGATGACCCCCTCCTCAAGTATGGGGTTGTATATATTTTTTTCATGTGAATTGGACTAAATGGCCACTAAGGACCTTTCCAGTTCTGACAATCTGTGACTCTGTGACTCCAGTCAGGGTTCTTTCTGTAGACACAGAAGGCAGTTTGATCATTGAGTGCTCAGCTTTCATCTTTCCATGGCCTCAGCCTCCTAAGTCATTGTTCCTGGCTCAGGAGAAGAGGGAGAAAAGAGCAAAGACTCCATGCTGGCCTTTCCTGACTATCCTAAGCCCTGCAGAGCAATGCCATCCACCCCTATTCTGATTGCTATCTCAGACTGATACTGAGAGGAAATTGAAACCATTTGAATTCCATCACCAATAATTGGGTAAGTAGAGATCCAAACCCGATTTGCCATTTTGAACTTCCAGATGGTGAACATGGTTAAATCTGCATCCTGAAGATAGATAGTGAGAGGAAACTACTTCAACTCTTCCATCTGCAGAAACTGGTTCAGACCACAAATGTAATCGCAAGCAAGGCCAAAGGTAGTACAGCTGCAGAGAGCTGAGAGAAGATGGCTCTCACATGTCTCCAAGGGGAGTGAGTCACATTACACCTCAGCCCACACCCCCAAACAGTCAGCATTGTAGGCTTCCCTGAAAGAAAGTCTGGCAAAATGACGCCGCTCCTTCTGGTCCTGAGTCCAGTCCAGCTGAAAACGGACACCAAGTCAGTAACATATAGAACCTGTGTTGGGCATGTCAGTGCACCAGCCTGCTGGCCTGTACCATTTACAAGCTCCTGCTTTTCTTTGCGCTGGGGACATGTCTGTGCCAATGAGCAGGCACCCTGAAGGCCTGCAGGTAGATATGTTGAAAGGCAAACCAATCCAAAATAAGGAGTAGGGGAGAGAGCTGGGGGTGGGGGAGGGGCATGAGGGGAGTCGCTGTACCATTTTTCTGGCCCAAGGCTTTGGTAACAGTGCAAGAGAGAGAAATATAAGGAATAATTGTTTTTGGGCTTAGAACCAGGAAAACTAGTTTTCCAAATTAATCCAGCGAGAGCCATGAATCCACAGTATTTCATATCACACTTCATAAAACTCCCGTCATAATCCATAAAACTGACATTATTAGATTAAAAGCCTGGGCTCCTCCTATGTGGAGTTCGCTCATTAGACATGCTGTAGTTTTATAACCTTAAAATTCCTACCCAATTACCATGATTAATACTGTGCCTTAATAAAATCCAAAAAGCAGGGCAGGTACCATCTGTTTGTTATAATTGTGTGTTTAAATTTTGCCCAGCTAAAAAGAGATGGAACCTTAGCAAAGAGAAGCCAGAACAAGATTTGGGATGTCAGAATGCATTGGGATGAGAATTACAGAGTGAAGACAAACAATTGTTATCCTTAGGAGTCCCTCATACAAGGTTTTACCAACAGGCTATTTTCCTGTTTCTTGGTTAGCATTACAGAATACTATGTGTATGGACTATTCTATTGGCAGGCTATTTAAATATTGCAAGTTGCATTGGGTACTAGGCTGAGTGATTTCAATGTATAAATTCAGCTGGAGAGGAATGGTTCTGTGAACATTGCTTTGCACTGTTAATGAATTGAATGGATGAATGAATAAATGAATTGGTGAGGAAAATTTGGCTTACTTGAAACATTTCTGACCGTGGTTTTTAATTGGATTATTTAATGCATGTTTTCTGAAGAATAATAGGAACTGATATGGACTTCTCTTTGGGACTAGAAAATGTGGGGGGCAGGGAGGAAATTAGGAAATTGCAGAAAGAAAGGAAGGATTAGATAAATACTCCTTGCTGGCCAAAGTAAATAAGAAGCTGATTCACTACAGATCTACTGGCTAGAGGGTATGCTAAGCTCCAGAAGACAGTTGTTCCTTAACTAACAAAGTATTAGGCTTAGTGTTGACCACACAAATCTATGAAATAATATTAACTCTTTAAAGCATTGACTGAGAAAGTGATTATTTGAATAGCTAGGTATGTCTCCCAAAATTAGCCAATTGGATAGAAGATGAATCCAAGCTCCAAGTGCCCTGTTAATGTGAGTTGTTGTTAATATGTTACCTACTCATTTGAGTAAGTCCAGGTCCACTTACCATATAGCAGTTGACAATGAGTTACTTTATACAGTGGTCACCAAGAACCAGCTCAAGCAGATGAGCCAGTTTTCTTTCAGGTTTTTATCATTATGACCACTGGCCCAAATGTATATTATTTTTAATCCCCAGATATGGAGGACTAGTATAAGTTACATATTTTGTTGTTATAATAATAACATCCAAGCCTTATGAGGGAGGTAACAGACTACTCAGGTAGTCATGACTTAGCTATAAAATGAGCCTGTGTTGTATGGGCCCAATTAAAAAAAAATTCATGATGTAACAATTAATTCAATCAGAATCAAATCAAAATAAATTCAAAATTCCATACCAAAAGTGTCTCAGAAACAAGGCAACACAATAGCATGGCTTTCTGCTAATGGACACAAGTTAAAAGACTTTTGATCAGTTTATAACTTCATTACACAGAACCACTGTGTTGCAGCCAGTAACATCAAATATGCATATAATTTTGTTCTGAGATTGTCCAGTTAATTATCCAATTCTATGGTTACTCAGTAATCATCATTATTTTAGGATGGGGGTGTTGTTTGTTTTAAGATAAAGATGGTCTAGACTTGTGATTTCATCAATGTAGGGAACTGTTGTAAACTATGGTGAGGAAACTCTTACGGAGGCAGATAGTTCTGTTCAGCAGTTAGAGAATAGGAGAAGTTAAATGACTGACCTAAAGTCACCTAAGCCATTATGTCAGAGGTGAACCTTGAAGCCAGGGCTGACGTTTTAGTAGGCTTTCTATTCCCCAGGCTGTCTTTCTTTAATTTTAGTTTTGTGTTATATTACCGAGACCTTTGTAGATAGGCCGGACATCCACTATAGGATCTCATGGTACCTCCATTTACATGTCCTGCCAACATTTTGGAAAATTTTAACTTTCAAGTCACTCTTCTTAATGAAAACATGCCCATGTTCAGAGACACAAGTTGTGATGAGGCATTTTTTTAAATGGGAAAAATGAAGTCTTCTTTAACAGCATGCCAATTTAAAGACCTCAGCCCAAAATTGTGTATTTATCATGGTAATATATACTGTTGAATAGCCCAGATTTGACTTTTTAGAGATAGCCAAAGATTAAGTGTGTGAAATTAGAAATTTATACTCTCTTTAAAAATTGAATTAGGTGTGAACATAAAGAAAGAGACACAATATAGGGAGAAAGAAGTAATAAACAGAGATGAACTTATAGCAAAACATATTCAGATAATCACCAATGAGATTCAGAACCTCCTTCTTCTTGGCTATTAGCTTAAGGCCATCTTATGTTAGGTAGGGTGAATGCAGCTGATATGGCCTGTCTGGACCTCTAGTGAAGCTGGTTTGTGGCCTTGTTTTCATTTATTCTTGCTACTTCTGTTGTCACTAAAAGTATGAAATCATTGACAGAAATTTTAACTCCCAAATGTAACTATAAATGTTACTGATGCCATGGATATTTCCAACGTGCTTTGCAGCTTGCTCATTTTTCTCATATATTGAGGTACATGGTACATGCATTATTATCTCTGTTTTAGTGATTATGAAATAGAGGCTCAGAAATAACTAACATCAGAAAGGCAAAGTGACTTGCTTAGTCCTCAGACTAATAAGTAGCATGAAGGCTGGCACACATATCCTCTGACTCTAAGGTCAGTGTTCTAAAAACTCAGACTAACCTACAAGTTGTTTTGGAAAAATCTGGCCTCCACTGATAATGGTGCATCAAACCCAAAGCTAGATTTTGGATTTCCTAGTCTCTGAATTTGTATTCTGACTTCAATACAAATCATGTAGATGGACAGATTCTTGGGAAGATAAAGGCCAGCTGTGTGCATAGTAAGGCATGGTTAGAAAATAATGGAACCAATCAAAGTTATTGCTTTCAATCTGACCTGAGTGTGGAGGAAATTCTCATTAGTTGGTCTCCGTCTGGAAAATAAATGACTTGATTACATCAGGGGCATTATTTTTCAACGCGTAATCCATTAAGTAGACTTTATTACCTTAATTTTTTATGGTTAAGATGGCAAGTCCCTTTTTGGTGGCATTCAAGTAGAAAAAGAAATCAGCTAATTAATCTAACTAGTCCCAAATCCTAAGAAACATGACTAACTAGGTAAGAATCCAGATCACTCTCAAAACACAAACAGCCTTGAACAGGAATCTACTTTTTCTCTGTAGGATCCTCCACGCTGGGTTATGCCAGCATGTTAAATCATTTATAGCATGTTGGGTTTGAGTAGTAAAGTGGCTAGACTGCTCAGTGAAGCAATCCTTTATACAGAAATCCAGATGCTTCTTGGAACTCACTCCGCTGGGATTGTATCCATGTCACATGTGGCTTGTGTTGCATGCTAGCAAGAGGGCAGCACCCACCCAAGATGCCTCAAGGATTAGAGACCCAAGAAACAATACTGTACGAGGACTCAAGTTAATCGTTCTGGATATTGGCAATGAGTCTTTCCCGACTACTCAAAAGAGCCAATACATTTTGATAAATCGCCTGTCTAGGCTGAAGCAGGGTAGGCAGAGCAGAGAGTCAAGAGATTGTGTCACCTTAGGCAAGCACCTTCCTCTCTCTGGACTTTAGGTTCATCTCTAAAGTTGGACTTAATTATCACTAAGGTCCATAGTTTTATGACAAATTCCAGAATCCTCTACCAAGACTCCAAGAAAGTTATTTTTCCAATTTATTAACTGCAGACTGGCTGGGTGTAGACAGAGGAGTTCTCTCCTTCTGTCATCTGCCCTATAGTGCTGAGGCTACTTGGGCAATTCTGGCAGTCCCAGTTAATGGAAAAAAGCTATTTTATGAAGTCAACAGATTAAAAAGAAAAGAAGTAAAATCCTTCATAAATTATTCAGAGCAAAAATGTTGAGATTCACAGCTGCATGGCAGAAATGTCAGTTTCTCAGTATCCATTTGGCTACCTTCTCAGATGAAGACCATCTCTAGGCAAGTATGTCAAGCCTACAGGTTTTCCTAATTCCCTTTTTGGGAATTCCCTTTTGGTTCCTTTTTTTCCCCCAGGTGTTAAATCATTATCCCTATTTCAGGGACCCATGATTTGAACCCTTTCTTCCCTATCAAAATAGGTGGAGAGGAAGAGACAGAAAGAAGTTAGGACACAATAACCTACACATTGTCTAATTATCTTATTCATTCACACTAAAGTGTTATTTCTTTTTTTTCATTCTTTTTTTTTTCATTTTGTTTTGAGTTCATTTTCAGTCCTCCATCAATAGTATGAACAGATGAAAGATTGATCACATTGGGAAAACTGTTCCTTTCAGTGATCCCAACCTGTTCCCTGGTACCAAATTAACAATAGTCTCTCTGTGATGCTGTATGACTCTGAGTTATGGGATGTTCTAAACTCAGTACTACTGAAAGTATCCTAAAGTGAATAAGATTATGATGGATATAGACTGCAGAAGGTACTACTGAAAACTTGCATGTTTTGTAAGTCAGGACTGGGGACATATATGAGTAGAAAAAGATGGGCTCATCAAATAAAAATAGAAAGTTATATATTGGTTATATAGCCTAAGTATTGTACTGGTAGCCAAAAAAATGAAAAACCAGATAGGTGGGCTTCCATTGTATTAGGGAGATCATTATGAAAGATTACCAAAGTACATGAACAAAAATCCCATAATATGAGAAATTATGCTTTAGTAGTAGGCATTTAATACATTTTTGTTATATTTCCTATTACATATTATTATATCTAGCTGTGCTTATGGAAAGTGTGCTCAAACTGAAGTTATCTTAGAACCATTAAAGTATGGAAAACATCTTTCATTCTGGAGTAAAAAACACTGACTTCTTTTGGAAGAATTTGAGGTATCAGCAAACATAGGGGAACTTGATGGTAAGGAAAGACAATAACCTACAAGATCCCATTAAGCAGTCAAGATGGTGATATAAAAATTTCTTACCAGCAGAGCAACTCCAACAAAACTTTAAAAGTGCACCAAAGGCAATAGTGGCTTTAAAAAAGGGAAATGTTTTCTATCTAATCTAGAACTAGACAAGAAGGTGACCAGAAGCTTGTGGGTACCCTGATCAAGTGTATGCCAGCCCAATCTTCAGTAAACAAAGTCACAAGCCAACAGAATATTGGCCGTGGGCTGTTGAAGTCACGACAGGGGATGGAGCCAGCCCCTGATAAGTCAAATTTGTAAGGAGCCAGGACTGAGCAGTGCATGCTTACCTTGAGGCCCCCTAAAAGGTCTTAAGCCAGTACTTCTGTTGGAGCCACAGCAGGAGAGTGCCAGCTCTCAGTGGATGTCAACACCCAAGTAACCTATGCTGAAGGGGCCTCCAAGAGACCCCTAGACCATCCTGACCTTCAATAAGGTAGACAGGGCACCAATAGGGGATAGACTTCCTGGTGAATGACCACAAGAAGAAAGAGATGAGACTAAGGCAGACATTTATATTGGACCATCAAGGCATGAAGGCAGTGCATAGGAACTGGTCCCACTAAACCTTCCCATCAAGAAGTAGCATTTATACTACAGAGGTGACAAGATTAGGCAGGACATTAACCTCAACTAAGATTGCAGTCCTAATCCAGGCACTGAGGCTGAAGATGTGAGTAAACAGAAAATTCTAAATACAATGAAGAAATAGGATGGTTTAGCAGAGTTGAACCCAGAAACAGAGTAACTCCACAATAAGTACAAGTAGAAGTTCAGGATAAAACTCTATATCTTGCCCCAAGAGTAGATGGAAGAAATGAAAAAAGATAGGGGTAAAATTTACAAGTAGAATAAAAGGATGAAAATGACTCCATTAAAAAGAAATTGAATTGAGCAAATAGAATTCAGATATTCTGTTAGACAACAAGAAATATTAGAACAAAGCTAAAAGACTGGATATTTAGAAGAACATCTAAGATACCCACTACCAAAAAGAACCAACCAGGAAAACAGAGTGAAGAAAAATAGTTTAAGAATCATCAGACTCAGGGCAGCTAGGTGGCGCAGTGAATAGAGCACCAGGCCTGGAGTCAGGAGGACCTGAGTTCAAATCTGGCCTCAGATACTTAACACAAAAAATAGCTGTGTGACCTTGGGCAAGTAACTAAACCCCCAATTGCCCTCCAAAAAAGCAAAAAAAAAAAAAAGAATCATCAGACTCTGTAAAAATTATGACCGAACAAAGACTTTACCGATCTGTCAGAACTAGAGTGCAAAATGAATACAACAAAGAATGTCATAGCCAAAATCCAAAGCTTCTAAGTCAAAAAAATAATACACCAAGCAACCAGAAAGAATTGAAATACCACTGAGCCACAGTCAGGGTTACACAAGACTATGCTGCAACTACTATTCAGAAAGGGAAATGCTGGAATACATTATTTCAGAAGGCATAAAGTACAACTTATCCTGCAAACTTGGGTTTAAAAAAGTGGACCTCTACCAAAATAAAATACATTCAAGCATTTTTTTAAATTATAAAGATCCAAGCTGGTTAGAATTTTTGAAATGTAAATACAAACAAAAGAAACCTAGAATAATTAATACATTAGAGCAGTGGAAAGGAGCTAAATGACAATGGAGTATTTGCATTCCAAAAAAAGAGAAAAGAAACAAGTGTCCATTCAGAATTCTAATATCTTTAAGACATAGAGGAAGCTTAAGAAGATAAACACAGAGTTGAAGGGTGGTTTTGTGCTGTTTTGTTGATTGTAAGAGATAAAATAAAAAGGAAGGAAAAAAGAATACTATGGGGAAGAAAAGGGAAGAACTTGTAGTGCAATAATAAAATATATAAACATGGATGGATCAGTAGAGAGGGAATGGGCATCTCATGAACCTCACTCCAATCTGAGTCAGGCAAAAGGGGTTGTACAACATATGTACATGTGTGTGTCAGTATTTGTGCATGGAGAGAGAGAGATTTCAATCCACAGGGATAGGGAGAGAGGAAATAGAGTTTAAGGGGGAATACAGAGTTGGAAAGTCACAAGCAAAACACACTATTATTTAGGGTTGCTGATCTTTATTTTTTCCTTTGATTTCTTATGAACAAGAAGTAACCAATACTCTCTTATTCTGATTTACTTACCTTGGAATTTGAAAGGTTTCTGTTACTGCTCTGTGAATTCTTTTGATCTATATTTTGTTGCTGGCTTCCTATATTTCTGGGCAATTTTCCTTTATGATTTCCTGAAGTATATCATGCAGCCGTTAATGTCAGCCATTAATACATTATCACCAAACTGTACCATAACATTTGGAAACTATGTTATTAAATTGTTTAGCTGACCAACCAAGATTCACATCATATGGCTGGTGACAATCTAGTCTAGTGCTTGAGTCCCTCCTATGGGCATTAGTCTGTTGACTGTTCTACTTAAAACATTTATAGTTCATAGGAAGGTAACTGTCCCAGGTAATGTTGTTTCACCTACTCTGCTTTCATGGACCCAACTTACATCATTAAGTGGGAGGGGGCTGTATTTATTTGTTATAGATCCAAGATGTATTTTTGCCGTACAAAGCCACAAATAATGTTGCAGGTTTCTGCCAACCCCAAAGAATCCATTTCTCCCATGAAATAGTTTAATTCATTTCAGATTTTTACTGTGCTATCTGCCAGCACCATTGCCTGCCATGCAGAGTAATAGCAATAAAATCCAGACTTGCTGTCTCCCACCACAGTTATTTCTGTTTGTTCCTTTCCTCCAGAGAACAGGTTTGCTGAACGTGGCAGCAGATTTCTTCCTTGCCTATCGATAGGAATGCCTAGAGTTGTCACCAGAACTTTTCTTTAGGATTAGGGATTAGGAATAAATTCTGTTGCTACTATTCAGACAGACAGTGCTAAAATGGATCTTATTTGTATCTTCATTGTTGTTTATTCCTCCTAACCAAGGGCATGTGAACTCAGGAGTAATAATAATGATGGTTATAAACCACCTTTACAAAGTGCTTTAAGGTTTACAAACACTATCCTCACCTTATAAGGTAAGAACTACAAGTTTCCTCATTTTACAGATGTGAAAACTGAGCCACAGAGAGATTAATGAGCGTCTGATGGTCCTAGTTAATAAGAAGTAAAGCAGGGAACACACAGATCTATCTTGATTCCAAGCCTGGTGTTCTCTCAGTTATACTACCCCACTTCTCATAAGAATGTGAGGTACAACCGGGACTGCCATAAATGTTTGTGAATATCCATTCTTAGCAGAATAAGAACACAGTGGGATGACACCCAGCCAAACACTGGGGATGTCACTGTGGCCTTACCCCTCTCAACCTCGTTAGTCTCTTCCCGCACTCTTCCTTTTTCTGGCTGCCTGAAGAACAGTTTCTAACCACTAAAGGTCATCTTTGCCTCCCAACAAACCATCTATACAACAACCTATTTCCTACTTCTTTATACCCCTTAGTACTGTAGCAGATCTACAGACTTAATCAGCAACTCCTCGTATTGGCTATTCGAATTATGTAGAATATAACCCAAGGAACTCTCTCCTGAGAACCATACTCTCCTGGCATCGATGCCCCACCCTTTTTTACCAGTATCTTACCTCCAAAGTCTCTGCTTTTGTTCCTGGGGAGTAAAGGGAGAGAAGGGGAGAAATAAAGTCAATCTTCAACACAACGTCCACACATTTAATCTCATGACTTCAAGCATTCCTATGATTTTATTAGTAACCTCATTTTCACTTTCATGTTATTTGTAGCTATGTGCAATACAACAAATATGAACAAGTTTCCAAGACTGTGCCACTCATGGTTTCCAGGAACCTACCCCCCTATTTTCCATAGGTTTAATGTAACAACATTTGCATTTTTTGCTTTTGTACCATTTTCTAAGAATAGTACCTTCATGAAAGTTGAAGACTGACCTCCTAAGTCTAGCCAATAACTAAATAGTAAAAATAGTTATTATATAATAAAATATATAGGACCAAATGAAAATCTTTAGAATTGTCTGAATCATCTCATGTAATTGTAGCAGCAAGCACCCCAGAATCCCCAGGGTGGCTGCCAACACAGGTTCTTAGATCTGCTTTTCTAAAGGAAAGCAACTCAAAATGCATTAACAATCTTGCTTTAATCAATCAAACATATCATTTACCTAGTTCAGGGGAAAAGGTCAGCACCCCAAACTTCAGAGTATACAAAGGTTACAAGAAGAAGTTACAAGACAGAGAAACATTTCAAGCAGACAGGCCTCCAACTGTCCAACCATTACATCCATACCTAGTCAGTTACCAGAGAGGGAAGCATGAACATGTGGTTTTTTCAAAGCCGGGGGACTCTCAACAGCTGCCCAGAGTCTCATCTGGTCAAATCACACAACACTTCTCAAAGTGAGACCCAAAACAAAGCCTCACATCAGAATTTATATAGCCTTCTCCTGGGTCAGAAAATGTAACAACCCTCTTGATCCACTGCCCAATCACAAAGTATCTCCTGAAAAACAAGCCTCCCACCACAGGCTCCAGGTGCACTTAAGCCTATCAAAGGGGCTAGGAGCAGGGAAAATCTTACACAATACAATCTTAGAAAGATGGCAACAACATAAATTTACATTCCCATTAAATTAAATAATATCAAATAATATTGGCTTAGAACCACAAAGAGAAGAATGTAGTAGAACAGGTAGCCCAGGCCTAGCCTTAGCCTGGGTAGAATGAGGTTATCTTCTTCTCCAATACTTTTTCTCTATTCCTGTAGCTATCATACCATGAAACCCAACAGGTCTATCAAGGCACCCCAGTTTCCACCAGAGGTAGGGAGTGTTGTTGATGAAAGACCACCAAAGGGTATCATGAGCTCTTATGAGTTGGTGTCTTTATGGACCTTCTTGGCAACTTCTTTGGTTTTTGTGAATAGGGCAAAAGGGAAACACTTGGAATTGCCCAAACCATCCTGTGTAGTTAGCACCAAACAGTATCAGGTCTCTGGTGACATAAAAAATATTTCCTTTCTGATTATGGAGATTTAGAAATTTGGAGTACTTTGCTTTACCAACTCCCTTTACAAAAACCACACCTGTCCCATCAGGAAGGCAGATGGCACCTAATATCTTACAATGGATTATAGAGAGCTGAATGAATGCCTGTTACTGCAGCTATTCTTGACTATATCATTGTGGTTTACCAGCTAGTCCCAGGCCCAGGAGGAGTTGTATTAACCCCACACCCACTTTTTTTCTCTACTCCTGTGGCTGAAAGTAGTCAGGTCACTTTCACCTGAGGAGTCCAGTATATCCTCACTGTCCTTCCCTACAGCTATCTGAATTCTCCTTATGCTGCCAAATTCAGTTGGGCAGAGACCTAAAAGAGGCTTCCCTTCCTGAGGGCATTGATGTATGCCACTACATGGATGATATCATATTAACTGGGCCAAACAGTGCCAGGTGTGTTTTCCCCTATTTCTATGACTATCATATCAGAGAACTTCCAATAGGGTAGATCAGATGGTGGCCCATATGAGGGATGAAGTAGGGGGGAAAAACCCAAAGAAAATCCAGGGAGTCTCCTCAGTCAAGTTTAGGGAAATATGGTGAATAGGGAGATTCTAGATGATTCCAGACATAGCCTAGAAGATACTGACTCACATAACCTGAAAAGAGACTTATCAGACTCTTGGAGTTTTGGAGAATCTATATTGCCCCCCAAGTATTTTAATGACCCTTACTTCAAATCATCTGCAAGTCTGCATCTTTTGAGTGAGGCCCAGAAGAAGATACAGCCCTTAAGTGAGCCACCCAGCAATCTCTCCCATTGAGCCATTAAGATACTGTGGGTCCCATGTTTTTGGTGACCGCTATCCATATAGATGAGGCTTTTAGTGGAGTCTTTAGCAAGAACATTGGGGTGGCCAGAATAAGTGACCTTTAGATTTCTGGAGCAGTAAGCTCCCCAAAGGTACTTGCTATACCCATTTTGAAAAGCAGTTGTTTACTTGTTATTACTGGACCCTAGCTGCTACTGAACAGGTATTGGAAAGCCATAAAATCACCCTTCATCCAAAGTTGTCCATTGTCATTTGGGTGAGGCAGAATGCTGCCCCCTCCCCCAACAAGATGGATCAATAGAGAACAGAAAACTTCAATCATTAAACAGAAATGTAACTTTCAGAATTATACTTGCCAAGGTCCCTTGGGTGTCTGTACCCTTGACATACCAGTTACTACTTTGCTAGAAATTGAGACCTCCAATCTAAGCCTGATTATGTGCCTCTTCTGTTAGCCCAATGGGTCCTTATCCATAAGGACCTAACTCTTGAGCAATGTGGTTGTGCTGAGTTTACCAACAGTCCCACCACTATAAGAGACATAAGCAACTGGACTTAAGTACTGTTACTCTGTTAAGAGGAGATACCCTAGGGAATGGGGATATGCGTAAATTCTCTCAGTGGGCTAAGTTGTAGGCCATATGGCTGGTATGGGAGAGAGCTTTGAAGGATGGGTCAAATGAGATCTCTTTCTACTCAAACAGAACCTTGAACTCTCCCCAAATACCAGGCCCCCAGCTCCAGTTGGTGAATTTTTCCTTACCTTTCTAGAGCCCTCTCCTTACCAGGCCTCCTTCTGAATACTACCCCCTCACTTTCCAGCACTCATTTATGTTTTGTCTCTCACCATTGGAACGTTAGCTCCTCGAAGGCAAGAACTTCCATTCTTGTTTGGATTTGTATCCTCAGCACTTTAAATAGTTCCTAGCATACAGTAAAGCACTTAATAAATATCCTGTCTGCTTGTCTAGCTATACTGACTCCTAGGTAGTAGACAAGGCTGCAGCATGTCCTTATTTAAGGATTTTTAAAAAGACTCACCAATGAGATACAAGTATCAATTTATTCAAGTGAAGCTTCAAGTATGGACCTGATGATAGACTGTATATTTCTTGCCCGAAGACCAGCCTAGCTAAATTCAGAGAGGCTCATTAACACGTTGGCCAAGGAACTCACAAAAGTCATCTACTAAAACAGAAGGAACTGCAATTTGTAACAGAGTGGGAGTATTCATGCCAACAAAAGCACAGGTGCTTTCACTACTGAAAAAGAGTTATGATCATTAATAAACACATTATTATTATCATTATTAATCATAATAATAGCATTTATATAGCACCTATTCTGTGATAGGCACTGTGCTAAGTGCTTTACAAATATTTCTCATTTGATCCTCAAAACAACCTTAGGAGGTAGGTACAATTATTATTCCTCATTTTACAGTTGAGGAAATTGAGAGCTTAAGTGACTTGCCCATGGTCACATAGCTAGTAAGTGTCTGAGGCCAGATTTAAAGTCAGGTCTTCGTGACTTCAGGCCCAGCGTTCTATCATTATCAATAACAGCTAACATTTATATAGGGCTTTAATATACACAAAGAAATTTCCTCATATCACCCATGTTTTATTTGACCCCTGGACCCTGACATGACAGACCTAGATAAACTTGATAAAGCATCTCACATTTTCTCTGATTTATGTACTCACCCAGGGGAATTCTGGTAACTCTAGTATCTACCTCATTTTGTCTTTACCCAGGTGGCACTTGAGAACGTCAGCAGCATGTGATACTTCCACAGAAAGGAGTGTCTTCAAGTCCCCTACAAGCACTTAGGCTAACAAGGACATAAACATATAGTTTGTTTTATCTAACACCATAAAATACAGAGAAAATCAAGAGAGCCTCTTCCCTTTCTACAGGAACTCTGTTTCTAAGGCACCCACTAACGTCCTTCTGACTTAAAATACTACCTTCTAAGGAAGTATTGCTCACCCCCATACAAACGAAGATCTCAATCAAGATTGCTAAAAAGTTTGAAATTTCTTTCTCTCACAATGAGCTCCGACTTCCCCAAAAACCTATACTATTCTTCCAGCTTACTGTACTGCCATCCTCCCATGCAAGGCGAGATTTTAAAGATTCATTAGAGAATCAACACCCTGGACCTGTGCAGCCTGTATGACATATACATGCTCCCATGCAGGGAGGGACAAGATCCAGGTTACCTCACTGAGTCCTTGATTCCATGCCTGGCTGAAACCTCTGTGAGACTATAGAAGGCTCTGAATTCCAAGATGATCAGTCACATTTATATAGCATTTTCAAGTTTACAAAGCATTGTCCCTTAGAATTGCTATGTGAAATGGACAGTGTTGCAGATCTAACTGTCCCATTTTATAATAAGGAAAGCGAGGCTCACATAACCTAGGTAAGTCTCCCAAGCCCGACAAGCCAGCAAGCTTTAGAACGTTCAGTGCTTTCTCTTGGTTTTCCCTCTGCCTGTGTGACCCCCTTTCAGTCACCTGAGTTGGATCTTTATTCCTGTCGTGTCACTCTCAGTATCCTCCAGTGAGAGAGACAGACAGACAGATAGTCTCATTTAGTGATATCCTCAGTTCCTATGGGCTCAATTATCATCTCTATGCACGTGATTCCCTATTCTGTATATCTCCATATTCCCAGATATATACATATACACATATGAAAAATTTTCCACTAGATGTTTTGAATTAGATGTCCTATTGGCATCTCAAACTCAACATTTCCAAAACAGAACTCATATTTCTCCTCAAACTAACTCCTCTTCTGAATTCCCCTATTTCTGGTGATGGTACACCATTCTTCCACTTAAATTCTCGGCGTGAGCATTTACTCCTCAGAAATTGGCAATCACTACAAATCAGAGCTTGATGTGTTATTTTATTACTTTCTAGTCTTAAGAAAATAATACAAATTAAATTTAAGAGTGATCAACTAGGTAGCACAGTGGATAGAGTGCCAGGCCTGGAATCAGGAAGGCTTGTTTTCCTGAGTTCAAATCTGGCCTTGGCCTCACACTTAATAACTGTGTGACCCTAGGCAAGTCACTTAACCCTCTTTGCCTCAGTTTTCTTATCTGTAAAATGAACTGGAGAAGTAAATGGCAAACCACTCCAGTATTTTTACCAAGAAAACCCCAAATGGGGTCACAAAGAGTCTGACACAACTGAAAATGATTAAACAACAACAAACTTAAGAGTGTGTGCATACCTCTCTGCCCACTCCCCCAACAGCCCATTAGTTAAACATTTACCAGTACCTCACTTTTGTTCTATAAACACTGGAACTTCAGAGGACTACAACTCAGGAAATAGAGTCATCACTGTAGGAGGCCTGGTGACTATAGGATTAGGATGATGATGATGATGATGATGATGATGATGATGTGGAAGATGAACAGCTGGAGCACCCTCTCTGGAATCAGGAAGACCTGGCCTTACACGCTTAGTAGCCATGTGGGCAAGTCACTTAACTAACTGCCTTAGTCTTCTCATCTTTAAAATGGGGATAATAACAATGTTAGAGTTAGCAACCCCTCAGGTTGTGAGGGAAAATAAAGTAATACTGGTATAGCACTTTGGAAACCTTCGAGCCTAGGGTGACATCACTCCCTCTTAAGACACCAGAGTTAGATGCTAATAGAGAATTACTGTTACCTGTAGTAACAATAAATATCTGGAAATTAGATGTCAAATCTCACTGATTTTAACTAGTTGAGGAGGATGGATAAGGCTCCCCTACAAATGGGGAAAAGTCTGGATTATAAACCAGTTTGAAGGAAAATCAATTTATTGCTTTTAAGTTTATTAACTCAAAGGAGCCTAAGAAATTATTACTCAGTAGAGGTCTTAATGGGATCAAATTTAATGCATAGATAAGAGTGATTTGTAATTGCCATAGAAATTAGGAATATGTGCTTCTAGATACTTGAAAGCAAATACTTTTTTAAAGCAATCTCCCTAAAACATATATATATATGTATGTTTTCACTAAAATATTCCAAATTAATGGAGTCTGAATTAATGAGTTTTTATTGTTTCCATGTCTGTCAGAGAGCCAAAAGAAATCAATTTTTGGCTGATCCTAGTGTCTTCTGTAGCCAAGGAAATTTCCATGGGTCAAGATTAGAGTAAATTCATGGGCACCCAAAAGGGAAGTCTCTATTTAAAGAGATGAAATTTACTAGACTCATATTTCTCTTCCATTAGTAAAATTTAACAAAAAAATAAAATCACACAACATATAGATGTCTAGAAAATTTTTTAATGAAATGTTCTTCTCTGCAGCTAACCATCTTGGAGCCTTAAACACTGAAAGACTAAGTAGTGTGTCCAGGGTCACACCATCAGTATGTGTCAGGAGTTAGACTTGACTTCAGGTCTTCTTGGCCCTTTCCCCAAAAACCAATGTCTCTCTAATGACAAATAATAAAACAGTAATGATTTTCATTTGGAATTCTTTTCATCATGAAGACTGAATGTCCTGATAATGTAAAAAGATATCTTCATATCAAGAAAAGAGTAATTAATTGCGAGATAATCATAGAATTGAAGAGTTGGAAGGATTGGAGAGATCATCTTGCATCCCTACAGCTTTCCCAATGATTTTGGTCTTCAAAAATTAACTCTCAAAGTTGACTGCTGCTGTTTGAATTTCATTCTCAAAGAAGACCATGACATCATGGAGGTGATACCTTGACATCCAAGTAAATTGGATTTGAGTGAGGGAGGACTGTGCAAAGTCACTAGCCTCACTTTCTCCTCCAGAGGCCAGATATAGATAAGGACATGGAGATGGCCCAGGATGCAGTGGGGAACCTTGGCCTTTTCAAACTAAGGTCTTAACAGCTCTCTGACTGAACCAATGCCTATTCACTGATATTCACTCCCAAAGTTAGCTACTCCATTTCTAAAGAGCTCCAGTGGTAAGGAAGTTTTCCTTGGTATTAAGCTAAAATCTGTCTGTAGCTTCTCTCTACTGGTCTTAGTTCTGACCTCTAGGAAAACATAAACCAAGTCTAACTCCTTCTCTAGGTAATATTATTCAAATGTTGACACCTGACTATAAAAAAATGAAAATTTGACTTCTTGTTTTCTTATGACTGAGATCAGTTTAATAACATCAGTGGAGTCTTAATTTTCCTAACAGCTTCATACTTAACATACTACTCTGTGCCATCTAATTTGTAGAGTATGCTCAGGAAACAAGGTTATGAAAAGCATTTGATTTTTTAAAGTTAATTTCACTGATATCATGGGAAAATCAGATGTATTTTAATTCCTTGAACAAGACTTTTGGCAGCTTAAAAAATTATTGGTTTCAGCTCCCTTTGATTATAATATTCACAATGCCCCATATTTAGGAATGTTACTTAGGATACATTTTTATATGAATATTCAAAGGGCCTGTAATTTCATCAGTATGAAGAACTCCTGATTTGAGCTTACAGTTATGTTAGTGTGGAAACTCCCGATATGTTTATAGCACCAGCATATGACTTAGAAGATAAGTCTTAGGAGAATAGCATGAGTCACGTAGAGGTTAGATGACTTGCCAAGGGCCCCCACCATTAATACTTTTCAGAGACAGGATTTGAAGCTATGTAACCTAACTCCAAGCTTAGCCCTCTATCCACTTTGCCAAGCCGCCTCACATACAGCTTCATAACTAAAATCAAATAGATTTTTATTCAGTTATAAAGTCCTGAAATACTATTATTGGTTACCATGTATAAAGACATTAAGATCTATGCCAGATTATTGTAGACAGCATTTGCAAGAAATGTCTAAACTTTGTTTTGCTGCCGTTCAGGTATCTAAGTTGGAGGTGAGTATTAAATGTGCACATTCAAGTCAAAATGAACCGATTTTAGAAATGATCTTTGATCACAGTCATATTATCCCAGAATCTAAGAGTTTGAGCATCGGGAAAGACCACCAGCAATGGTCAAAATCTTTTTGGATCATGACCACATCATTCATGGAGTGAACCAATCCCTTCAGTTTTGTGTCATCTGTATATATGATGAACACACCATCCATCCTCTAATCAAAATCATGGACTAAATTCAGTTCCTTTGAACCAAGCACAGATCTCTGAGTCCTCCACTGGAGACTTTCTGCCACACTGATTCTGAACCAGTAGCAACTGTTACATGGCCTTTCCCTCATTTAGTCTTTTGGTAATCCTGTCAAAAAAAACAAATGAAGTTAGCCTGAACACAATCTGTTTTTGATGAAGCCATGTTTGCTCTTCGTAATCGCTTCTTCCCTTTCTAGATTTCATCATCCATTTCTTTAATGGTCCTTTCTAGAATTTCCCTAGACCCAACTCACCATCCTATAATTTGCAGCCTGTGTTCCCTTTACTTTTTTTTTAAACTGGAATAACATTTGCCCTTCTCCAATACTGTGATGCCTCCCCTCTTTACCATGATCTTTCAGATATCACTAACAATGTCAGCTGTCACATTTACCAACTTTTTTAGGACCCACAGATATACTTCATTTGGGTCAAGTGAAAGAAATAGAGTATGATAAAAAGAAATACACTAATTATAATTTCCAAGAGATTTGGTCCTGAAGAATAGTTGAGAAAATTCATCCTTCCCTCCTTCTTCGCAAAGGTCAGGGGATTTACAGGTAGGGAACATTACATACAATGTCAGATCAGGTTTATGTCTTGGAGACTTTTACCAAATTTCCTTTTCTTTTTAATTTCTAACATGTAATATTTTATTCCCCCCCCCAATCACATGTTAAAATAATTTTTTTAACATTTGGGTTTTTTTTAAGCTTTGAGTTCCAAATTCTATCCATCCCTCATTCCCTTCATTCCCCCTTGCCTGAAATAGTAAGCAATCAGATAAAGGTTGTACATGTGCAATCATGTAAAACATTTCCATGTTAGTCATTTTATACAAGAAGTTTCAAAGAAAGAAAGTGATGCTTCAGTTTGTATTAAGACAGTATCAGTTTTTCCTCTGGAGGTGGATATTATGTTTCATCATTAGTCCTTTGGGATTCTCTTGGACCATTGTATTGCTGGGAATAGCTAAGTCATTCACAGCTCTTCATCCTACAATATTGCTGTTACTGTGAACAGTGTTCTCCTGGTCCTGCCCACTTTTCTTTGCATCAGTTAATGTAAGCCTTTCCAAGTTTTTCTGAAATACTGCTTGTCATTTTTTATAGCACAACAATACTCCATTACAATCATATACCACAATTTGTTTAACCATTCCCCAATTGATGGAAACCTCATGATTTCCAAATCTTAACCACCACAAAAAGGCTGTTATGAATATTTCTGTACAAAGAGGTCTTTTCCCTTTTTTATTTCTTTAGTATACAGACCTAGCAGTCGTGTTGCTGGGTCAAAGGGTATGCACATTTTTATAGCCCTTTGGGCATCGTTTCAAGTTGCTCTCCAGAATGGTTGGATCAGTTCATAACTCTACCAACAATGTATTAGTGTCCCAGTTTTCCCACATCCCCTCCAAAGTTTGTCATTTTCCATCAATCTTTTTTTTTAATTCTTTGTTACAAAGGCTAGCTCACTGGTAGGGAAAGGGGCATGGAGAGATTCAGAAATGACAGTGATATAAAAATAAAACATGTCAATAAAAATATTGCAAATAGAAAAAATACCACTTGAAATAGACCTACTTTTCTGAAGTGTATACATATCATTGGACCTAGAACTGAAAGAAACTTTAGGTAATCTAGCCTAAAATCCTCATTTTGCAAGTGAGGAAATTACAAAGTCAAAGGCATAGAAAGTGGCAGAACTGGAATTCACATTTAGCATCTTCTGGCTCCAAATCTAGCCTTCTTTCTACAACACCACAATGTATCCACTACGATGGAAACCTTCCTTTGATTCTTTCAGTGCATACCACTGTAGAACTTGAGCTGTCCATCTGTCATCCCTTGATCTTGCTATAGGACAGGCTCCCTTCCATTTCCTGTTCCACCTGTCTTTAATGATTCCTTTTACATCACTTTTTACCCATGGGTCATCCCTGTTAATATGATATAGCTTTTTTACATCTCTCAATTGTCCTTTGGGTCACCTGAAGTTATGATTCCTTTGAGATGTAGTGTTCCACTTATCACAGCCATTTTTAAACCACCAAGTGCCATAGAAATAGGAGCTAATCATTGTTATTCTATTTTCTCTTCTGGGGGGGGGGGGGGCTGGGACTGGTCCATCAGCTAGGAAAGGTGCTTCTGTTAGAGGGAACTCCTTCCAATAGAACCTTTTCTTTTCTTTTTTTTCCACCTTAGGTGATTCTTATCATTAGTGGAAACCTGAGCTTTCTAAACTGGTTGACCATCATTCCCAGTATTGCCTGCTTCGATGATGCTGCCTTGGGGTTCCTATTTGGCTCTCAGTCGGGAGGTGTTAAAGATCAAGTCCACAAAATGCAGCTTGAAGAGGCAAAGGAAAATAAGCCCCCTGTGAGATATGGTAAGTTATTTTCCAGGAAAAATAAGTTTTCAAAACAATGGTCTCCACCCAAATTTCCTAAGGGCATATCCAGGTATAGTATAATGAGAAGGTTATGGATGATTTGCATTTGTCTACCTAGAGGGCACAGGCTGTGCTTCCTGTCAGGCAGTCTTCTTGTTAGAATGTTTTCTGGCTATGTTGAATGTTGTCATTTCTTGAATTTTTTCTTCTCAAATCCTATTTGCCTAAAAATTGTCATGACCTTTTGCATCTATAAGAGACATAGGCCAGGATTCAGGACAGAGGAATCTGTTCCTAACTCTACAACTAATTCATAGTGTGAACTTGGGTAAGTCACTTCCCTCTCAGCCTCAGTTTCCCTTTCTATACATAGGTGAAGGAGGGGTGAATGAGAAAAGTGCTGAAGTCCCTTCTGGCTCTGAGGTGTAATAAAGATTTCTTTTTAGGGTGAAGAGATGGTGGCATCCAAGGAAGAGAGACCTAGACAGGGAAGGGAATTGGATGATGATGGGGCTTCCCATCAAGTTCCCAGGAACTTGCCTTAGCTACAGTTGAGAAAGCATTACTGTAGAAGAGCCATCACATTTGAATATTTGCAGGTATAGTACTAGGCATTATGGATACAAATACAATCTCCAGGGCCTTGGAGACAGGGAAAAGATGTGGCCCAATTAGCTGTGTTAACTTTTCTGGGCCTCAGTGTACTTCCCTGTAAAAGGAGGAAATTGAATTAGATGATATCAAAAATGCTGTCAGCACCACAGTCTATGATTTCTTGAAATAAAGCACTAGGAAAAAAAAAACAGGCTTTGATATAACCCAACAAATGGAGCTACTTGACCATACCCTAAACCCAAATCACTCTGGCTCTCACTTATTGGCCAATAATAGATCCCAGCACAAGCCTCACTTGGTCATTGTTTGGGTTTGGTGGCCCAGAGTGAGTTTAAATAGCAATTGTTTCTGTTCCGGACAGAAACCTTGATGATCTTCCCCTCTCAGACTGATTTTTTTTTTTTTTGAGGAGGTAATAGAAGCAATTTTTTGCTTTGTTTCTTACCTAGCCTTAATCACTGATTGAGTGTTTTCACAGACAAACGGAGACTTGGGAAATACCTTAGCTTAAAAAGGCCAAGGTCTCCCGCTGAATACAGGGTCATCTCCTGTTGTCCTAATCTCTGTATTACCACTGGACACAGATGGGTCTGGAGAGGAGAGTGAGGCTGGTGGCTCTGCACAGTCTTCCCTCACTTAAATCCAATTCACTTGCAAATCAAGACATCACCTTCCTGATGCCATGTTCCTCTTCCAGAATGAAGAACAAACAACAATAATAAATTCTGGTACAGAATTTGCAGTATATGTGCACTACATATTATATTAACACAGAAGTAGGCATCTAAATGGAGCAATGACTAGAGTGCCAGGCTTGGAGTCAGGAAGATCTGAGTTCAAATCTGGCCTTAGACACCAACTGAATGACCTTGGACAAGGTCATTCACTTAGCCTCTCATTCCCTCAGCTGTAAAATGGGGATTGTAATAGCACCTACCACACAGTGGTGTTCTGATGACCAAATGAGATAATATTTGTAAAGCATTTAGCACACTGTCTAGATAGAACATAATAGGTATATGCTAGCTATTGTTGTTGTTATTATTATTATTATTATATAAAAATAATACCTTCCCTGTCTTCAGTGACGAGCTTTTTTGATAACAGAATCCAAGAATCTTAGGGCTGGGAGGGAACTCAGTAGACATTTGGTCAGTCAAAACTTGGAAAACAATTCCTTCTACCCCATACCTGAAAAGTGGACATTCAGGGCCAGGCACTGCAGATCTAAACTCTCTCCCACATAAGAGCCCTTCAAATATTTGAAGACAAATATTGTGTTCTCCTGCTCTAAATCTCCTCTAAGCTCAACAACTCCAGTTGTTGCTGTTGGTGTCGGTGTTGTATCTTCAAACAGTCCTCATGTAGCGTGGTTCCTGTCCTGTTCCCTTGGTATGCCCTCACTGCTCCGTTGGCCCAGCCTGCCATCCCCACTCTGGATTCTAGCCCTCCTAAAATGAGGCACCAGGATATTCCAGATGCCTAGGATAGAACTGCCCTCTCCTTTCCTCCGGACGCTAGTCTTTTAGTAATGCAAAGATTGCTCTCGTGGCTGCCACATTTCATAAGTGACTCATGTTAAACCCACAAGCCACTAAGATTCCCAGGTCCTTTTCACAAGAATTGCTTTCTAGGCATTTAGCTATCTAGATGAAGGAACAAGCTCAAAGTGGGCAAATCTCTGCTGCAAGGTAATATAGCAACTAGTGGATGAACGAAGACTATTGCCCAGATCTTCTCATTCTCACTTAGGTGTTCTCAGTGCTGCACCATAAAACCTCTTAACACGGCATTCAGCAAGGACACCACCACCGACTCTGTGAAGGCCCTGCGACTGAAGCACATCAGTCCAGGCATCCGTGTGAACATCCAGTGTTAGTGTACAGGGCAATGTACGGATGTAACAGCGGGAGTAGGAAATTGGGATGACTCCAGGACGTATCCTACCCATAAAACTTCCTTTTATGTGGAAAAGGAATTGTACTTTATACTCAGAGAGACGCGGCTCTGACATGGATTAGCTGTATAACCTTGGGCAGGTCTCTCCACTTCTCTAGTAATGATTTCATTTATGTAGTGTTTTAAGATTTGTAAAATACTTTATGTAAGTAGGGTGAGGATCACAACATTTGACCTTCAACAACACCTACCTTGTGGAGTTGTGCTGTTATTTTCCCCATTTTACAAATGAGGAAACTGAGGTCGAGAGAGGTTAAATGACTTGCCCAGGATCACTCATCTAGTAAGTGGCTGAAGCACAATTTGAACTAAGTTCTTCCTGACTGCAAGTCCTTCCCTCTACCCACAGCACCACTGAGCCTTGTTTCCCTCATCTATAAAATTGGGATAATGATATCTGTACTGCTTAACTTATTGTGAGGAAAGTTGTTGGAATGAGATGTTATTATTAAGGGGATACAAGCTACTTGTTAATAGTGGTAATAAATATATAATCACATTCACATTGATATTTAAATGTAAAATACTATGAATAAACAAATGGTGTTAGCTTGTATACATATCAAAAATCTTTATCTTTTCCCTACCAATTAAAGGGTAGAGATATTACATTTGTTTGAACTTTCTGAGGCTTTGCATCTGGGACCAGCGGGTGTTTAGGATTGTTGGCACGTGGTACGAGGCTCATTTTGGGGACTGAGAAGTGAAGTCACAAGGTTAGATGATTCAGTCCTACAAATGCCTTCTTTTTAAAAGCTCAGTGGGGAGCCAAGTCCTCTTGTGTACCTCATTACTTGCAGTTTCCCACTATTTCCCACTGATCCCATGGCTCAGCTCTGATCATCTTTGGGGAATTATAATAGTTTAGAAACATACATGCTGGACCCTTTGCTTCCTTAATTAAGCAAGTCATTAAATGGGCACTAACCTTAAAAACATGCTTAATCTTCATTTCTCCAGCAAGTACAGAATCACAGGATTTAGGATATCATACTAAAGGCAAGAGTTGGAGGCCTATTTGGGAGTGTAAAGCTTGGCTGTGAATTTGAACTTGGCATCACTATACTACAGATAATCATGAAAAAGGAAATAGGGGATTTTTTTTAACCAAGAGGAGAAGGGCCTAATTAAGCTTGGGCTGATGTGCACTTACCTCCTTCATCACCTAATTTCTGTCCCATGAAGAATTTGTTTCACATGCCCAGAGATTTCACAAGGAAACAGGCCATATGTGAGAGGAGAGAGGTTCTTTATACTCTACAGGATACTATTTCTTACCAGTTTGGTATATCAATATCATTTACATACATTGTACAATAGCAAAGAAGTGGTAACCCAAGAAACCAATGGAGAAAGTTCTATCCTAGAAGATTCACTCCATGTGAAATGCTGGTTTCCTCTGAAATAACATTTCAGTATTGTAGGTAGTTACCTTTCATTATATGTCCTGCAAGATTTATTTCAGATTTTTAACAGTCAATACTTCTAATTGGTACACCTTTCCAGATAGAATAGTGAGACATCTTTGGAGTAGATGTAAAACCCTGACACATCTAAAGCACACACTGTAGAAGGCTTTCTTTATATACTGTGTTCTACTAACCATGTGGTTTCAACAAGTCACTTGCTTATTCTGGGTCTTGGTTCTCTCCTCTTTAAGGGAGTTCTTACTTTATAGCAAGATAAATTCAAAATGCATACATGATTTAAACATAAAAGGTAAGACCTTAAGCAAATTAGGGGAGGAAAAAAATTACCTGTCATATCTATAGATAAGGGAAGAGTTTATGACCAAACATGAGGTAGAGGGATCTCGGGATTTAAGAGTGGATAATTTTTATCATATGAAATTAAAAAGATTTTTCACAAACAAAACCAATGCAGCCAAAATTAGAAGAAAATCAGGAAACTGTGGGGAAATTTTACAGCAGGTTTCTATGATAAGACTTTTTTTCTTGAATACATAGAGAACTAAGTCAAATTTATAAAAATAAGAGCCACTGATAAATTGATAAATGGTCAAAGGACACAAAAAGGAAATTTTCAGAAAAAGAAATCAAAGCTGCCAATAGTCATACAAAAAATGCTCTAAATCACTAAAAACTAGAGAAATGCAAATTTAAAAACTCTGGGGTGCCACCTCACACCGATCAGATTGGCTAATATGATGGAAAAAGAAAATAAATGCTGGAGAGGATGTAGGAAAATAGGTGCACTTGGTAGAGCTGTAAACTGGCTTAGCCATTCTGGAAAGCAATTTGAAACAATGCCCAAAGGGCTACAAAACTGTTTCATAACCTTTGACCCAGCAATACCACTACTAGGTCTGTATTCCAAAGAGATTAAAAAAGGCATATTTGTACAAAAATATTTATAGCAGCCCTTTTTGTGGTGGCAAAGAATTGGACATTGAAGGGAATGGCTGAACATGTTGTGGCATGATTGTGATGGAATACTATTGTGCTATAAGAAATGACAAGCAGGCTTATTTCAGAGAAAAAAAAACATGGAAAGATCTATATGAACTGATGCAAAATGAAGTGAGCAGAACCAGAATATTGTACACAGTAATAGCAATATTAAGCATGATCAGTTTTGAAAGACTTAACCACTCTGATCAAGACAATGATCCATGACAGTTCCTAAAGATTATGATCAAAAAAATTGCTCTCCACCTTCAGAAAGAGAACTAATAAACTCTGAGTGCAGATTGAAGCATGTTTTTTTTTACTTTCTTTACTTTTATTGCTCTTTTTTGGGTAACATGGCTAATATGGAAATATGTTTTGTATGACTTCATACGTATAATAGGTATCATTGCTTGCCTTCTCAAAGGGTAGGGTCAGGGCCAGAGGGAGGGAGAGAATTTGAAACTCGAACTAAAAAGAAATTTAATGTTAAAAAAAAATTAAGTGATCCAACCTATAGGAAAAAAAAAAGGTAAGAGAGTTGGATTAAATGGTCCGAGGCACTGAGGAAAGCATTCCCTATGGAGAATGATTCCCCATTCTTGAAACAACAGTTATGACTGTGACTGAGGCACAAGTGAAGGGTGGGGTGGTGCAGTGTAGGTTTCGCCTCTCAGTTCCCATTAAAGCAGGATTCTGCATGCATCTACACTCTTCTTCGTGCCCTCCTCAGTCTTAATAGACGAACAGAATATTTACCCAGGTCTTAGTGATTGCTAGCAGGCAGGACAGAATGCCTGTGTTTTAATTCCCAAATCCAACACTTCCTAGCCTCTCTGATTCTCATTATCCTCATGTGTAAAATGAGCATATTTGCATTACCTACCTCACAAGGTTGTTGTGAGGAAAGTGCCTTCTAAACCTTCAAGTGACATAAAAAGGTGAGTTATTACATGTACAAGGGCTACCCCAAGCACTGTCTATGATTATACTAAAAATCAATCCACAGATCAATCAATAAATGTGAATTGAATACATACCATTGACTGATTACTGGAGGTAACACAAAGGACCCATAAAATCATCTTTGCCCTCAGGAAACACGCCATCTAATGTGGAAGATAAGATACAACCATGATCATCTACAATATTTCTATAACACTTTTTCCTTTACTAAACACTTTCCTCACAACTCTAGGAAGTATACGTTTTATCACTCCATTTTGCAGATGAGAAAACTGAGGTACAGCAAAGCTAAATATTATAGACATTGACCTCAGAGATCATGCTGGAGCAAAAATCCTCCCTGACAAGTGGTCATTCAGCCTCCATTTAAATACTTTCCTTGATAGGGAATTTGTTACCTCCAAAGGCAGCCCATTTCATTCTTGAATACCTCTAATTGCTAGGATGTTTTTCTTCACATTGTGCTAAAGTATGCCTCTCTACAGCTTCCAGCCTCTGGTCTTGGGTTTTTTTTCCCTTTGGGGTTAAGCAGAACAAGTCTAATCCTACTGATGTCATGTCCTCCCTCCAGCCCCCCAACTTAAGCTATCTCTTTTCCATGCTGAGCATTCCAGTTCTTCCAACAGATCCTCAGAGGGCATGGTTTCAAGTTCCCTCATCATCCTGGTTGCTATGCACTGAATGGACTCCATCCTGTCCGTGTCCTTCCTCAAATGCTGTACTTAGACGGAATTCTCCAGGACAGAGAGCAGGAGAACACTAACGTCCTTCTTTCTGGATACTAACATAGGGCCATCTTTTTCAGCTGTGGTACCACACTGTTACATCTATGGAACTTTCCTTCCACTAAGGCCTAGATAACTTAGCCACAACTTCCAGATTCTACACCTGACTTTTTCATTGTTTTATTCTTAATTTAACACCAAGAAAGGAATATTTTCATGTACAAAGCAGAAAAAAGACCATGTGAAATCATGACTATTACATACAACTTTGGTCTTTTTACATACACATGTAATAAATTCAGCATGTTACTGTTGGAGCTGTCTTGTTTGTGTTTTCCTCTAACTTCTATTATGTTCCCTCCTATTCATCTTTTTACATGATTTAAAATTCTTTCTTCTTTTTTGGCAACATAATCACTAATCATCCAAGTCTCCCCGTCCACACAAAAATTAAAAGGGAAAAATAGAGAACTTGTAACAGAGAAGCACAGACAAACAAAACAAATCGACATTTTCCCATGTCCAGAAATGTTCCACCTTTTCTGCATCTTGGGCCCCACCATCTCAGTCAGGAGAACATACTTCACAATCGGTCCTCTGGAGTTGTGGTTGGTTATTGTGTTCATCAGTTTATACTGAATTTTTTAAACCCAGATGTAGAACATTTATCTTCCCTACAGAACTCACTTTTGTTTCAGCCTGTTACAGAACAGAATGGAGAAGATTATGCATATTCAATTCACATTTATTGAATAATCTGTGGATTAATTTTTAGCATAATCATAGACAGTGCTTGGAGTAGAATGTTTAGAAAGCACTTTCCTCACAACAGCCTTTTGAGGTAGGTAGTGCAAATATTATATTCATTTTACAGATGATGATACTCAGAATCAGAGAGACTAAATGGTTCACTACATAAGGAAATAGCAGAGAAAAGGTTTGGACAAAAAGTTCAATGATAAGCATGTACACGATTATTCAGAGACCAAAGAGCCAGATGTCCTGGTTGATACCAAGTGTTTGTGTTGGTAAGAAAAGAAAGCTAAAGTTTGAAGCATAAATAGGTTGAGACCAAACTGTGAATAGCTTTGGATTCCAGATAAAGGAATTTAGAGTTGACCTTACTGTCAAAAGAGAACCATCATTAAATAATCTGAAAGGATACATGGAAAAAGCCAGTTTGGAGGACACAATAATACAGCTGTCTGTGAACAAATAGATGAGGTGTATGTAGCATGTCCTCTCAGGTTCAGTCCCCAACTCCCACTCACCCCAGAGCTGGGCTACCATATCCCTTTAGGATTCTCAGAGTAAAGCTGAGGGGCTCGAGGGATTGTCTTTCTACTACTACATAACTCATGAGCCGTGTACTTCCTGCCTTAACTGTCAACTGCAAATCAATGTAGTCAACCAGATGACCATGGTATAAATAGCTAAAACTTAGTGAGCACATGAAAGTAGCTTCCTTTTCCTGTAATTCCTTTACTCCATTTCTAGGGGGCTATGTAAGAAGTTCCCCTTAGATATGGCATAGTCCTTTAAGACCTGTCAATCTGCATCTATCTTTCCCTGGCACCCAATGCAGACCGCAGCACCAGCCGTTGCTGTCTCAGAGAGGATAATACTAGAATGCTAATGGGAAGATGGGTAGCATGAAATCCTGCAGACCTTTGGGAACTCAGAATCCTCCTCTAGCCAAGGCATGTAGAGAGGGAAAGGAGACCATGACCAAGACCAGAGTGCTTTCTTCTTCCTCCAAGTGACTCATGGGGTTTAACTGAAACTCTCTCCTCGTTTGCCTCTCACTTGCTAGAATCCCAGTCTCTGCCAGATGCTTAAATAACTTGCTCTTCTATTTTATAGGCAACCCACAGGGCCCTCATGACTAAGTTTCCTCAGCCAATCTGAACACTTCCTCTCAAAGCACTTCATTCCCTCTTAATCAAAAGCATTTGATGGTTTGGTTGACTGATAATTCTTTTCTCTTCTTAAAGGCACCTAGGCATCTAATCTTATCAGCCAGCTGGGCTTGGAGTCAGAAAGACCTCAGTTCTGATAATTAAAAAAACAGATCAGCCTTGAAATAGTTGAAGGCAATAACAACAACAGTGCACACAGCATTTTAATTTTTATTAATACTTTCTTCATAAAGTATTACTATGCCCATTTTACAGACAAGGAAATAGTCTCAGGAGAGTAAAGTGTTTTGCCAATCATGCTGCTCGTAAAAGGTGAAGCCAGAACTTGAACCCACATCTGCAGATTGCCATTCCAGTGTTTTCAGTCCATGTTTTCTCCACCATCCCAAACTGAAAACTTCAACTCATTTTCTCTTTCTCTTATTTTCAGGTTATTTGGTTCGAAGACTGGTAAACATCTCTTTAGGCATCCTGATTGCCTACCTAAGCATTCCTGTGATTATGAATTTGCTTAATTCCAAACAAGTTATGAATACCTCATTCAACCCTCTCAGACTAGTCAACACTTACGGAGCATTTGGAAGGTACAATTCACTTCCAGGGTATCTTTTATCCATACTTATCTTTTCATTCTGGTTTTGTTTTCTCATTATCTTTCCTTCCATTCTTTTTTCATCTATTTTTAATGAACTATTCAATGAATCAGGCTTTCTGAGTGGCCACTGTGGGGTAGAAACATGGGAATTAGGAGGCATGATGCCTGTCCTCAAAGTCACAGTCTAGTAAACTAGGTAAGGTAATATATACACAAATAAATGAAAGATTTATGATTTTTGTCAATATATGGAGCTCTCAGTATGAAAGTTTTTTCCACCAATGAAAGGTATAGCTAATCTAACATAGATAAATCCTGAGGCATACAGAGGTTGAGTGACTTAGCTGAGTTTTACAGTAGATCATGCCTTTGACATAATATTGTCCGAGACAGGATTTGAACTCACAACTTCCTGATTTCAAGCCCAGAACTCTATCCAACTACAATCTGCTGGGTCAATATAAAGGTAATATATACAATTGAAAATGTCAGGGACAGAACTAGTAGCCTATATATGTAGCTATACTCCAAAGTTTTAGGTGATAGGTAGTGGCTAAATGACTAGAATCTGAGGGAAATTTCTTTATAAGGAATTTCTAAAAGATTTCAACATACATAAATCAAAGACCTGTTGTCTGCATGGTACTGTCTAGAGACCTCAGGGGAAAGTGTGTAGGGTTAATTCAAGATATGTAGCATTGTTGAACTGTAGTAGGAAAAAAAAAAACATTTGATTTAGAGAAGGCTTGAATTCAAATCCTTACTCATAAAACTATTGAATTCTAACCAACCGCTGGAGATCCTACTGTGTTTGTTGTTCAGTTGTTTTTCAGTCATGTTTGACTTTTCATGACCCCATTTGGGGTTTTCCTGGCAAAGATACTGGAGTGGTTTGCCATTTCCTTCCCTTACTTGTTTTACAGATGAGGAAATTGAGGCAAACAGGGTGAACTGACTTTTCCAAAGTCACATAGCAAGTATCTGAGACTGGATTTGAACTTGGCTCTTCCTGACTCCATGCCTGCCACTCTATCCACTGTGCCACCTAGCTGCCCCACTGGAAATCCTGTGCCTAAACAAATGATTGCACTCAAGGACAGATGAGGTTTATTTAATTTTTTTTAATTACCTTTTTTGAATAGTGCAAAGAGAATGCATCTCTTACCCCTGCACCACTTCCAAGTATCTAGTAAATCTGCATCCTTCCTCAAGAGAAATAGAGACGGCAAATAGGTAGAGATGCTTTTACCTTATTACAACCTAGTTTTCCAGAATTTTAAATGTATTTTCAGAACATTGCAAGAATAACAGTAATAATTAGTCATTACCTGAAAGTTCCCATTTCAAAGTGGAAACCATGGAGAACTGATATGGCTTGGTTTGGCAGCTCACTAGCCCTAAAAGAAACTGAACCCTAGGTACCTGTGAGTCTTCTCATCTTTACTAATTTACTTCCCCATAACTGATTCTGAATCAGGAAACAAGGTGTCTTTCACATAAGCAAAAAGCCTAGAATTATCATAGAATTTTAGAAAAAAAACCTGGAGGTCACCTATTTTCTCATAATGGATCCAACACAGAAGTTCAGAGGAGGCATGATCTACAAAAGGAGCCTTTACTGGAACCATTTGTCCAGATGTCTATACACAAATGCACAGAGTAACAAGTAAGAATGAGTTAGATATCCTAGTGTAAGGAAGCAAAGTTTACCTCACAGGTACTACTGAGACTTGATGGATTATGGCTCTAGAAGAACACACTTAATTCAGAAGAAAGAGGGTAGAAAAATGGCAGGCTGTGGAAGGAGGTGGCAAGTACCAGGGTCTGTTAAGAAAACATGCTCACATAAAGAAATCTAGGAAACAGTATTTTGTCAAAAATTAACAAAGGCAGATAAAGAAACAGTCTTGTCAGTGGGGCATACTGCAGACTATCTAGACAAAGAAGACAGATAAAATATTTCAGGAACAGTTTATAAGCCAGGCACAGAGATACGATCTATAGAATGGTGTTAGGGGAAAGCAGGACTGAGCCTTCTATTATCTAGATATCTCATGGATTTGCCCTTTCACACAAACCCATAGCAGAACAACTAATATTTTCTTGATTTGCCATAATGATAATTACTTCTTTCCAAAAGTACAAGAACCAAAAGAGGAAATTCTAGTCTTGGCGGTACTTCTTTCACAACATCTCTTACATCCAGTGCCTTCTGTCTACTCATGGAGCTGCCACCTTAGTTAAGGCCCTTATCGCCTCTTACCTAGAGTGTTGTAGTAGCCTAGTGGTTGGTCTTCGGGCTCTCATCGCTCCTATATGCTTCAGCCAATGCAATTTTCCTTAAACATTGATCTGATCATGTGATGCCCCTACTCAGTAAACTCCAGTGGCTCCCTATGGCCTCTAGAATAAAATATCATCTCCTCTGTTTTTAGCTTTTAAAGCCCTTCCCAGCCTCTCTTCCAAGTGTCCTCGAACATCATTATTTCCACTTGCTCTTTCCGCCATCCAGCCAAACTGATCTTTCTTTTCCTTACGCCAGGATAATCCTTCTTTTATGTCAATGCCTTTCCTGATACCCCCAAACTATTAGTGCCTTCTCACTCAAAACTACCATTTCACTGCTTTTTCTATATTTATATTAATTCCTTTTATATTTATGCTGTATTTTATCTGTACTTCTTGTGTTTCTAGTTATGCATATAAATTCCTTTCAGAGAGAAATTGTTTCATTATTTGTACTTGCCTCCCCAGTGCTTGAGACAATAGGTACTTTAATAAGTACTTATTGTTTATTGATTGATTGGTATTGCAATATCTTGAAAGTCTGTTTCTTTCCTTTAGGGATCTTTCTTCCCTCTTCTGTGTCATTTCTATTTGGAAAGCTAGCAGAACCCAAAGAGGATGTACTAAAATACTTCTATAATGTTTGAATAATCCTACTTCAACCAATAAAAAACAATTCCAGCTCATACTGAACATTCAAGGGTGTAAAAAGTGAAACTTAGAATACATGGCAGGAACTATTATTATTAATAGAAGTTGTTGTCCCTTGTTTCCACTGTGTAGCTCCTCAGAGCTTCAGCCTAGGGTATGACTCAGTCATGTAGTCACTCATTCATTAATTCATTTAACAAACACTTATTACGTGTGATTTGTAAATTCTAGAAATTTGTTTGGTGAAAGTGACCATTACATGATGAAATGAGCACAAGGATCTATCTCCCCATCAAGTAAATTCTCTTTCATTATTGAAACAAAAGGAAAAAGGGGTGAAGAAGATAGGATGGAAAAATACATTTAGCTGTTGAATCATTTTACAGTCGTGTCCAACCCTTCATGACCCTCTGGGGTCTTCTTGGC
Source organism: Petaurus breviceps papuanus (assembly GCF_028583685.1). Lineage (NCBI taxonomy): Eukaryota > Metazoa > Chordata > Mammalia > Diprotodontia > Petauridae > Petaurus > Petaurus breviceps. Next base: position 24,322,645 of record NW_027185694.1, on the reverse strand, counting down.
AGAGATACGGGAGTGGTTTGCCATTTCCTTATCCAGCTCATTTTACAGAGGAGGAAACTGAGGTAAACAGGGTTAAGTGACTTGCCCAGGGTCACATAGCTAGGAAGTATCTGAGACAGGATTTGCACTCAGGAAGATGCATCTTCCTGACTCCAGGATCAGAATTCTATCCACTGCACCACCTAACTGCCTCTAGGAAAAACACATATAAATTCCAAATAAGTCAGTGTGAGTGTGTGTTTGAGAGTGAGTATGTGTGTGTGTATGTGTCCACGAGCTGCATTCCATTCAGTTACTTTAATTGCATGCATAGGAGTATCTGATTTTGTCACTAAAGCCCTGTCTACAAATAGAACTCTGATGGCTCTTTTCTCATGTCTTACCTATTCTTGTCTCCCCTGATCTTTACTCTGTACTCTGTTCCAAGCAAACTGTGACCCAGGCCATCTCCCAGAGCCCGTGCCCCACTCTCTGTGGGCTTAAGTTCAAGGCCTAGCTGAAATTCCACCTGGCCCATAAAACATTCCCAGAGCCCACTAGGCAAAAGTGATCTTTCTTTCTTCAAACCTCAGATAATACTCTGTACTTTCTTATACTCTTATCCTATTCTAGTGTACACATTTATGATTATTTTTATTATATTAGATTTTTGTTTCATATTCCACTTGTAGGCAGGAGGCCACATCTGATTAGTCTTTGTGGCTCCCCCAGCACTGACTATACTAATTGCAAACAGTAGGTAGTTACTAAATGTAGAATGAATACCCGAAATGCAAGTAACATGCATGTATAGACATATGTGTTTGCTGTGTGGCATCCTGAGAACATATATGGAGGCCTGCTTAGGGGCTATCTTTCTAACCCTCTCTGTACACTTCCAATTAGGTGCAATGATCTTGTTTTCACTTTCTGTTTTCCTTGGCACAGCCCTCCCTCCTCTTATGACTTCTACTCCCACCCCCAACTGCTGCTGAGCAATGGCTTTGTGAGACCCATTTCTCAGCCAGAATGGTGCCATGCTTGGATGCCTTTAGATAGCTGTTAATGGGGCCCCATGAGTCAGCTATTAATGGGTGTTCTTCAAGCACTGCGTCTGGGATTTTCTCAGCTGACTGGAGGCCAGACACTAGAACAGAAAACCAGGCAGTAACTAAGGGAAGGAGAAAGAGAGGGAGAAAGGAAGAGAGAGACAGAGAGAGAGAAAAAGAGGGGGGGAGACAGAGAGAGAGACAGACAGAGAGAGACAGAGAGACAGAGAGAGTCTGTGTGTGGTCTTCATTATACCACAATAGAACTAAACTTACACCCTGTTGGTTCAAAGACAGAAGGAATAAAAATGAGAGGGAACCTTCCAATCTTCTCTGCAGCTTTTGGAGCCACTCTTCTACTCTGCTTGTCTCAGTTACAGTTGGTCATCAAAAGGTATTTCTTGAGGGCTTGCTATAGGCTAAGCTTGTTACTGGTACCTAGTAGAGACCATTATTTTTTCACACAGACTGTCACTTTCTTTTCTTTTTTTTTTTTTTAGTTTTTTGGAGGGCAATTGGGGTTAAGCAACTTGCCCAAGGTCACACAGCCAGTAAGTGTTAAGTGTCTGAGGCCAGATTTGAACTCAGGTCCTCCCGACTCCAGGGCCAGTGCTGTATTCACTGCCATCCTGACTGTGTGACTTTCAAAATCCCTGATCCTGAGGGACTTCCCCAGCACCAAGATGGTCTGGTTACTGCCATAGTAACTACCTCAATTCACCAACAACCCAACTCCGAGGTCTTATTCCGGTATTCTTTCTCCTTACATTATGCTGCCTTTTGATAGATACAGCATCATAATTTGTAGCTCTAAAGAACTAGAAACAACTTTAACATTAAAAAGTTGTCAAATAGGGGCAGCTAGGTGGTACAGTGAGTAAAGCGCTCACCCCGGAGTTGGGAGGACCTGAGTTCGGTTCCAGCCTCAGACACTTAACAGGCACGCACACACACACACACACACACACACAAACAAACTAGCTGTGTAACCTTGGCCAAGTTACTTAACCCCAATTTTCCTCCAAAAGGCAAAAAAAAAAAGTTGTCAAATATCTGCATAAAGTCACTTCCATTGCCCCTAGTAGAGGCTAAAACTTTTTGTCATTTTCCCAGGGAGGTGGAGCAGCAGTAAGTAGACCCTGGGGAATTCTGTCCAGCTATGGTGTCATGGAGCTTTACTGGGCTTGCTCCATGGCTGCTGTCCCACTTTGGATAGAGCATTGGGCTAAGAGTTAGAAGGTTCTGGACCTGGCTTTATCAATAATACACTGGAACCTTGGCAAGTTGTCTAAATTCTGAAAGCCTTACTTTCTCCACAGACAAAAAAGGCAAATGATAATTCTTTCCCTTGGTGACTACCAAGCCTAGGGAGGTCCAAGGTCATAAATTAGGGGACTGTGCTTAGACTTTCCTTTTAAATGAGACCAGAGTAGTATTATTGATAAAAATGTGAGGGGCAGACTAGTAGACTACAGGTATACAGAGAGACAGTTTGTGGAACCCTGAGCTAGGAATCAAAAAGGTGGTCTCAGATCTTGGCCTTGCCATTTAACTCATATGTGGCCTAAAGCAAGTCATTCCCTCTCCCTGAGCTTCAGTTTCCTTCTCTGTAAAATGGAGGGTAATAATCCTTGTGCTACCTCTTCACAGGTTTGTCATGAGGAAAGTACTTTGTAGACTTTAACAGACTATAGAAATGTGAGAGGGAGGCAAGCCTCAAAAAGTGGGGCTCTGTCCTCTGGCGGGAAAAGGGGAGGGAGCCCAAGTAGACACCATGTGAGGAGTGGATGAGAACTGGAGCCACAGACATGTGGAGGAAGTTGCTGCCCCAGCAGCCCATGCCTCCTGCCTATCCAATGGCTCCTGACAACTGGGCACATCCTGGGCTGGCTCCCTGTGACTGTTCAAGGACTCCTGCTTGGCCCCCAGCAAGTGCTTCTGCTTGACTAGGGTCCAGATCAAAGTCAGGCTGACCAGCCTCACCTGGGAGGGGACCAGGGCATTCTCGTGGCCTCCAGATCAGGTGCTGTGGAACTGTGGGAACTGGATAAAAACACTCATCACCAGCAAGTTTTGCAAATATGAGCATGATGGCAGTGACCGCTGTCGGTGTCCTGGTGCTCAGCACACAGACTGTCTATGGCAACAAAGGCTTCTGCATAAAAGTTTGGAAGCTTGCTCAAGAGAAGGTACTCAGATCCTATAGAACTCACTCTGGCCAAGTCTGCTGTGTAGTTGCTTCTCCACACAAGGACCCTGTATTCCTGTCATGCACTGAGAGCAAGAGAATTTTACTTTGGGATTCCTAGTGTCCTAAGCCAGCAGCACATACCAGCATGATGGGAAGTGCCTCCCGTGACCTTCCCATCTTACTGACCTGGCACTCTCAGAAAAGTGAAGCTTTTGCTTTTGGGGATGAGAATGACACAGTCTCCCTTGTGGACATCCAGAAGCCTGGCTCTCATCTGTGTCTTCCCAGAGCCTCTCAGGACTGGTATTCTCCCTTCCTGGCATCCTTCAGCCCATCAAGCCACTTCTTACTCACAGCCCGGGGGCTGGGACCATCGAGTCTTCCACCACATTGTGCCCATGAGCCAGGTACAATTCCTGATCCCAACAGGACTTGAGACAAAAAAGGCAAAACTCCTACCCACAAATCTGCACCCACCTATCCCTTGGTTTATAAGAAGACAAGTCCTCTATGTAAAAAAAATAAAATGTGCTCCATGGTGGTTATGCTTACAGGTCCAGAGCCCCAGCACCCGTGGGCTGGCTGTAGAAGCCCCATGTAAAGATACAATACGTAGCTCCAGATGACATCACAGAGGAAGTTTGCCTTGGAGTGTAGACAGAGCTGAATTCCAGACAAATCTCTTTAGTCAACAAAGAGAAGGAAACAGGAAAGAAATACTAGACTGAGCATCAGGCTCCTGCTCAAGCACACGTAGGTGTGTATTCAAATCCTGGCCTCACATGTAAATGTCTGTATAATACAAGAAAACATTATGAATTTCAGTTACCTATGTTTGCTTTGGAAGAGGGGAGGAAAAATAGGGTAAGCAAGGATGCCAATGCAAAAGACAGTGAGCTGAGGAGGCTTAAGCTAGCAAGAGACCAAGACCCTGAGCTTTGCCAAAAGCCAGAGGAAGCTTCCATCCCTGGAAAAAGCAAAGGGACTCAAGTCTCCCACCAGCAACAAAATGAATCAGGGAGGAATTTACTGACCCATTACATTGCAGTCTGCCCTAACTCTGCTCATTTCCCCACAGCATCACCAAAGAGAGGACTGAGGTCATTATCCAGGGAACTTCCAGCCTTGAAGCCAATGATTCCACTGCAGTATGGGAGGAATATGAGTTCAAATGTAAGCCTGGGAACCTGAAGAGGAGACCATGCCTGATCTCTCCATATCATTATCGGCTAGACTGGCTCATGTGGTTCGCTGCTTTCCAGGTAAGGCATCTCAGGGATTGTTAGGTTGTTTGTTTGTTTTTTAGCAATAAAGGACAATCATATTGACCTATTTGTTGCTTACCTATTTTTACTTTTACCCAATATACCACCTTTTCTGGCCATGTGAGCAGGTTATTAAGTAACAGTAATAACAGCAATAGCTTATATCCAGAATGCACATTTAGGGTTTTTTTTTATTTACAAAGGCTTTCCTTATATAAATCCTAAGAAGCAGTTAGTATAAGAATGATTATTCTCCATTTCACAGATTTGAAAACTAAGTTCAGAGCAGTGAAGTGACTGGAAATGGACATAATAGCACATGTTGATAACCTCTGTTACTGGGCAGGCTGAGGCTCATGGATCACTTGAGCTCAGGAGTTCTGGGTTACGCTAGGACTAAAGCCAATTAAGTATCCATACTAGGTCTCACACCTATGTGGTGAGCCCTTATGAATGGGACCAGGGGGTGGGGGTTCCTACCGAGAGCCTAGAGAGGGATGAATTGAGCAGGATTCCTTGCCATCAGCAGTAGGATAGAACCTATGAATGGACACTGAATTTATAACCTGGGTGGGAGGAAAAGAGAAAGGATCAGAGTTGTTAAATGATGTGCCTGTGGTTATACACTAGTAAATGCCAAAGCCAGGGGTTCCAACCCACGTCTTCTGATTTAGTTTAGTCCTCTTTACCCCATTGTAGTAAGGATAGCTACAGATTCAAGAATGCAATTGCGTATGACCCACACTATGAACCCTGAGCAAATACTGTGTGTGCACTTGATCTGGGACATATAGAGTCTAGGTTGCTTGGCCTGTTTCATGGGATTTATATGCAGAAAAACTTTTCTGTCTTGAAGTAAACTTGATATAGGGACTTGAACATTAGCATACTTTGCCCCTGACTGATAATGGAACCCAAACAAATGTTATAAGATCCTCTACTATCCCTGCCTCATCTAAAGACATGTCATAAACTTGTAGAATACTGAAAGCATAGCTCTCAAACTTATTAAATGTTTGCTGAATGGATGTCTCATCTCAGCCTGTTATAAGAGGAAATGCATTAGAATAGGAGTCAGAGGGTCCAGGTCTGATTCCCACCTCTGCCACTGCAACCTTGGGCAAGTCACTTAATCTCTGCAAGTATCAGTTTCCTCACCTATAATATAAGAATAATGATATTTGCACTCTCTACCAATCATGGTGATTGTAAGAATTAGAATAAATGGTGTGTGTGAAAGCTCTTTGTCAATCTTAAAGTTTGATAGAAATGTAAGCTATAATCATTATCTGACATTCAGAATTTTAAATTTCATAGGCAGAATCAACAGATGGATGAAGACATTTCTGCTCACATTGTAGACCATCTGTCGGTTAACACTGTAATTCAGGGGATTTTTTTAGATGACATGTTATATCACTGTGCATGTGAAGTTAATGACTAAGCCCTCTAAGGGTGTCACTTGACTGAGCCAAATTTGACATTTAAAGTCAGTGCCCTAATTGTATGAGTCCTTCCAAGACAATGACCTAGCCACTGAGGTTGCAACAACATGTTACAAAGAAAGAAAAGAATAAATTTTCAAATAAATATTTTTACTAAAGCATGAAAGGTTCTTCCAAAAATGAATTTAGAAATATGAATCTTCATATCCAAAGAAGAGATGAATGGATTGGCATCAGCTTTTTAAGGGAGTATCCTAGGTCTCTGTCCTTAGCCCTCCAGCAGTTTTATCAGTGACTTGACTAAAGATATCGATTCTGTGCCTAGAATGATAAAGTTGGTAGAGATGGCTAGTATACTAGGGCTAACAGAAATAGGATTCAGAAAGATGTCATCAGGCTAGAACAATGAGCCAAATGTAATATAATATAATAAGGGATAGATGCAAAGTTCTGTATTTAGGATAAAAAAAAATCAGCTCTATAGGTCCAGCATGAGGAAGATAAGAATAGACAGCAGTTCATGTGTAAAAGGCTTGGGAGTTTTACTTGACTAAAGATAAATGAATCAGTAATATGAAAGGAATTCCCCCAAAAAGCTACTAGGATAATATATAATAATAATACATAATATTTTATAATATAATATGATTACTGTATGGTGTTCAATGAGCAATATTTGTCTAATAATCCCACCCCAAACTTTCTTATGGAATTTTGCCTAGATCTCCCCTTTTCCTTTATCACATTCTACTTTGCATCACATTTTTATCTCTGGAATTTTTTCCATTTTCCACATGGACTTTATATATGTTTAGTTTCTTATCTTTATCTTTTTACATTGCCTTGCATATTATAAGTAAATGTTGGTTCAATTCAAATTTGATATACATTTGTTCAATTAATTTAATCACTAGACAGGCAGTCCTACAGACCTTAATAATGGGTAATGTCTTAAAACTTGCTTCAACTATCTCCATACAGATTTGGATGAAGGTGTATAAGCCAAACAAAAGTGTAGGCTAAATACTTCTCTGTACCTATTCTTTTACAAAAAATTTGTTCTTCTTTATTATATTTTCAGTTACATTTTCCCCATCCCTTCTGCCATTGAGAAAGCAAGAAATATAGAGCTCATTACAAAGTTGAAGTCATGCAAAACAAATTTCCATATATACTTACTCTTTGTTCCTTTTTACCACAAAACTTGTCCTTTGACAGGAACCATGTAATTATGGGTCAAGATGAGCCCCAGACACTATAACTGAGACTTCTATAAAAGGCCCAAAACATAGGTAGGGTGGTATCACCTCAACATGTGGATCAACTGCCTACAAGGGTGAGACACGTGTGTGTGTGTGTGTATGTGTGTGTGTGTGTGTAGTGACTTAACAACAGCACCTTTTAAGCATTTTTCTTTCAGGTGCTCATCCTAATGGCTCAGCAGAACCATAAAGTAAGGGAAACAACAAATCTCTGGCCACCTCAATTGCTAAACTTGGTGTTATCAACATACTAGTGTAACACAGAGCCTTTCATTAGGGTTCCCCCTTGATGATTAAAATATCATGTTAGGTAAAAATGGGAAGAGATGTCATCTGACAGAGGGTACTATGAAGCAATGTTGAGTTTGATTATTGCTTTTGAATTTCTATCACTGTCTGTACTACAGTGATTGTTACAGTAAAGTTAGTCAAGAATTATTTTGAAGACCTATTCTTCCTCTACCTATTTTTAATACGTCAGGCCATATTTTCTCGGGACAACAAAAGTAGCTGAAATTTCCATTTGAAATTCTATTTTCTCAGAGTTCTGAAGCATTCATAACCTTGTGATTTTAGACTGCTTGGCACATGTAGGAGGTAGTTAATAAATATTTACTCTTCTGAATTATATCACTAGAATTCCAAGTCCAGGATAGTCCCACTATACTTTGCCCTGATTAGACCAAATCTGTTAATATTATATCCAGTAGTGGATACCATATTTTAAGAAAAATCTTTCCAAACTGGAGCATATTCACAAAAGGATGTCCAGGGTAGGAAGAGAATTTGAAACCATGAACGCAATACACCAGAGGTGGTCTGACCAGAATAAAGTATAGTATGACTCTCATCTGTCTCATTTTGCCCAGACACTTTTATTAATTCAGCCTAAGCTTTAGAGTTTGGTTTTTTTGTTGTTGTTTTTGCTACATCACATGTGTCATAGGAAGATCAACTGAAGAAAGTGGAGATGTTTACACATAAGCTTTGGACTTTAATTTATTAAAATTATTCTCATCTCCCCCAAAACCTGGTACAGTAGAATGGGGGGAAGGGAGTATCTAGAACTGTTATTTTACTGGCATACAGAACTCCCAGTAAGGAAACTCCTTCTACCAATACAGATCAGCAATTTATAGTCATAGAAAGGTGCGTGAATCGCTGAGATGCTGAGTTACTTGGACAAACCAGTATGGGTCAGAAGCAGAGTGTAAGTAAGCCTATGTCTTCCTTACTCCAAGGCCAGGTTTCTATCTATTATTCCTCCTGGTTCCTAATAAGTGTGTATTTACCTGTCATTGAACGAATCCAAAAAGCAAGTAACTTTGTGTTAACATAATCAATGAAATATCAGCGTTGTTTAGTTTTGGATCAGTCAGTGAATCAGCAGTTAAATCTATTAAGCAATTGCTACATGCCAAGCAATGTACTGAGTGCTGGTGATATAAAGAAAGGCCCTCCAGGAGCTCACATTCTAATCTGGAAGGCAGCAAACAACATAGTTAAATATATGATATGTCCAGAGTTAAAGAAAAGTAAGCTAAGTGGGGAGAGCTCTAGCAGCAAGGGTTGGGGCTGTCGAGGAAAGGAGAAGATCAGGAAAAAGCCTCCTGCAGAAAGCAACATATGAGCTAAGTTTTGATGGAATACGTGGATTCTAAGAGGTCAAGGTGAGAAGGGAGAGCATTCTGGGCATGGGGGACAGCCAGTGCAAAGGCCCAGAGATGGAGGATAGATAAGCTGGTAAGGACAGGGTAGGGTTGTGAAATGCTTTAACTGCCAAGCAAGGGGCTTTATATTTGGCCCTGTATGTAGTAGGAAGCCACTGGAATTCATGAAGCATGGGGACATGTGGTCAGACCTACTCTGTAAGAAGATCACTTTGGCATCTATGTGGAGTATAGAGAGAACTGGAGAGAGACTTGAGGCAAGGAGGCACATTGGGAGGTCATTGTGATGTTCCAGACCAGAGATAATGAGGTCCAGAACTAGGGTGGTAGTTGTGAGTGGGAAGGGACACATACAAGAGATATTGTGACAGTAGAAACAACAAGACTTGGCAACTGAATGGATTTCTAGGGTAGGAGTGAGGTACCAAGAATGACACAGCTCCAAAATCTGGATAATTGGAAGGACGTTGACACACTCCACAGTAATATGGAAGCTCACAAGTGAGAAGGACTTGGGAGAGAGGGCAAGGCGATGATTCTGTTTGGAGCATGTGGAGTCTGAGATGCCTTCAGGACATCTCTCTTGAAATGCCCAGTAGGCAGAAGACTGGAACTCAGAAGAGAGACCAAGGATAAATTTCTCCCTACTAGTCCCGCACCCAGCCCATGCCCCATGGCTAGTATCAGGGAAAGCAACTCCTACCGTAGGAAGAAAAAGCCAGCCAACCTCACCCACTGCTGACCAACTGCCACCTGTGGGAAAATGAGCCAATTCAACCTGGCTGAAGTGACAAAGCACCCCGAGGGAGAAACGGGGAATGACATGTGCAAGGCAAGGCAGGTCACCACCATCACCAGCCACCACCTTGCTTTCCCAAGAGCCTTGCGAATCTTAGTGCTTCCAGTGCCATCCCCTGCCCCTATCTCAGGCATCATTGGGGGAAGCAACCCCTGTGAAAGTGCTTCTGCTAGTGTTATAACCACCACCACAGAAGACCCAGAAAAGAAAGTTCTCACCACCGACAAATGGTTCAATGTCAGTAACTGATATGATTTTTATTAGTGGAAATGACATTCAAGAAAAGGCATCATTATCATCTACTTTACCACTGTACCCTAAAGACCTGGAGATCTTTCCATCTGCCTTGTAGTTGAAACCTTTCATATTTGTGGTCTCCCCCATTAGAATGTGAGTTCCTTGAGCACAGGGGCTATCTTGATTTTCTATTTGTATCTTCAAGTCTAAAACTAATGCTTTGTACATAGTAAGTGCTTAATAAATGCCCTTTCATTTATTCATATATAGATAAAGAAATCACCTGCATAGAAATAACAGTTGAAGCTATAGGAACAGATCAGATCACCAAGCAAGACAATGAAGAGAGAAAAGAGAAGAGGACCCCAAGACGGAGTCTTGGGGGCAGTCACAGTTATTGGGCATAGAGGAGGGTTTAGCAGAAAGAAAATAAGAGGAGTGGTCAGACAAGTAGAAAAAACTGTGTCTCTGTCTCTCTCTGTCTCTCTCTCTCTCTGTGTGTGTCTCTCTGTCTGTCTCTCTCACAATGGTACCAGAAACCAGACTACAGAGAATTCAGAAAAAAAGTAGGGGAGAATAATGATAGGTATTGAATACAGTGCCTCTTTTTCACAAGTTTAACTAAGAAGAGAGGAGAGATATACATAGAATATAAGCAAAGGATGGTTGGAATTGTTTTTCTTTGTTTTTGTTTTTTTTTAAGGACAGGAGAGACTTGGGCAAGTTTGTAGCAGCAGGGAAGGAGCCAGGAGAGAGAGAACAGAGATAATAATGAGCATAATCTTCTGGAGGAAAATTAGATGATAGAATCAGAATCCAGAAAAGACCCCTAGCCAAAAGGCCAGAACAATGGGCCAAAATATAATACAGATAAATGCATAGTCTTGCACTTTGGTTTAAAAAAAATCAGTTCTACAAATACAAAGTGGGGAAAGTATGACTAGAGTACAATTCATGAACCAAAAATTTGATGTGGCACTAGAAATCATAAAAGCTTTGCTAAAGGTAGAAGGCAGTATAAGAGAGGTGACTGATAGTTCTGCTGCAACAGTCTGTCCTGGTCAGACCATATCTTGAGTATTACTATATTTAGTTCTGAGTACCTCATTGAAGGAATGACATGGACTTCTAAAGAAAGATTACCAACATTGATTGATTGTGAAGAGCCTTGAAATTGTGCCATCCAAGAATCCATTAAAGGAACTGGAAATGTTGCCTTTGGAGAAGAGAATACTTGGGGGGTACTTGATAGATGTGCTAAAGCATTTAGAGGGCTATTATATGGGATTACATTTATTTTGCTTGACCCCAGAGGGCAGAATTAAGCGGTGTGTCAAAGTTTGCAAAGAGATAAGTTTCAGTATAAGGAAAAATTTCCTAATGGTCAGAGCTGTTCCAAAGGGGAATGGACTGTCTTAGGAAGGTCTTCAGTTAGACCCTGGTTAGCCACTTGGAAAGGTAGAAGGGTAAGAATTAGATTAAATAGCCTCTGGGATCCCTTGTAAAATTGATAAATCAGTCAATATATACAGTGCTATGTAAGAAACCTGTGACCTGTAGCAGTCAAATATCAGTTCTGAAAATTATATTTGATTGGCACAATCAAATAAATAGTAGTCTCCCCTTGAGCCCAATTTTGGACTGAGTATTTACTTTCCCTGAAATATTGCTTTGTTTTTCCTAGTTATATACGCCTTTAGATGATAGGCAAACCTGAAGGCAAGCCGCTGTAGGGGCATAAAAAGCTAGTGACCTAAACCACAGGCATAAGACCTCCTTCGGTGATGCAGTGGGAGTTCAGAAGCTGCTATGATTCTAAGCTCTCCTTTTCTCCCTGGCTTTTTCCTAGTGGTATTTTCTGTCAGTTGTTTTTGAGATTCTTCTGCAGTGACATAACAGGCTCCCTTGGGCCATGGTTTTTTATTTATCCCTCAATGGAATTTCATTTAATCTGCATTAGGTATGCTTATCCCTCTGCTAGCAGGCTGCAAAGATTGTGGCTATAGCCACAGCTTAAAATAAAAGAGACAGTAGGTCTGGATGAAGCCACTCACTCCAGGATCACTGATTCTCCCTGGGTCAGAAGGTCAGGAGCTGCTTCAAAAAAATGAATCTGCATCACCCAATAAAATGGCTTTTTCCGGTGCAGACTATTCTCTGCACCAGTCTTGTCTATACTATATGGCCAATGCTCTTGCTCAGTTTCCTTCTGTCAGCTGCCTCTGGTACCCAGCTCAGAGCAGATTTGGAAGATTGTGTTCTATCTGGGTTCCATATTTTAGGAAGGGTGTTGGACAGACTGGACCTTCTCCAGAGAAAGGTAACTAGCATATGCCATAGGATGCTCAGTAGAAGGAATTGTGGTGTGTAGTCTGGAGAAGAGAAGATGTAGGAGGTGATGTGATAGCTGTCTTTAGATGTTGGAAGGATTGTCATGTGAAAGTGATTAGCCCTACTTTACAAAGCCCAAAGGGCAGTATTTGGAGGAGTTGTTGGAACTTAGAGAGACAGATTTCAAGCCTTCCTAACGATTAGATCTATCCAAAAGTGGAATAGGCTGCCTGGGGAGGTAATGAGTTTCTCATCATTAGAAATCTTTAGGCAGAGTCTGCATGAGGAGTTTCCTACTCAAGCATGGGCTAGATTCAGTGACCTCTGCAAGTCCTTTAAACTCTGAACTAAACTTTATGATGCAAATGTTGACGTTTAGAACATGAGTATGACAAATGACAAAAACAAATGTATGACGTTTAGAACAAGAGACATAGAGCATTAAGTGAAAAGGGTTCAATCCCCTCATTTTACAAAGGAAGAAATCTTGGCTAGCCTGTGCTAAGATTGCTTAATGAAGGTTGTGCTATAAAGATGAAAACTAGACTCTTCTTAGTGTCAGGCATCCAAAAAAATCTTAGTGCAGATTTAAGCTTGAATAAAGTCATGGACACGTGCTTTATGTTTCACATTCACTGACTGTGTTTAAAAGGCCTTTGTTTCAGTCAGAGTAGTGATGGAGAGGAAGGGTGATCCCTTGAAGCTTTGCCTTAGCCAGCTGCTGACAAGCTGCTGTCAGGTTACACGACTTGGAGGAAGATGGCTGCCATCCTTTTTGGCTCCTGACAGGTGACTGACTTTGACATTTTATCACCTGCCACCAAATGCCCAACATTTAGTCACAGAGAAATTTCTCTAAAAATTCTACCCTGTGAGAGCGTTGGGGTAAACTCACAGGATTATGCCTTTGAGAGATGCATGCCTATTGCAATCAGTAGGCCCAAAGCCTGTCATGGCTGTCATGGGTATCTTTGGGTCCCAATTTTTAATAGCTCGGAAATTTGCTTCTTGAATGTAACTGGTTTGTGAAAACCACTTGATTATTTAGCAGTAATTAGTGGCATTTAAGATCATAATAGTCCAGAAATAAACTATTGTTATATTCTTCATTTTCTTTTCCAGTGAGTAAATGCATTTTCTCCCTGTTTGCACGTGCACATTCACACACACACACACACACACACACACACCACACACACACACACACACACACACACACACCCTTATTCTGTCTATATCTGGCTTCCATTGGGAGTACAGCTCTAAAATAGGGTGTTATTCAGAAGTATTGGCAGAGCTGGAGACCTAGGTAAGATGATGCATGTCTCCCTTAATAAGAGGAATGATAGGGGTGGCTAGGTGGTGCAGTGTAATTCATGATGCAGCCTGAGTTCAAATCTGGCCTCAGATACTTAACACACACAAAACTAGCCATATGACCTTGGGCAAGTCACTTAACCCTAATTGCCCTACCTTACCTCCTCCAAAAAAAAAAAAAGGAATGATAACCCATATTTCTAGAACTCTTTATGCTTTATAAAGTACTTTAGTCACAACAATTTTTCATATTAGTTAGTGCAGACAATCCTCATTTGTGGATGATCCTGAAGCTCAGCAGGGCAGTGACTCAGCCATAGTCACCTAGCTGGAAAGTGTTGGAAACATCACTCAAAACCAGGTGGTCCTACTTTAGGTCCCCATCTCTACCCACGACATTACATTGCCCATGTCCTCGGGGAAGGGAAACATTAGACAACTCGGTTTTTTCAGAGGCATCCAAAAAGGCCCCAGCTAGTTTCTTCCAGCTAAGTACAAGTGTCTCATGAGGCCAAGGATACAAAAACAAAAATTATTCTTCCCTTCTGATTGTTGGGAAAAGTCCCGGAGGTATCATACACCACCATACTTGTTCTCTGTGAAAGGGGCAGTAAGTGGAATGAGTCCCCAAACCTGAAGTAGTCATGCCTATAGTTTCAAGGTACGACAAGGGCTTTTGATGGAAAGGTAGTTTAAAGCACAGAAGCCATATGCATACGCCAGAAGGAGATTCAGAACCTAAGAGAAATGAAGCCATTTACAAAGGAACATTATAATCAGAGTCCATGAATAATACTAATGAGAGTTAAATACTCATAAGAGAGATGGTACTTTAGTTGAGACTATTTTCCTTAAAAACTTGTCCTCCCTTCTATATGTAGTTTACTAATAAAATGATGATAAGAGTCAATCACTAGGGACAGCTAGGTGGCACAGTGAATAGAGCACTGGCCCTGGAGTCAGGAGGACCTGAGTTCAAATCCAGCCTCAGACCCTTAACATTTACTAGCCATGTGACCTTGGGCAAGTCACTTAACCCCAATTGCCTTGCCTTCCCTGCCTCCAAAAAAAAAGTCAATCAGTAAACATTTATTAAGCATCTATTATGTTCTAAGTACTGTGCTAAGAACTAAGAATACAAAATGAGGCAAAAGACAGTCCCTGCTCTCAAGGAGTTTGTCATCTATATGAGTGTTAGAGCTTCAAGATTTCCACAGCACTCCTTTTGTGACAGCCCTGTGTGGCTGGTGACATATTATCATCCTCATTTTGCAGGTGAAGAAACTGAGATCAGAGGTTAAATGACTCAGCCATGATCACATAGCTACTTAAGGATTTAAACTCGGGACTTCTGCCTCCAAATCCTGTTTTTTTCTCTCCTATTATGTGGGTTTCTTTATGAGAGGGTTTATGATGGCATTCAGGACCAGGTCATCCCTACCAGAAATTGTAGAAGATTTATGCTTGAGGAGTCCAGAGAGGAACCAATACCAATTATGCAAGGATATGGTAGCAGCTGTGCAGGACATCACTGCAGGTTGCAAATAATTAGCACTTACAGAGTACCTAGCATGGCAGGACTTGATAGCTAGAATTATACAGCAGAAGCTCACTGTCTTTCAAGGACTGACAGGCAAGAAATTTCCACACTTCAAACGCAGACCTCAAAATATCTTTGATAACCTCAGCCAACAAACTGTCCTGGATTCATAGCATTATCACAGACTGAAATGTTGTCCACAATCATCCAGACACAATTTTGATTTAAAAAAAATTTTTAAGAACAGCTTTTTAAATGCATTGGTATGATTATTACATCAAATAGTCATAATCTCCAGTTGTATGGAATAAAAAGCTTTGTTAAATACAGAGGCCTAGCAGAAGAAATCAAAATCATGTACCAGGATGTTAAGTACCAGGATGAGGTCCTCATTATCCTGTCTGCTACTGGAATTGGACCAACAATGCTTTCAATGAATCTGCAGAAAATGAGTGTGTACCCTAATACTTTTATCCAAATATAAATAGCATTTACTTTATCACCTATGTGATAATTTAGGGAACATAAAATGTAAAAGACTAACAAGATAACGTCTTGTCCCAGAGAGGCAACTAAGTGGCCCAGTGGATGAAGCACTGGGCCTCGATATATGTATATGAATCAGAAAGACCTGAGTTCAAATCCAACCTCAGACACTTATTAGCTATGTGGACTTGGACAAATCACTTAACCTCTGTTTGCCTTAATCCACTGGAGAAGGAAATGGCAAACTACTGCCAAGAAAATCCCACAGACAGTATTACTGTGATAAGGTCTATGGTTTGCAAAGAGTCAGGAAAGACTGAGTAACAACAAAATTTTGTCCTGTAACCATTTTTATCTTAATTTAATGAATTCATTTAAAAGTATTTATTAAACATTTACTATGTGCCAAGCCCTGGGGATACAAATACCAAAGCTAAGAGGTCCCTGCCTTCAAGTGGCTTACATTTTAACCAGGGAGCAATGTTTTAGTCTAGGAAGTCACAGGAATGAAGATTGGAATAATGTTGAAGACAATCCATATGGCTTTCTAGAGGGAATAAACGTTCTGACCCTATCAAAATCCAGAAAAAGGAGGGGGATGTGGTAAGAAGGTCAACGAAGCAGTGGAACCCAAGACGAGGAGGCATGGGCCTAGGAAATACAGTGGCCTAGCTCTCCCCTGACGTGCCAACCTTGCAGTGCCCACAGGAGCAGCGATAAGACAAAAATCATTTTCAGTAATAAAAACAACAATCAACAAGCATTCGTTTAGTGTCTACTGTGTGCCAGGTGCTATGGTAAGCACTGGAGATACAAAGCCAAAAGTGCAACAGCCCCTGCCCTCAAGGATCTTACATTTTAACGAGAGAGAAAAAAGACAACAAGATGGCAGGAGGAGAGGGAGAGAGAGGTGCGTAGCAGGGAGGATCAGGAAAGGCTTCCTTTAGAGATCCACACTTAGATTGTCGTAAAGGAAATCAGTGATTCAAGAGGCATGCTAACAACAAACTCATATTTATATGAGGCTTTGAGCTTTACAAAGCACCCCTCACAGCTTTAAGAGGCCAGTAATGCCAGGATTATTTTATAGATGGAAAAGTTAAGGTTCCAGAGGCTCAGTCAGTCACAGAGCTTAGTCAACTGGACTTTTAACCCTGATCTCCTGACATCTTCCCACTGTATCAAGAGCTCTTCACTTTGGGGGTCATGGACCCCTTTGGTAGCCTAGTGAAGCTTATGGAGGGACCCCTTCTCAGAATAACCTTTTAAAGTTAATAATTTAAGGCAATGCTAAATTTTTGTTTCCTATCCAAGTTCCCTCTCCACCTCCCGGAGTCTATCCACAGAACCTCTATACTGTACCATGTCTCTGTGGTTTACCTATTATCTCTTCACACCCAAAGATTCTGGGATTATTTTGCAAGGTGCCAAAGAAGGGATTTCTTCTTTACATTGGTCTGTTAACAGGGCCAGAAATCAGGAGCTTCTATACCTACTTATGTATCTAATTATTATCCCTTATTATTTATTATCTCCCCTGTTAGAATATAAGCTCCTTGAGAGGAGGGATTCTCTCATACTTTGTATTTCTATTGCCAGTGCTTGGCAAATAGATGTACTTAATAAATGTGTGTTCAGTGATTCAGTGATTCACCTATGACATTTAACCCCCTATTTACTCTTAAGATATAGTCATCATAGGGGACAGCTAAGTGGCACAGTGAATAGAGCACCAGCCCTGGAGTCAGGAGGACCTGAGTTCAAATACAGCCTTAGACACTTGACACTAGCTCTGTGACCTTGGGCAAGTCACTTAACCCCAGTTGCCCTGCCTTCCCCCCCTTCCCCCCCCAAAAAAGATACAGTTAGCATTTAAGGAAATAAATGGATTATGCTTTACCACTCCTTAAGCCCCAGAATGTCTAAATTAGAAGATATCTTGGAGGTCATCTAGTCTATCTTTCTCCTTTTACAGAAAAGGAAACTGAGGAAGCTCAGAATGCGGAAGATCACATAGTAATATTCAGGACTTGAAGTCAGATCATTCAGTCTAGGCACAAAGAAGGCTCTGTTTCTGGGGGACAGAGTCAAGATGGCGGAGTAGAAGTAGGACCTCCACTGGGCTCTGGCTTCCACCTTCCCCAATCCATGTAAAAGGAGACTCTAAACAAACTTTGGAGCTGCAGAACCCACAAAATGACACAGAGAAGCTAACCTCCTGCTGAGGACAACCCGGCAGGCCATCAGGAATCGGCCAGCGCAGTGCTCTGGGAGCTGAACCCAGCCCCACACCGAGGTTTTAACCCCAGGTTGGGCCTGACCAGCCGCTGGCCTAAGGGACTCCAGATCAGCAGCAGCTGTGGCTGTCTCCAGATTTGTCAAAACATAGATGGGAAGGACAAAGTGAGAGGTCAGTGCAGTCTGGACTTTGCGACCCAGTAAGTGGGAGTGCCAGTAAGTGGGAGTGCGTGGCTTTTTGCCCCCAGGGGGAGAAGCTGCTGAGACTCCAGCACAGCCAGCTAGCGCCATGTGGCAGCTTCAGCTCCTGGCCTGCAGAATGTAGGGGGACCAAGCACCAGTCTGAGGGGTAATCACTCTTGCTTTAACCTTCTTGGATCTGTATTGCAGTCTAGGATGGAGGTCCTGGGGTGTATGTCCAGCTTGCCAGAGCATGTGGAGACCTCAGAGAGGGCACCCATCTAATAACTCCAGCAGCTGAGAAAACCCCAGCATTTGGGACAAAAGCTCCCCTGTCTGGTGGCAGAGTCCTACTGTGGCAAAAAGCCCAGGGGTCAAGTGACTGAGGGGCGACATGACCAGGCAAATGAAACCAAGCAGACAGAAGATTCCAACATTAGCCTTCTATTTTGGGGACAAAAAGGAGCAAAGCATGGAACAAGAGGAAGACTAAAGTCAGAACTCCTGCACCAAAAGCTTCAAAGGAAAATACAAGCTGGTTATAGGCCATAGAGGACCTTAAGAAGCAGATAAGAGAAATGGAGGAAAAATTGGGAAGAGAAAGGAGAACGATGCAAGAAAATTACAAAATGAGAGTCAACAACCTGACTGAGGAAAATAACACCTTAAAAAATAGACTAACTCAAATAGCAAAAGAGGCTCAAAAAGGCAATGAGGAGAAGAATACCTTAAAAAGTAGAATTTGCCAAATGGAAAAAGAATCTCAAAAGCTCAATGAGGAGAATCATGGCTTCAGAAATAGATTGGAGCAAATGGAAGCTAATGACTTTATGAGAAATTAAGATGCTGTCAAACAGATCCAAACAAATGAAAGAATAGAAGGCAATGTGAAATATCTCATGGGAAAAACCACTGACCTGGAAAATAGATCCAGGAGAGATAATTTAAAAATTATTGGACTACCTGAAAGCCATGATCAAAGTAAGAACCTAGAAATCATCCTCCAGGAAGTTCTCAAAGAAAACTGCCCTAATGTTTTAGAACCAGAGGGCAAAACAGAGGTTGAAAGAATCCACCAATCACTTCCTGAAAAAGATCCCAAAAAGAAAACTCCTAGGAATATTATAGCCAGGTTCTGGAATTCCCAGACTAAAGAGAGAATACTACAAGCATCCAGGAAGAAACAATTTGAATATTGTGGAAACACAATCAGGATAACCCAGGATCTGGCAGCTTCTACACTGAGGGATCGAAGGGCTTGGAATGTGATATTCCAGAGGTCAAAGGAGCTGGGATTAAAACCAAGAGTCACCTACCCAGCAAAAACTGAGTATCATGTTTCAGGGGAAAATATGGTCATTCAGTGGAATAGAGGACTTTCAAGCATTCTTACTGAAAAAACCAGAGTTGAATAGAAAATATGACATTTAGATACAAGAAGCAAGAGAAGCATGAGAAGGTAAACGGAAAAGAAATCATAAGGAACTTATTAAAGTTGAACTATTAACACTCCTACATGGAAGAAACAATAGTTGTAACTTATGAAACTTTTCTCAGTAGTTGAAGGGAATAGAAATATATATGCCTATATATGAGGGTATAGGGGTATATGAATACATATGTGAATGTGTGTATATATGTTTACAGGTGTACATAGAGGGAACAGGACCAATTTAACAGGAAGGGATGATACTTAAAAGGTGAAATTCAGAGGTGAGAGAGGAATATAATGATAGGAGATAGGGAGAGACAGAATGGGGTAAACTATCTCATATATAAGAAGCAAGGGGAAACGGTTACAAAGGAGGGGAAGAATAGGAAGGCAAAAGGGAATGGGTCAACCTTATTCCCATTGAATTTGGCTTGAGGAGGGAATGAATACACACTAACTAGGGTATCTCACCCTCCAGGAGAGTAGGGGGGGAAGGGGATGAGAACGGGGATGATGGATGGGAGGGCAGGCTGAGGGGGAGGGAAGTTGGAAGCACCCACTTTTGAAAAGGGATGGGCTCAAAGTAGAGAATAGAACAAGTGGGAGGTGGGATAGGAGGGAGGGAAATATAGTCAGTCTTTTACAGTATATCTACTATGTTATTGTTTTGCATTAGCCACACATGTACAACCTATATTGAATTGCTTATCTTCCCAGTAAGGGTGGGGGACAAGGGAGGAAGGGAATCAATCTGGAATTTAAAGTTTTAAAATCAAATATTCAAATATATATGTATATATATACTATTATTAATACTATTTTACATGTAATTGGGAAATAAGATATACAGGCACTGGGGCATAGAGATCCACTGGAAAAGTTGAAAGGGGTATGGGAGAAAATATGGGAAGGAACAGATTGGAGGAGGGGATATTCTGTGGGACTGCTATTTTGGGGCGGTGGGTAGGGGAAAAATGGGGAGAAAATTTGTAACTCAAAATCTGGCAGAAATGACTAATGTAAATCAGAAGTTAATAAAGCATTTGGAAGAAGAAAAAAAAGAAGGCTCTGTTTCTGAGCAGAAAACAAAGAGCACAGAATCCTGTCTTTCTGTGACTCTGGAACACTTGTAGCATGAGCTCAAGTGAGAAGAAATCTCAGAATCTCCATTAATTGACCCCAGGACTTCCTCCCATAGAAGCAGTCACTTAACAATTCCTCCTCCTTTTCCCCAACTGGATGCCAAATTCCCTTCACATCACAGGAGGTGATTCAGACCTCAGCCTAAAGGCATACATACATCATTTTCAGTAATGGTTTGATTGATCCCTGCTTTTCATTCATTCATTTCTCTGGCAAGTTTTGTTCTTTTGTATGCAAGACTTCTAAAAAATAATAACAAGACCATTCTCATAGAAATTTGATGACTTCTCTCCCTCATCTAGGTACAAATCATAGAGCATCATAGTTAGGAAAGACCTCAGATATCTAATCCATATCCCCTATTTTTCAGAGAAGGAATGGGAGCCCAGAAAGGGGAATGAATTTTTCAAGGTCCATGCTGCCACTATGGAGCAGAGCCAAGAATAGAACTTGGGTTTTGGAGCATTAAGTCCAGTTTCTTTTCTCCCTACCAAGGACTGCTTCTGAGAGTATCCTTTTGCTGGGCTTAAGGACCACTAAAGTGCTCATCTTCTTTTATTGTCCAAGGGCTAACTCAGGTGAATGGAGCGTGGAGTCACATGGCTGGCATCTTCATCCCTCTCATGCCACTGCTGAACATGACCCACCCCGCCTCTGAGCTAGTAACCCTGAAACTCAAGCCTCTGCTTCTCTTTGCCTTTGTGTTATTTAAACCCCCATGAAAATGTGCAGAGTTTGCTAAACCATGCATAACAGCAGAGCTTGCAGTGCTCATGCCAGGTGGCCAGCGATCACCTCATGTGCCTATCATCCTCCCCTCCTTTGGCGAGCCAGGCCAGGATTAGCAAATCAATAAAATGGCAGCTAATTCACAGCATTTGTTTATTATATAACCTACTAGAAATGCTTTTTTGCTCTTGGGAACAAGGACCCTTTAGTGGTGCTTATTGACTATTACTTTATTTTTATAATTCAGATCTTTTTGGTGTCAAACCACTAAGTGTACGAGGTCCAGTGGCCACATGGGATCATAGATCGTAGGATTTCAAGCCTCAAGGCATCTCAGAAACCAGCCAGCCCAAATCCTTCAGCAGAGCATGCCCTGAGAGGAGAAGGGAACCTCAGACATACGATCTAGTCCCCTCACTTTACAAAGGAGGAGACTACGGCCTAGAAAGAAGGGATTGACCCAAAGTCATATACTGGTCAAGTCTGGAATTAAGCCCATGTCTTCTGACTCTAACTTCACTGCTTCCATCATGCAGGAGAAAACAGCTTTATTAATGTAGTCCTTCTGTGTAGTTGGGGGGGGGGAGGTGGTGATGATGGAGAGAGACATTAATGTCGCCATGCCTCAAGAGTTTTAGTGGAAGGCATTAGGCTTGAAGGTAGAAGCCCTTGGTTCAAGTCGTGGTTCTCTCACCTACTAGTTATATGATCATGAGCAAGTTCCTTTCCTGTCTAGGTGTCAGTCTGCTCATCTATAAAATGAGGGTAGTCATACTTGCACCACCTTCTTCAAGGGTGTCTTATAAACTACAGAGTGCCATAGGACAAGTGGGTCATCTTTGTTGTTATTATTATTGTTAGCAGCAGCCCAGCTTCCACATCCTACCAAAGTCCCAGTTCACACAAAAAGGAGAGATGTTCCTCCCCAGCCTGTGCTGTTGGGACAGACACAGTCACTGACCAGCAGCTAAATACATCCACCTGACCAACAGAAACACTGAAGTGGCAGATTGAGCGAGAGCTTCTTTGAAAACCCCAAACTTGGCAGGAAGGATATGTCCGATCTCATGCCGAGTGTGGGCCAAAGCTGGGCAGATCTGCTGTTGTGGGAGCCGCTCTCTCCTCAGCACTTGGCAGCTTCCACTCACTTCTCTTTCTGTTCCCCATGGCAACAAAGAAAAACAAATTCTACCATTATGAAAGATTTGCCCAGTAAACCCTGGTTGTAATTGATGTTCTAGATTAGTTACAGTCTGCAGGTACAACTGCGAGGTTTAGCTCTCCCACAGTGTCCCCTGCTGTTTACTTGAAAAAAATAATTTGGGAAAAGGAGGACATTTTGTGGGGAAATTGCAATGTCTGGGGCTTTTATCTGAGGTGCATTTCAAAGCAACAGTGATTTGTACATAGTAGGTGCTTAATAAATGCTTACTAAATGAACAAATAAATTGTCACTCAGCTTCAGGGTATGACCGGCGGTCTAGAGGTCTGTACGATCAATGAGATTTTTTTTGAAGGGGGGCATTTTCTCAGTGTGTAGGAGGAGCTGTGCAGTCCTACTGAGTATGCTGTCCAGTGGCCTGACACTGGAGACGTGTCTATCTACGCTACACAGACACCCAGAGGTTGTCCTGCCTCATTTAACATGATAGCATCTCTGGAGTGATTCTCTTGGCAGAATGTCAGAGGGGGAGATCATGGAGCCCATCTGACCATTTTACAGAAGAGAACACTGGAGTGCAGGGAGAGAAGGAAAATCGCTTGCAGTCACAAAGTGTGGCAATGGCAGATGCCAGTCTAGAATATGGGTTTCCTGCCTCTCGGTCTGGTACTGATTCTACTGCATCACATTGTCTCTTATTCCTACACCCTTGATCCACAGAATCATCATCATGTGTATGACTTATATCCCTCCTTTCCTCTGAAGAGCCCCAGTTCCCTTTATAGGTATCATCCCATTTTTCCTTATCTAATCCTGTGAGGTACAGAAGGGATGACCAGTGTTCTTACTATTTAACTGATAGAGAAAATGAATCCCAGAGAGTTTGAATGAACTGTCCACAATCAGGAGTCAGGACCAGCAGCCAGCTCTTCTGACCACAGTTCAGTCCATTTGCTTCTGTCTGGGAGACAGCTACTGAAAGTAACAGATGAGTCTTAACCACGTCCTGAAGGAAATTAAGCCTGGGATATGTGAACCCGCGGGGCCATCACGCTGCCAGCACATACCTTCATGGTGCCAGATGGTATTATGGGAAAAGGTTAAATCGTTCTTTTCCCTCATCTCTGGTAGAGCTGGAGTTATTAAGCACCATGAGAATGATTTTGAGATGGCTTAAGCTTCCCCAACCTAGAGCATCAAGGACATGGGTAGAGGACATGTGTGGAGTCCTCTGCTAGGTCTTCAGAGCAGGAGATACCAAGTGATAGAAGACCCAGAGCCCCTGCCCTCTTAGAGCCGACTTAACCAGATAGTTCTCCAGTGCTAGACATGGCAGAACAGCTGTTTATCTGCATTGGTAGAGAGATCCCTACGTCAGTGAAATCATAGATCTGGACACTGCCCTCCATACCCTCCCCCCACCCCACCCCCATCCCGTGGAAGGTAGGACACATGTATATAAACAAGTACAAACTAGATAAATGCAAACATAGATAAATACAAATAATACAAACCAGAATCCTTTCTCTTAAATCATAGCACCTTGAGGTCAGAGACTGTGTCTTCTCTGTCCTTAGATCTTCTTAGCCACAGCATAAGGCATTATGTGATAGGCCCGTAAATGGTTGCTGAAACAAAGCAGGGGAAATAGATGGAGTCTGTGTGATCAGAGGAAGGGAGGGATCACAGGGGACTCAGGAAAGGTTTGGTGCTGGGTCTGGAATCAGGAAGACCCGAGTTCAAATCAAGCCTCAGACACCAACAAGCTATGACCCTGGGCAAGTCACTTAACCTGTCTGCCTCAGTTTCCTCAATTGTAAAATGAGTATCATAACAGCAAGGTTGTTTGTGAGGATTGAACGAGACATTTGTAAACTGCTTAGCCCAGTGCCTGGCTTATAGTAGGTAGGTGCTATATAAATGATTATTCCCTTCCCCATGCCTCCTTTTTACAGAGTTGGTACCTGAGCTGAGTACCCTCTGAGTACCAGACAGAAGGGAAAGCTTGCCAATGAGTGGAAAGCACCCTGAATTTTGCTAGTACAAGCCCCGATGGTGAGACTGGTGATTGTATATCTTTGGCCAACTGAGACTGATGGCTTTTGTGTGCTTTCTTCCTAACAGACCTATGAGCAAAATGAATGGATACTCCACCTGGCGGGAAAGCTCTTAGCCAATGACCCAGATGCCCTGTCCCTGATTGCATTCAATCCATTCAAGGGCAAGGACCCCCCCAGGTAAGAAACTTCTCAGCAAGACCTTTAAATTTCACATTGGATTCTCAGAGTGGATTGATCAGGTTTTATTTTCCAGGGTTCCTCATTATCCACACCAGTGAATGCATTTCCATCTATATTGTCTGTTCAAAGGCCAGAAAGGTGCCTTTTCCCATCCTTTACCCAACTCTGAGTAGAAGGTGCTAAATAGTGGGTGCTGTTGAGGGTACTCAGTCACCTCTCATTATGGGAGACAGAGACTATAGAAAATTGAGATCTGTAGATAACCTACACAAAGATTATAATCTAATTTCAACTTCTTTGAACTAAAACCTTTGAGTAGAGATGCTGAGAAAGAGACCAAACATGGCAGAGTTCTTTTTGTCCTTCCTTTACTTAGCTGCTTAGTGAGTGAGACCATCTCTGCTTGGAGAACAACATTCAGAAAGCGGCAGAGCAGGAGAGAATGGCCAGTTCAGAGTTGGTAGGGACTTAGGAAGAACTCCCTCTCCATAGGAATGTTTTCCTGACTTCAAACTGAAATCTGTCTCTTTGCAACATCTACACATTACTCCTGGTTCTCCCCTGTTGGGAGCCAAATAGAACAAGTTTCATCCTTCTGTATGACAACCCTTCAAAACCTGAAGACAGAATTTTGCCAGAAAATGCATGTCTGTGTCATAATTCAACGACCTTGCCATCAGTCCCAGAGTAATTTAAGTGATTTAGAGCACCTCTTGTTGAAAACACTCAAGAGTATGAGCTCATTGCCCATCCACCTTAATGAAATAAATCTTATAGATTCATAGGCAGTAGAATTGGAAGTCCCAGACCCTCCATTTTACATATGAGGAGAAAGGAGCCCAGAGAGTAGAGGTTACTTAGCCAAGGACTCAACGCCAAGTCCAAGCCTATCGCTTTTATATCGGCATTTTTCTCATTTGATCCTCACAACAATCCTGTGAAGTAGGGGCTGTCATCATCCTCATGTTGTAGATGGGAATACTGAAGCTGACTTGTGACTTTGTCACACGCCACTGAGTGTCCGAGGTTGGGATGCTGCCTCCACGTCCAGCGCTCCGTCAGCGGCCTCTGTCCATCTTCTTTCTCCCTAGCTGCCTCTCACTTTGCCACACTGCAGTGTGCAGAGAGGATGACTCATTGTAGAGTAGCAGCTCATTGAGGGGGAAGGATTGTCTCATTCTTGTCTTTTCCTCCCTGCGCCAAGCACAGTGTTTGGCGCACAAGTACTTAATTAATGCTTGTGGAGTTGGACCCCTTCCCTCAGACAGGAGACTTTCAGGATAAAAACTGAAGAAGGCAATGTAGCAGAGTGGTCTCTACTGTACCCACCCAGTAATGAGGCCCAGGAGGCTCACCATATAGTGACTTTTTGGCAGGACCAGAGGTAATGAAGCCAACCATTTGATATCGATAAACTCTGAACTAGGACAAAGAGACTAGAGTTCAAGTTTAGATCCTGCCATTAAACACTTTGTACATGGTACAGTGGAAAGGATTTGGTGTCAGAGGGACATAGGCTCAAATCCTAGAATACCCCTGTGGCCTTGGTCTAACTTCTCTGGCCCTCACTTTCCTCAGCTCTGAAATAAGGACAACCCTGGATTTGACACCTCTGAAGCCATATCCACCTCTAAATCTATGATTCTGTGCCTTTGAGCAAGTTTCAGTCCCTGAGCCTGGGAGTCTTCAAACCCCTTCTAGTTCTCAAATTCTGTTGGGCTTTGATTCTCTCTGATCACATGCCTAGTAGTTAGGGGTCATTTGATCCTGATGTCAGGAAAAAATACATAGCCAAGGATATTGGTGCCAGTGTTTATTCCAGTTGTATATGTCCTCAGGCTCTCCTTTCCCATAAGATTAGGAGAGTTCAGTAGTTTATTAGTCCTACAGGAAATAAATTTGATAATGACAATTAACATCAATTACCCACACAGGAAGCAATGTCTAGGAGGTGGGATTGCTGCTACGTGGTGATTAATGCTTTCTGTCTTATCCTTTACTTCCCAACAGAAAAGGATGTTAAAGGAAAGGTCAACTGTTAAAAGCACAGTAAAGGAAAAACAATTAGCAAATTCACAAACTGTTTTGGTATATAGTTTCTATTCCAAAGAATAATACTTGAGTAAAAGATTTGGTCACTTTTACTTACTATCTGATAGTAAATGAAAATGTGTTTGGGTTTCACCAATCTTGTGTTTAATATCAAGAAACCTAGTTCAGCACATATATTTTCCTGTGCTAATAGCTCTGAAAGAGGCAAAATTCTTTATTTTAACAAATAATTTGTCTTGGGAATAGCTAACCAGAAGCACAATTAATTATTTTACAAATTATTCTTCCCTTACTGCCCATATTAACCAACATTTGGACTTCAGCCATATTGTAGGTACCATGACTTCACAATGAGTTTGTTTGGGTCAGCCTGAAATAATCATCCCCCCAGTCCTCTCCTTTCATTGCAATCCTGCCAGTCATCATGCAAAGCGTAATTCAAATCCCACTTCCTCCATGAAGCCTTCCATGTTCTTCCCTAGTAGGAAATTATTTCCCAGCTGTCATGGACTTCATATACTACTTTTTATGCATTTATCTATTTTGTGTTATAATTGTTGATTTATGTGTCACAAGCCTCCTAGTAGAATTTGAGATCCATGAGCATAGGAAATGTATTTTATTCCACTCTAGCATGTGGCATAGGACCTTTCAAGTATAAGGTGCTTAGTAAATGTTGGTTGAATGAATGGATTAAGGAACGATCTGTGAAGTCATAATGATCAATTAGACACTAAATTGCATAATGTTGTCATTCCATATTATTACTTTACCTCCTTATAGATGGACCGAATATGGCTTTGTTCCCTTGGATTTCTTTTTTTTTTTTTTTTTGGAGGGGGGAGGGCAGGGCAATTGGGGTTAAGTGACTTGCTCAAGGTCACACAGCTAGTAAGTGTGTCAAGTGTCTGAGGTCGAATTTGAACTCAGGTCCTCCTGACTCCAGGGCCAGTGCTCTATTCACTGTGCCACCTAGCCGCCCCTGTTGAATTTCTTGAAAGTCTATCAGCCAATCTCTAAGTATTTATTAAGGATCTGGTTTGTTTGGGATACAGAGAGGGGCAAAAGACAGTCCCTGCCCTGGAGGAGCTCATACTCTAATGGGGGAGACAACGAGCAATTCAAAAATGTACAGACAAGCTGTCTTCCCTGATGTTTCATAAAGAAAAATGACAACATTTCATGCAACATGCCCTTCTCATCCCTCCTTTGCCAGGAAATCAGGTCCCACAGCCCACAGGTCTGTGATACATAGTGTATAATTCATTGCCAAGAGACTCACAAACAAAACCAAGGCCCATAAATTCCCATTTATTATTGAAACTGCATTATTGGCTAATATTGTACTTTGCTGAGTTCTCCAATCAGGAGATCTGTTACACCTGGATAATGACGTGCTGGCTGAAATCCAAGTGGATTCTTGCAGGCCTTCTATTAATTATTTCTAGAAAAGTCACTCTGGGATATGTCAGCAATGTCCCTTGCTGATGAAGGATACAACTTTAATAATGTTTACAGAGAGTTCCCAAACCAGATTAGCTTGGGCTGTGTTATTTAGACAAACAGGGCATTGAGGATTGATGCTGGGGGCTTAATGTAGTCTCCCAGAGCACTAATTCACTGTAGGGAATAGGCTTCCCAGGCAGTTCTGTGAACTGAATGATATCATAAAAAGATTTCAGCTACATCATAGTATCCTAGAGCTCATACCTGAGTGTCCTTATGTCAGAGCTGGAAGGTACCTAAAAGCTCATCTAATCTAATCCCTTCATTTTAAAGATAAGGAAACCAAGCTCTGGGAGGGGAAGGGACTTGCCTGAGGACTGACATGCAAATGGTAAATAGCATAGTCAGGATTCAAACTCGGGCTTTTCCACTGCAAATCCACTGCTTATGCTGTCTTCTCTGGAATCTGCTCAGCATAGAACATCCCTATGACCTCAGGGGAATAGCAGCCATTTGGTGTCACTTTCTGGTACCCTTTTGATTTCTGTGGCCTTTTTGCCTGAGACTCTTATCTTGAAGGTCTAGAATCTGAGTGTCCCTGACCCCCATTCCCACTGGGCCTTAGTTCTCACCTTCGGAGTCCTCACCTCAGGCTCATTATCTGATAGATGTTGGTAGAAACTGAGAGACTGCATGAAAAGCAGGCATAATCCTAAAAAGTCTAAAAGACTAAAAAGTCACCTATCAGCAAAGGCATTCCCTCAGCATCCCATGGAAGGTTCGGGACCTGGAGGCTAACCATAGTATAGAAGCTGTAATGGGAACCTTTAATTTATTCATGTGCTAGCAGATATTTCCAGGAAATCCTCAGCATTTTCTCAGGGGCCATCAAATTCCACTGGGTCCATATGTACTCTCTTCCACATTATGTATGTATGTGTTGATGCTCAAGGCCCACTTCAGCTCAAACTTTGTTTGGGAGGAAGTACCAACTATTCCTGAAGATCATTAATATCTGACACCACCCATGTCTGTGATTTTCTTGGGGGAAACTATACAGAACTAATTTTCTTCCTTCTCTGTATAGGTACAAGTATCTTCTAAGTGTTACAGGGGAAGAACTAGAAATCTGTTTATTTCTTAATTAATGAAGGGCAAGGTCCCAGAATCTTAGTTTGAAAACCCAGAGTTGAATCCATAATGTAAGGTTTTTATTCACATACCAAATATTTGGTAAGTGGCTTCAGTCTGTGGTATGCCATGCTAGGTTATGCCAAGGAAGGTATAGTAATGTATAAGACACAGTCTCTGTATTTAGGGAACCCACATTCTAATAGAGGGAATAAGATAAATATGTAAATGATACAAAGGAGACGATGAAGTATAATACCATAAGGAAAAGACAGTGTGTTTTATTTACTATTGTAGGGAAAGGAAGAGTCACTTCCCGCTGCAAAAATCAAAGAAAACTTCCTAGACAAGGGGCATTTGAGTGGGTCTTCAGGGGTGGGTAGGATTTTTTCAGGTAGGTATATGGATGGGGAGGATGGCATCCAGAAGGAGGGAACTGTCTGAGGAAAGGCAAGACAAAGCAAATAATCCATTCTGGCTAGAGCAAATGTGGGAGATGAGGCTAGAAAAGAATAATGGGACCAAACTGTGGGTGGGTGGAGAGGGTGGTACTGGGAGAGACTTTGAATACCTGGATTTGATTCAGTGATAAAGATGTTGATGAATGATGAAAGTACCTTATATCTGTTAAATACTTTTATAAATTCCTTAACATATATTGAGTCTTTTGATCCCCTTAACATCTGTGTAATATAAATAAAGCAAATATAATTATACCTACTTTATGTAGATAAGGAAACTGAGTATCAAAGGGATAAGTTACTTGCACTGGGTGACATGTCAAGTCTCAGAACTAGGACTCAAACCTAGGTCTTGTAAGTCCATGTTTTGTGCTCTTTCCCTGTGACCATGCTCCCATAGGCAGGAAGTAGGGAATCATTGTGTGTTTTTGAGAATGGGAATTAATAGTGTGGCCAGTCCTGGGCATGCCTATTAGTTGGGACATGTTGTGTAAAGGTTCTCTACTCTCTCATCTTAACCTGATTTTCCAGCCTGATCTCCCATTGTTCTCCTATATATTTTCATTGTTATTGACTAATGTTATTAATGAGGTTGCTTGAATAAAGGTATAGATACTATTCATTGTACTTTTAAAATGACACAAAGATAAGAGGGGTAACTAAGACATTGGATAATTATCAGGATCCAAAAAGATCTTTGACAACCTGGAATATGGGCCTGAATCTAATAAGGTGAAACTCACAAAAGCTGAAAGTAAAGTCTTACATTCAGAATCAAATAATCAACTTCAGATGTCCAATATGGAGAAACATGATTAGATAGCAGCTATTCTGAAAAAGACCTGGGGTTTTCAGTGGACTGCAAGCTCATTATGAGCTGTGTGGTGTGGCAGCCAAAAAAGGCAAATATAACCTTGGGCTATGTGCATAGGAAGGCACCATTTCAAAGCCTAGGGAGCTTATCATCCCCTTGTATTCTGCCCTTGTCAAACCTCATCTGGAGTACTGTGTAGAGTTCTGGTGCTGTGGTTTAAGAACATTAATAAGTTAGAGCCTCCAGAAGAGGGTAACCAGAATGGTGAAGGACCTTGAGACCATGTCATAAAAGGATCTGTTGAAGGATATAAGTTTGATTAGCATAGAGAAGACTCAGAGGGTCAGGGGTGAAAGGGATGGGAATACAGTTGTCTTCAGGCCTATGGAGGAGTTAACAAACTTGGGGTGGAGAAGGTTGGTCCCAAAGGTCAGAACCAGGAATAATGGGTAGAAGTTGGCCAAAGAAACTAATTTAGGTTTGATGTCAGGAAAAACTTCCCAACAATTAGAGCTGCAAAAATAAAGTAGATCGCCTCAAAAAGAGTTGGTCCTACTCAGTGCAAGTCTTCAAACGGAGTTTGGATGACCACTTCTCAGGAACATTACAGTAGCGATTCCTGTCAGTGATCAGACTAAATGGGGATGGAGCTTCCTTCCAGCTCTAGAATTTTATACTTATGTGATTCTTTGGAATAATGAATATAGGTCCAGCCTTGGAATCAGAAAAACCTGGGTTCAAATTTTGCTTCTGACATATACTAGCTATGAGACCATGGTCACCTCACTTAACTTCTAAGTGTCTCTTAGGTCACTCTCTAAGATGTGTGTGTGTGTGTGTGTGTGTGTGTGTGTGTGTGTGTGTGTGTAAACTTATATATAAATGAGATGCCAGTCTACATTGGTAGAGAGAGTATTCTCACCAGAAGTTGTGTACACTGACAAAATCAGAGGTCTAGACCAAAGAAAATATTATTAATAATCATCAAGTAACATGCAAAGGGCATGTTATAGGGGGAAAAAATAGTAGGAGTTCTCATGATACCCTAGAAAGAGCATCAGATTTAGAGCCATACACTCTGCTATCTACTTTGTGTGTGATCTGGGGCAAGTTACTTAAAAAAGGGATGAGAGAAAGTAGGAAGTCCTAGGAAGGTTGCTGATGAGAGCCAGATCTGGATTTCCAGGATTCTAAGAGTTAGCTCCTTTTCAATATGGTGCATTGCTGAGTTCCCTGAAGCCCTGAGCAATACCTAAAAAGGGTCAAGACTTCCAAGAAAGATTCTATAAAGGCAATGTCAACCACATCACCCACCCAGGGCGGCCACGTTTGTGACTCCATTCTTAGCCCCCCTCCCGGTGAAGGAAGCAAACGTAGGCTTATTAAAGTTTAAAGCATTAGGCTGGGAGGTGGTACAAGCAGAAAGCAAACTGCTTGAGAAACAAAACTGTTTTTCATTTTGTCTTTTTAACTCTAACACCTATCACAGTGCCTTGCACATAAATGCTTATTGGATCAGATGAGTGTGTGTGCACATGCAATGTATGCATTTTTGCATGTGAAATGAAAAGAAATGAATGCTATAATAGGTTACATAGGGCAGTGACTTCATGGGCAGCTTTATAATGATGCTAACATCAATGTTCTGTGTCTTAAGGCCCATGCTGTCCCTTGTCCTATGACACATTAATCTGAGCTATCACAAAATCATAGACTTAGCTCTGAAAGAAATGTTCGAGGCTATCCATTCCAGTGTGGCTAAGCTGAAATTAAAATCCGGTCCTTTGACTACAAACTGGTTCATTCCACTTTGCCATGTTCAGTGTTGCTTATCTCTAGCCCTGTCTTATCCAGCTTTTCCTCCTGAACACTAAGACCAATTATGTGCCTCTGCAATGAATTTCTCTGGCCTTACCTTGTGCACTTGCTAAGATGAGTCATCAGACATAATCTCTCTAAGACCACATAGTTATATCTCAGGGAAGGCTGAGAATGAGACTGTTTATGCAACCTACCTCTTAAGAATAACTTGATGTTTTGAAAAATAGATGATCTCACTGGTGTTGGGAACACTGGTGGTGTTCCTCCATCAATGAAGATTATTATCTATCCATGTGTCATGATTTGCCATGGCCAAAACTTTTATCTGGTGGTCAAATATCTGATGATGGGCATCTCTGAACTTAGGACTGGTCTTTGTATGACAAGAGTCCAGGATCCTCTCCATATCACTCTGAGGCAGCAAAGGAAGATTTAGTGGGGGACCTCCCAAGATAAGATAAAATCATAGATTTGTGCATCTGGAAGGGGCCTTATAAGATTACTTAATCTGATCCCCTCACTTTACAGAGAGAAAAATGAGTTACAAACATAGGAATTAGCTTTTCCGAAGTCAAGTAATGAGTCAAGCACACAGCTGGGACTGGAAAGCTGACATATCTAGTCCCCGACAATTTCTATGTTACTATTTCTTGTAACCGATAACTTTTCTTCAGGATTTTATCCCTGGCTAAGAATTACCACGGCCTACAGGGGATCGAGGTAAGATCCAACCATAACAAGATCATGAATTCTAGCCCTCCTTTATTCCCAACACCTTTTTATTGAGTGCTTTGCCAACATCCCCTAGTCCCTGTCAGTATGCAATAGTGTCCTATAGTGTAAGGCCTGTCTTACATTATGATTCATGTGAGAAAGACACTTGTGATTTCACTGATAACAGATCTTACCTCTTTGTGACTTAGGAGATAAATATGTGGTTCTTACTTGAAACCCATAAAAGTAACTTTCCCAGAGTTGCATGGCTAGTGTCAAAGGTCACATATGACCCAGGTCTTCCTGATTCCAAATCCAGCGTTCTATGTGCCATGATGCCTCTCTAGCTTCTGATACCAGTGTGTAAAGCATGGTTTCTAATTTTGAAGCGAATTCTTAACACTTACAATTATCACACATAATACACTTAGTTTAAACAGACACTACATAAAACAAATCAGTAAATTGAGGGGATAACCCCTATTGAGCCTCATAATTCATACCACAGGCCTTCTATCCATATATTTAAGTATTATTATTAACAGCAATAGCTCCCACTTGTGTAGAACATTAAGATTTGTAAAGCACTTCCCTCATGCTGAACCTGTGAAGTAGCTAAAGCAGATTTTCCTGTTTTACTGTTAAGGAAACTGAGGCTTAGAAAGGTTATGTAGATTGCCCAGGTCATACAGCTGGTGAGGTCAGAGGTGTAATTCCAGCCAAGTTTTTCTGATTCTCTGCCTAGTGTGATCTTTCCATTATACCTCACTGCCATTACGTGGCTCAGGATGGTACTGGTTTTCAGTAGCTAGGTAGAAAAATCTTCATTTCCCCCTCTTGATGCCCCTTTCTAAAAGGGGATTTTGTGACTTAATTATTTTCATTCCTTGCTAGACTAAATAATTAGGGGAAGGGACTGTTTTCCATAAGGATGTGAAGTTCCGACTTCATGGATTTTGTTCTGCTAATGGAAACTCTACACCTCAAATAGCCAAGGGACTTTCAAAATGAGTTAATGCCTCAAAATGAAATTTCTTAGGCTGATGTTTGTAGCTTTCTTTACATCTAAAAAAAAAAGTTAGCTTTTTTTTTCCAAGTGTGATAAACTTAAAATGAAAAACA
Organism: Petaurus breviceps papuanus; assembly: GCF_028583685.1. Classification (NCBI taxonomy): domain Eukaryota; kingdom Metazoa; phylum Chordata; class Mammalia; order Diprotodontia; family Petauridae; genus Petaurus; species Petaurus breviceps. Next base: position 24,288,389 of record NW_027185694.1, on the reverse strand, counting down.
GGTGACTGATTAAAAATGAGAACATTGTTGAATGTGCAGCTTAATTGGGTGTGAGCCTGTAAGTTGATGGAAATGGATATTTATAGATGCTAAATGTGGCCAACATGACTGTCCAGTTGATAATTCATAAAGCTCTTACCATCACAGATTAAACTATTACCATCTCTACTTAAGAAATGAGAATATGCTTTAGAGTATTGTGCCAGCAACAAAGGAAAAACAAAGTTTATTTGACTTTTTTAAAGCCTTTACCTCCACCGAGACAATTAGTGTACATACACATGTACACAGCACTTCTGCCCTTGTAGAGGTGCTCAAGCCGTGGAAAGCTGGGACACTGGCCGCCAAAGCAATAGATTTGGAGTAAAAAGACCTAGATTCAAATCTTGGTGTCTTAGAGACCTATGCCAGGCATTATCATTGGATTTTTCAGATGACATGGAATTGAGAGGGACAGATAACATACTGGAGGATGGAATCAGCATCCAAAAATATTTTGACAGGCTGGAGTGCTGGGTTGGATTGAGTAAGATGTAATTAAATAGGGGTGAATGTAAAATATACATGGGTTCAAATAATCAACTTTATAACTATAGTGAGACAGCAATTTATCTGAAAAAGATGGCGAAGTTGCATTGGACTACAGCTCAGTATGAGTCAGCATTGTGACGTGATGGCCAAAAACAGCTTCCAAGAGTGAGCGGGGGAGAGTCCTTCTGACTATGTTCAGTTTGGACGCCACAGTTTCAGGACATCAATAAACAGAAAAGAATTCAGAGGACAGTAACTAGGATGGTGACCGCACCTGCATCTACATCACGAGAAGATAAGTGGAAGCATATGGGGAAGGGGAGCTTGGAGAAGACTCAGGAGGACCATGGTGGCTGTTGTTAAGTATTTCAAGGGCCATCATGTAGAAGAGAACCTTGTTCTGTTTGTCCCCAAAGGGCCAAACAAAAGAGAAATGGGTAGAAGCTGAAAAGAGGCAGATTTAAGCTTGATGTCAAGGAAAACCCTCTAACCACTCAGGTTATCCAAAAGTGGACTGAGCTGTCTCCAGAGATGGTCAGTTCCTCCTAAGTGGAGGCCAGATGGCTTCACTCTGGTATCTGGTAGTTGGGAGTTTCTTTTTGGTGTGGGCTGGCCAAGATACCCCTGAGTTCCCTCCAGACTCAGAAAGTTGCTGTGGTCCTGTGACCTCCACTCTCCTAACTCATTATTTCTGTGACTTTGGGCCTGTCATTTAATGTCCCTGAGCCTCATTTTCTTCATCGATCGAGGGGGGAGGGTAGAGTAGATGACCTCTAAGATCTCTTGCAGCTTGAAAGTCCTTGATCCCAAAAGCATGTTTGCAAGGTATGCCCCTCCCCAACAGAATATTAGCTTCCTCCATATGGCCCAAGTCATGAATCCCTGCCCATTCCGCCCTGCATGGACTGCTGGTCAAATTTCATAAAGCTCTTTGAAGCACTGAACTGTGAGCTTCATGAAAGGAAGGCAACAGTCTCTCAGTTAAAGGACAGATATCCAGAAAGCAGTTTCTATTCATGTCTATGTCTTCCAATGAAAAGAGCTTCAAAATCAATGTCCTGTAGCATTCTGCTGATTCTAGGGGGGGGGGGGGGGGGGCGAGGGGCTACAGAATTTTTAATAGCCCATAGTTCTCTAGAACCTTAGGGTTTGCAAAATGCTTTATTCCCAACACCCTGTGAGGCAGATGGAGGCAAATAATATCGCCATTCTATGCATTTCACAGAAGAAAAGAGACTTCCCTACTGGTCACATGGCAGTATGAGAGCTAAGATTCAAACACAGGTCTCTTCTATGATACCATGCTGTCGCAGGGAGAGGTGGTTGGCTCGACACAAAGGCTTGCTCTCAGGCCAGGGACCAGCTTCTGAGAGCTTTCTTAGCTACAAACCAGCCAAAACTTGTCTGGGAACAGATTCAGAAAAAAGAATCCTAAGATCATAGATGTAGAGATGGAAAGAATTTGGGAGGTCATTTAGTACGGTCCCTTCATTTTAGAAGGGAGAAGACTGAGGTCCAGAAAAGAGAGGTGATTATCCTAAGGTCACACAGGTAGCAAATTCCATATTGGAATTTGAGTCTTGTGACTCAAAATGTAATGATTTTTCCAATGAGCCATGTTCAACTTCCCACCTTCCTAAATTCACACTTGTGCCTGCCATTCCTTAGATTTAATGTGAGACCTGGGCTCTAATCACTTTCCTATTACTTGTTGTTCTTCAGTGGTTTCAGTCATATCTGACTCTTTGTGACCCCATTTAGGGTTTTCTTGGCCAAGATACTGGAGTGATTTGCCATTTCCTTCTCCAGCTCATTTTACAGATGAGGAAACCGAGGCAAACAGTGTTAAGTGACTTGCCCAGGAGTAAGTGTCTGAGACTAGATTTGAACTCAGGTCTTCTGTCTCCAGGCATAACCTCTTTTACTAATCCTTGTATAAATCACAACCTTTCTGAATTTCTTCAGTGAAATGGATAGAAGTGATGCCTAGAGTCTTTTGTGGTTATTTGACTACCTGACCTCATGAGATTGTTGTGAGGCAGATACTAGATAAGGAGGCTCTCCTGGGAGAAGAAACTCCCTGTACCAATGCAGACCAGTCCCTTCTCTGAAACTTACAATCTTAGGGAGTTGATTGAGATGTTAAGTGACTTCCCAGAATCCCAGAACCAATATGAGTCAGAGATAGAACTTGAACCCAGACCTTCTGACTCCAAGGCTGGCTCTCTACCCATTATACCACACTGCCTCTCATAAGGAAAATGCTTTTTAAACCTTGAAATACTATAAAATTGTGAGTTCTTATTAATTATTACTAATCTGTACGATTCTCTATTAATTACCTTTAAGATAAAATACAAATTCTTTACCTGACACTATTTGGATTCACACTGCCTTCATACCCTTATTTCACATTATTCTCCTTCAAGCTGTCTGTATTCCAACCAAATGGATTCCTAGCTGCCCCTTGAGCTCATCCTGCTTTCTCCTACTGGAATGAACTTCCTCTTATCTCCATCTGTTGAAATTCTCTTTTCCCTTCAAGGCCCACCTAAGGAGCCTTCTCTTAGGGATCTGCTGCTCTTCTCACTGCATGTTATCATTCTGTCTCTGAAAAATATGTTAACGGTGATTTGTTTGAATCATTTATTGACCCTTCTTACCTTATATCTTACATGTGACCATGTTTCATCCCCTATTAAATTATAAGCTCCTTGGGACCAGTGATATGTCTGATCTACCTTTGTATCTCCTACAGAGCTTTGCAGGTAGTAAGCACTTAATAAATGGGAAAACGTGGAGCCCTAAAGTATTTTACATGTACAAGTATGTACGATACATGGTAGAACATGAGGAAGGCAATGGAGAAATCAGGGTAGGCTCTTAAGGTGGACCTATTATTTCAAGTGAACTGTGCTAAGCCCTCAGGGAGATAACATGATGCAGATAACTTGAAGTCACAATAATAAACATTTTGTACTAAGTGCACTAGTTATGAGACAGATATATTGGATGGAGCCTTGAAGACATGAAAACCTGGGTTCAAGTTTGAGTCATGCTAGCTGTGTTGTTGATTTTTTAAAATTATTGGTATTTTTATCAATAATAATAAAATTATTGTTTTTTAGTCTGACCTTTATAATAAACACTAAGTGAAATGAGCATTTCTATATATGAAGTTAAACAGAAAATTAAAGGCTTGGGCATGAAACTGAATTTCTCTTAATATACAGCTTGCTTTTTCTTTTTGAGTATATAATAAATTTAGCGTATAACTTTCAAAGTTTTCCTGTTTATCACTATTTCCTCCTGGCCTTCCTTCTGTTCTCTTCTGTGCATTTTTTTTAATGACCCTCTTTTCTCTTCTTTCAATTTTTCATTTTATTTTAGTCAGTCCTATCACAATTACCCTTTCCCCTTTCACTACCCCCCCCCATGGAAAAAACAAATAACAAAATACAAACCCCTTATAATAAACATGCATAAGCTTCCTACCTTGGCCATTTCTAAAATGTTATACTTCATTGTATTCCTTGAGACCATCACCTTTTGGACAGGAGGTAAGATTCTTCTAGAACAGAGGCTCCCAAACTTATTTGACCTGCAGTCCCCTTTAAAAAAAAAAACAATTACTCAGCATCCCCATGGAAATTTACTTTCTTTAACCCTTTAATGTGTTTTTTTTAAGTTACATCATTTCAAAAAAATATATAATATTTTTAAATGACGCATCTTAAATTTAATAATTTATTGTAAATTTGTGGGGGTTTTCCTGCAATAAAATTTCGATGACAAAATATTGTGTCATATAACCGTATACTATCCTATTGTAAACAAATCATTGCATGCACATATTCTTCCAATGCATGCTGGACTTCCCTGACAATGTGAGCCATGCTCACCTGCCAGCACCTGCTTGTAAAGATCTGTCAATGGACTTGACCACTGATCAGTTACAACTTGCATTTTGTGGGTTTATTTTGAAAATAATGTAATCACTATGACTTTAACTCCGTTATATGACAGATGAAACATGTATGAGCGATTTTTCAAAATTTTCTTCTCTTATTTCCTTATGCTTCCACTGTCCCCTTATTTTTATTCAATACTCTGCAATTGCACCTAAGACTGCTACTGCCCCCTGGGTCATTCCAGCACCCTCCAGGGGTGGTGTCACCCCCTTTAGGAACTTAAGTGTCTAGAATCATGATTGGTCATTGACTAGATTAGAATTCTTAAATCTTTCTTTGCTTGTCTTCACAATGTTTTGGTTATTGTATATAATATTCTATTGGCCAGCTTGCTTCCTTCTGCACTAATTCCTTCGTGTCTGCCTACCAGTACAAGCAGCTTGAATACTGCACTACCTGGTCATGGGCTAGGGTTCAAGCAGGGTTGCCCAGGCATTGAGCTGACTAGGCACTCATCAGGCCCTATTTCCCACTCTGGCTCAGACTAGCCAATACTGGCACCTCTGTGGTCCTGTCTCCTCTTCTAAGTGCTTGCTTACATACTAGGCCTCCTGCCTACCCTGACTTGTTTCTTCTCAGAGCCTTTGCTCTGGTCACAAGGTCTCCTTGTGAAGTCCTGGACTGGATGGAGGAGCTCAAACCAATTTCTCTGTGATTTTCTTTATCATTGTTTCAGCGGGTACAATTTTAGAGTTTTATGAGTGAAATAGGTTCTTGTAGGTCCTGACATCCCACCATCTTAACCAGATGTTCCCTTGTTGAGTATAGATTGATCATGATCATGGGTAAGTCACAATCTCTCAGTAACTCAAGTCAACTCTCTCAAATTATAAATTGCCAATCTGTATCAGTGAGAGAGCATCTGCATAGGAATTTCCTTATACTAATAAAATCATAGGTCTTGGCCAAAAAAAAAAAATGCTAAAGCAGTCTGAGGAGAAAGCTCTATACTGAATGAGAAGGCCCAGGAAAGCATCCTTAAGGAGCTATTATTTAGGTTGGGTTTTGAAAAACTGGTAGAAAAACAATGAGGCACAGTTTACTAACTGATTCTTGTGTATTTTCACTTATACAGGAACTAGGAAGAGGGCACATTCTAATTTCACTCTTTAAACCACCCTCAGCCTCATTATCAGAATCAAGGACCTTGTAGTCTCTTCTTATAAAGATGCGTAGTGTCTTTGTATATCAAACACTCCATCTCACACTTCAAAATTCATCCCAGTGATTGAGATTGGCCAAGTCATTTCTATTAAAGGCCCTTTGCTTACCTAGACTGGCTAAGTAGCGTACCACTAAGAATTCCCAAGGGAAATCAAGGAAAGCTATCATCTACACTGATCTCACTAGCCTCCAGTACCTCATGAAGAATTTCTTGGCTGCAGCCAGGGCAATATTGGATTATCTGGATAACAGTTGTATCTTAAGAAATTCTAGGTAAGTATGCAAGCGGTGGCTGGTTATGAGTTATTTCAGTAACTCTAGAACTGTAATTCAAGACCAAAGGCATGCCACAAAGGAAGCTCCAGTGTTATTTCAGCTCTAGTTGCCAAGTTTTCTCTTTGCCTGTGTACACATTCCTTCAATTTTCCCTCTTGTCTTGTTGTTACAGATAGCATTTCTAGCATTATGTTAAAAAAATTAATTGATTATGGACATCTTTGCTTTATCCCTGATCTTATTGGAATAGCCTCTAATTTATCAATACTACAGTGTTTCTGACTCAGCTTTAGGATGATATTATTTACAATATTAAAGAGAATTTTGTTTATTACTATGCTATTTAATGTTTTTTTTAAACAGGAATACATTGTATTATGTCAAAAGCTTTTTCTCCAGTCATTGATAGAACATGGTTTTGATCATTTTTATTACTATATGGTCTATTATAATTTTCCTGATACTGAACTAATCTTGCACTCCTGCTGTAAATCCTACCTGTTCATAATATATATTTAGAAACTAAACAAGATAATGGGGAGACACAGCAACTGGGGTGCTTGGAAGAAAATCAGGGATTCTGAGAAGTGGAAGTGAGAAGTACATTCCAGGCATGGGAGACAGCCAGTTCAAGGGCACAGAGACTGGAGATGGTGGCATTGTGAAAAGCAAGAAGGCAAGTCAAACTCAACTGTAGTGAAGGGCAGCATTGTATAATAAAACTGGAAAGGTGGGTTAGTGAAGGGCTTTAAATGCCAAACAGAAGAGTTTAGACTTGATTCAGGAGGCGATCACAATGATATGGCCAGACCTGGGCTTTAGGACAATCCCTTTGTAGCTATTTGGAGGCACTGAAGAAGGGAGAAGATTGAGACAAGGAGAACAAGGGAGAAAGCGCTTCTGCCTTTGGGGAGACTGTGCATGGCTTCATGGAGGCAGGGCCATTTAGATATTTGTGGTACCTTTTTTTTTTTAAAGCAATCAGGGTTAAGTTACTTGCTCAAGGTTACATGGCCAGTTATTATTATTTTTGTGTGGGTGCTGAGTATCTGAGGCCGGAACTGATCCCAGGTTTCCCGACACTGGTACCTGCACTCTTACTCACTGCGCCACCTGGCCGCTCCTGTAGCACCTTTTTACATGGCCCAGTAAAGTCTTCTAAAATAAGGCATCTCTCTACTTGTTCTGTAATGTCATGTGGTGGTTCAGCCCTAACCTGTGTGCTTCCACAGTCTCTTAGGACAGGTAAATCCCAGGGCAGCCTTCACACCTGCTGCTGCTGATGCAGAGGAGGGATCATTGGGCCACCAGGCAATGCAGTGCTATTGATAGAAGCAGGACCTGTCTAACTACTCTAGTTTTCAATGGGTTACTGATGGAACTTCAAAGACATTCCTAGCAGGACTAGGGATGGCCCTCCTCTCTAAGCCTCCCATCAAATGGAAGGAAATTAAACAGTCATAGCTCTTCATCTTAGATACCCATGACAGGAAGAAGAGGGAGGGTGGGGGTGGGGGCAGTATTTTAATGATCCATCAAAGCTCTCTGCTTCTTAGACCAGCCTGGAACTGAAATCTTCCTCGAACACAGAACCATGGAGAAGGCGCTTCTCACATTTGCTTCTTTAAAGTACTGTTGCTTTCTAGTGATCTCTCAAGTCTTTCAATTACAATTAAGTACAAAATCCAGAAATAGAAAGATAGAAATGAGGAAAGAGAGAGAAAGAAAGAGAGAGAGAGAGAGACTGTTTTGGCTTATACCCTCCCCTGTCACCCTGTCAACCATTAATTCTGACAGAAAACACGGTTCCTGTTTTTTCCCTCCAAAAAGCTTTCAGCTGTTAGCAGGAGACAGCTGCGCCCTCTGGAACTAATTACAGCTGTCTGAGAGATTTAGGCTCCAATCGTAACAACTCGAATATTGCTGCTAATTTTTAACACGTACAGTTGGAAAACGTCATAATAGTCTGATATATGAGAGAATCACAAAAGTTCAGTGGCACAGCTGCTACTGGGCATCTGGCAGCATGAATTGGGGGATATTGATTGAAGAAATGGTGCTTATTATTCTTAGAGCTTTCTTTCCCAGTGACCACATGATTTCATGGAGCTGACGGGGCAGGAATGATGGAGTGTGTGTGCCCCTACACCCAGCGAACAGCTTGCCTTCTGCAGATGGTATTTTTCTGCCCCTGGCACTCATGTTCAAGGCCCAACCCCTTTCCTTAGCCTCTAGGCTGCCCCTGTACTCCCAACTCAGCAGCCAGAGCTGAAATAACACTGGGGGTTCCCCTGTGGCAAGCTTTTGGCTTTGAATTCCAGTGCTAGGATTACCAAAATAACCCACAATCATCCACTGCTTGCACACCCACCCTGCATCTCATTAGATAATGCCATTACCCAGATAACCCAGCCTTGCCCAGGGTGCAGCCAGGAAACTCTGCATCTTCTTCTAAAGCAGGAGGGGATGAATCATTAGGCCGCAAGGCCTGTTGTTTGAAGCCACGTTTCATCTTTGCGGCAGCACTTTGCTAAATTACTCAAAATTATTTATCATTTGTATTTCCTAGTGATCTTCCCCTGGGAGATGCATGGCTATCATTCAGTCTGCTCCCTCCCTGGTCTGCGAATCCTTGGCTTCAAGAAGAAGCCATATGGTGAGGGTCAACAAGGAGGCAGAGCCCATGTGTAAAGGTTTCTGGAGTCATCTGGCTGAGCACAGAATTGGTCATTTAGAACAGGTGAGGAGTCTGCTCCTCTGGTGAACCTGGGTGAGTTAAAACCACATGAGATCATTAACTCTCCCAGAGCCTCAGGACGACTGGGCAGCTGTGACCTATCCTGAGCTAATGGCCTTCTCATGTTATCAGTGAAGTACTATTTGTCCACCTAAAGAGCTATACTTTCCACTTATTCTTTTCAGTCCAGCAAACATTTACAAAGTTTCTATTGTGTGTTTAATTAACACTGTGTTGGGTCAATGGGCAAGATGTAGAATAGAAAGAAGTCTCAGTCCCTGCCTTCAAGGAGCTTTACTCTATTAGGAGAATATGCCACTTATAGAAATAACAGCAGGTAAACATGTTAAGAGTGTTTAATGTTAAGAGAAAGCAAAGTACCACAAAAAGTCCAAGAGGAAAAGTGACAATGGTGGTGATAAGGAAAGGCTTCCTGGAGGTGGTGGTTGTGATGGGCCTTAGAGGATGGGTAAGAATTCTACAAGGGGAGTGAGAGCATTGCAGGCTTAGGGGATGTTCTGAGCAAACACAGGGAAACCTCTGTGGACTTTTCTAAATTTTGTTGATTAGTTAATATCAGGATCATCATTTGTGGAAGCAAAGGTCAAATTACCCATCCAGGCCCCATCACAAAATCAGTCTGTGTTTGTAGCAGGTTTGCTTATTGCAAGATTCTCGGACCTTCACTAGATGTTTGTGTCATATTGAGAGTAATCAAGTCAGAAGAAAGATCTATAGCAGCCTTCTTGGTGAGACGTCTAGATATGGACACACACATTTATATATCTATACAAATGTACATAAATCTATATTGTATGATGTGTATAATACAGGGTAAGTGCACCATGGAAGGACAAGCAAAGCGATATGTGAAGTCCAAAGGAGGAAGAATCCTTTTCAGAGAGAGATTGAGAAGGAAGACTCCCAAAGAATGTGGCATTTGATGTGGGCTTTAAAGGATAGGAAGTAAAGGAACAGCCAGAGGTAACTATGGGAACAAAGACAGACCAAAAGGCAGCTGGGTGACTCCGGACAGAATGCAGACCTTAGAGTCAGGAAGACCTGCCTCAAATACTTCCTGTGGGACTTCACCTTCCTCATCTGTAAAATAGGGATAATAACAGCACTGGATAGAATGAAATAACAATAATATTTTTCATATAGAGTTAGAAAATCACAGACAATGCAGGGTAGATGGTACCTACTTGCAGCTAAGAGTTTCTGATAGGACTAGGCTACAAGAAGCAGTGAAATAAACAATACACACAGGAGGAGCCTATGTCTTTGCAGTGGTGTGAATTCCAGGATGTCAGAAACACATCTTCTGCTGCTTCTGTCCCTTCTGCCACCCCATCCCCATTCCCGGCCTGTTAGGAAGTGGGATTGGGAATTCTCCTTGCTCTGAGTCATTGCCTGGGATGGGAGCTCCTTGTGGAGGTGGGGGCTGGGAGGGAAAGAGATCGAGTTTGAGTGGAAACTGGAGAGGATGAGGGCAGAGCAGAAGCCTAAGGCCTCTCCCAGCATATCCCAAGAGACACTTATCAGTCAAGGACAGCTTCCTATTACTTCCTTACTCTTTCTGTGGGGGCTCCAGATATCAGCTAATTCAACAAGCATGTGTTTCAACAACTTTGTGCCCGGCACTAAACATACAAAACAAAAACAAGGCCTCCGGCTTCAAGGAATTTACATTGGAGAGGAGAAGGGAGAGAATATGAACCGAAGTAAATCGCTGAGTGTCTGATTTGGAAAGGCCTTTAGAAGTCATGTAGTCTGAGACAAGGAAACTGAGGCCCAGAGAAACAGAGTCATCTTTCAGAGGTTGTACAGTAAAAGAGAATAGCCAAGATCCTATCCCCTCCATCACACCTTCTCCTGGCACTGATCTGGAGCAGAGTTTGTCATTCACAGGCCTCCCTTTGAAGACCTCCTCAGACTTTTTACCATGGGCACCAATGGGAGGCACACAAAGGCTCTCTCCTCTGCCTCCCTTTCTTTTTAATCTTCTGGAGGAAAGAACAAAGGCATATGCAGAGGATGATGGTGGTACTCTGGGTACATCAAGCACTGAAATGAGATTCATCTACGTACATTTCAGAGCAAACTCTGTGAGTCTCCTAAGCATTGCGAGAATTGAACCCAAAATCATGAGACCTAGGTTAAAATCCCTCCCCTGATATTCAGAACTATCTGCATAACTATGACCAAGTCACGTCATGCCTCATTTTGCCTCAGTTTCCTTATTTGTAGAACTGGTATAACAATCACACTACTTCACAGCATTGATTCTAGTAGCATGTGCGTAAAGTACCATATAATGTCCACTTTTATCACTGTTCTTATTCATAGTTTCTGGGGCCAGAGATAGGAAGTGAGAATTAGGATGGGGTTTTTGAGGATTCAAGGATTTAGGTATAGGGAGGTAGGGTTGGGGTGAGATGAGGGATGACACTGAGACTGAGAATTCCACCAGCTACACCTGTATTGAGTCCAGGGCAGAAGCAAGCCTTGGGGAAGAGAGAGGGAGCAGCTGAATGGCCTGGTCACTACCAGCCCTGCCTCTGTAAATGGACTAGCAGTCACCAGGTAGAGTGGAGGGGGGGGTGGGAAAGGAGGGGAAGGAGGCCCAAAAGCACTAGTAGGGAAAGGGAGCCAATCCCACTGAGCTGTGCATCGGGCGCGCGTTCCAGGATGGGTGTGTGTACAAAAATTAAGCCCTGCCATGACTGTTAATGTATCTGTCGGGTTACACTATCCCGTACCTTGAGACAACTCTCTAATATGCTGGACATTTGCATCTCTCTTTGGGGTAGACCTTGTAAACAAATGGTAATTTAGTCTCCCTCTGAAATAAAAGCCCTAGTTGCCAAGGGTGGCTGCAGCTAAGTTGGAGATGCCCCAGGAGGCTGAAGAGAGGCCTTCTGCAGGGACTCCATGGCCCAGATCTTTATCTCCCCCACTTCGCTAGGGTTCACTGGGCCTCCTCACTTTGAAAACATGCTGGTTTGAGACTTGCCTTACTCATTCTCAGGCCAGATCAAAAATCTCTTGTAGGAGTGAGCATAGATTGACTTATCTGTTTCCCAGTTGGAAGGTGTTGAAAAAAATGATAGTGTTTAAACAGTTTCAGGTGCAATTTTGGGTTACCAAACTTATGGAGAGAAAAATGTTAATATTGTGAAAGCTGAGATGTGAGAGTCAGTTAATCTTCAGTGTGAATTGGTGATGAATTGTTATTATTGGGGGGAATATTTTAAAACAGATGAAATATTTAAAGTTTATAAAATCGTTCCAGAACATGTGTCTTCCTGTCATTTCTTTTCATATGTGTGTTTTACTTGGCAGCCAAAAAACAATTGCGTAGTAAAATGGAATGTGTTCTTGACGGCATTATCTTTTTGGACGCAGTATTTGTTTCATCCCTGGCCCTCAAAGTCTTCTCCAGGCATGGACCAATTCTCCCAGGACCTCTATGTAATAATGAGGTCATAGGGACCTCTTTTTCAGGAGAAGTTTTAGAGCAGTGTGGTATAGTGGGAAAATCACTGGGCTTGGAATCAAAGTAAAGGGAGGCACCGCACTGGAGTTCCCTACACAGAATCACAAATGCTTCCTTTTTTTGTTTGTTTCCTTGGGATTTGCATCATCCATCTCAGAAATAATAATTAAATAATAATAGTAAAAGTATAATAATAAATGATAGCTAACATGGTAGCTAATAATGTGCTAACCACTCCAAAAATCTTTCAGTTGATCCTCACAGCATTCCTAGGAGGTAGTTCCTATTAGTATCCCCATTTAATAGATGAAGAAACTGAGGCAAACAGAAGTTAATTAAGTAACTTATCCACGGTCACTCAGCTAGTAAGTGTCTAAAGGTGGATTTGAACTTGGGTCTCCTTGACTCCAAGACCAGCACACTATCTGCCATTAGCTGCCACTGAGTTCATGTTAGTTGGGTTCCAGATGATGCTTTTGCACTTGATTTTGTCCAGATCTGTGATTTGATCCATAAGGGGAACTCCCAGTGTAGAAATTCCTTTTCAGGATACAAATTAGCAACTCATTCCTAACTCAAGTTCTAACTGTTCAAGAGTAGCCTGGGGACATTGAGAGAGATTAAGTGACTTTCCCCTAGGGTCACACAAATTTAGGTTTACTGGCCTATGTATCTTTTTTTGACACAGTAGTTTTCCTGAAGAGGTATATATATATATATATAATCTCCCCCACTTTGCTAGGGTTCACTGGGCCCCCTCACTTTGAAAACATGCTGGTTTGAGACTTGCCTTACTCATTCTCAGGCCAGATCAAAAGTCTCTTGTAGGAGTGAGCATAGATCAACTTAGCTGTTTCCCAGTTAGAAGGTATTGAAAAAAATGATAGTGTTTAAACAGTTTCAGGTACAATTTGAGGTTACCAAAGTTATGGGGAGAAAAAATGTTAATATACATATCTATATCTATATATATATATATAATTTCTGTTTTTTAAAAAAAATGCCACATTGTCCTAGACTTAAGTCATAGAATGTCAGAGCAGGAAGGAACAAAGAAGTCATAAAGGCCACTTTTCCCTCAATATACATGTGAAGAAATGGAAGTCCAAGGAGGCCAAGAGATGTAAAACAGGTTAGATAAAGCTCATGTTATGTAGCAAAGACTCACTAAATAACGAAGATGTTTTTAATTCTAGGAGCACATGAGCCAAGAGTTTCACTATGAATCCCTTTGTTTCTGACTTCTTAGTTTTCCGCCCTCTGTGGCTTCCACTTAAAAAGCTACTGTCATCGATTTCGGTTTGACTCGGTGTAGATAGGGTGGTACCCGCTGATTCAGCACTGCCACATTGAGGCCACTCATCATTTGATGATCACAACATCCTCTTACCAAGAGATCATAGGCCCAGCCCCCAGGGCAAAAATCTGGGGCCCTTTCTGCTCCATGGGCCTCTTCCTGGGGCCCTTGCCAGCCTGGATGGCACAATGGCTGTTCCTCACCTCCATGCCACCTTGGCTGATCCCATCCCTTGCTGCCAGAGCCCTCCTTGCTTTCTGTTGGTGGGCTTGGAACCACCAAGCATGAGAACTTACTTCAGTTGATCAAATCTTCTCTGCAAGATCCTGCTGGAGGAGATGGCTATCTATTTTCCCTAGTAGTCCCAGAGGCCCTGCAGTCAATCTGTTTAAGTCCTTCTGTCTCTATATAAGGCCCAACTTTCAAGAAGAATGTTTACTCCTCAAAGGCAAGGACTATGTCATTTTTGTCTTTGTAACATCAGCATTTAGCACAATACCTAATACATTGCAGGTGCTCTAATATATGCTTATTAAATTGAATCTTTTTACATATAATGGGAAGAATAGTGACTTTGGTTAGAATTTCCTATTAGAAATCAGTTTCTTGGCTTGGGTGGAGAATTCAGAAGGGAAAATGGCTCTCTGAGACAAATTTGAGAATTCTGCCGTCCCTCCATCCAGTTGTCTGGTTATCTCTACTTGGCTGAATTCAGTTTCTTTATCTAAATCCTGGGACTTTATTTCTAGTAAAGGTCACAGACCCTTGGGTAGGGCCAAAATGAGACAATATCACAACACATTGTTTATCCACTCCTACCCCCATCCTAAATTGGTGTCCCTTATGCTTGCCAAGATTAAAGGTTATCTTTCAAAATTCACATGGGGGGGGGGGGGAGATTAAGAAGTTATCAGATTCATGTGCACCAAAGCCACAGTGCATGCGTGTGCAGCTTCACACCCTGTCCCCCGGTGGGATTTTTAGATACAAGATTAGAGAGAATAATAATCATGAGGTTGATAAATTATTTTTTCTATAGCAGTCAAAGCTACCTCCTTGGCTAGGCTTTCAAGGCCTTCCACATTTTGTCATCACCTTACGTGGGCTTTATCTCTTATCATTCCCCTCTCTAGTTTGAACATGCCTGCCTTCCCTGCCTTCCATATATACTCTCTCTCTCTCTCTCTCTCTCTCTCTCTCTCTCTCTCTCCCTCTCTCCCTCCCTCCCCCTCTCCCTCCTCCCCTCTTCCCTATGCCTAGAGTGCCCTTCTCCCTCATGTCCTTTAAAGCCCTATTCAAATGCCAGCTCCTCCATGAAGCCTCCCCTGATTCCTCCCCAGTCCTTGACCTTACTCCTCATACTTCACATGAAAGTTTGTTTTATGCTTCTTTAACAAATTTATCATGTAATAGTTTGCATTATTGTTATTTGTACTTGTGTCTTTTTCTTCTTTTGAGGGATCATGTTTTATCTAATTTGTTTACTGTCTCTAGTACCTTACTCAGTGTCCTCCAGACAATAGACCCTTGATAATGGTGAATGATAGTTATGATAATAAAAGCACATTTCCATAAGCAATTTAAATTTTACAAAGCCCCTTTTACATTTGATCCTTAAAAGAACTCTGTGAGGACAGTAATGCACATATTATTATCTCAGTTCTACAGATGAAGTGACTGTTTGCCCAAAATTGGTAGTAAGTGGAACACTTGACTCTAGGCCTTCTGACTTCCCACTGCATAGATTTACAGATCTAGAGGTGGAAGGAGCCTTAGGAGGATCTAACCCAAACTCCTCACTTTCAGTGACTTGTCCAAGGTCAGATAGGTAGAAAGTGGCACAGCCAGGATTAGCACCCAGGTCCTCTGACTCCAAATAGAGGGCACTTTCCATTAAGCCATCACATAACTAGCTTAAAGGAATAGCCTTCTCTCCCCAAATTCTGATCTCTCTGCCTTCCTACCACTGCATTCCAGAGGAAGCAGACGTGTTGACCCCCAAGCCTGAGTCCCTCCACACACACTTAACTCACATTTGACAAGAACACCATACCCTCCCTCCACATTCCCCATCTGAATCATGCGGGTGTTAAGAAGGAGTGTCAATGAAACACCAGAGAAAGGGGGGAAATGGGAACAATTTACTTAACTGTCTGCCCCCACTGCCACCCTTCTAAATACACACTGAAGATAAACAGCCCAAGGCTAGACTTAGTTGTGATTTAAGCATATGCAGAGTTATTATTTAAAATTTTAATTTAGCAACTTTCCCCTTGGGAATAGAGCTATTTGTCTGATTATTTTTAAAATCACAGGATTTAGCATTATAGAACATAACTTTTTTATGATAAATATTTAGTCAGAAAAAGTGGGAAATTACAGCAGGCAAACACCATAGATAAGCACTTTCAAAAGAGAATAGGGCAGTTTTCCTTTCAAGACCATGCAGACTTCATTATGTGTTTACTGTCTGTTTGCCAATATATTTCATGATCCTAATTCTCAAACCCAAGTAGGCCACTAAAGGGACCTTACAGATGGATTATCTAGTCCAGTAATTCTCAGAGAATGGTCTGGAAATCCGTGGAGGTCCTGAGACCCTTTTATGTGGTCTGGGAGGTCAAAACTATTTTCATCGTCATCATCATAATAAGGTATTTTAACTTTTAACAGTCAGTAACAATAACAACAATAACGATAATCACTTTACAAATGTTTCATTTCATCTTCATAACAACTCTGGGAGGTAGGCGCTGTTATCCCCATTTTACAAATGAGGAAATTGAAGTGAGGTTAAATGATCTATCTAAGGTCACACAACTATTCCGCGTCTGAGGCTGGACTTCACTCTAGAACCAGTGCTTTAGCCGCTGCACAGCCCTCATAAACAAAAGCTCTTTGGGGAAAGGAGACAGTGCCCTCAATCTTTTTTAAAAGTGTTAAGGATCCTGAGACTAAAAAGTTTGAGAACCTCTAATCTGGTCCAATTGCCTCATGTTACAGTTCCAAACTGGGGAAAGGTTGTCCAAGGTTATACCTCTGGGCCATTGAAGACAGCCCTGGTGTTTCCTCAGAAAGCTGCTGATCTTCCCACCACCTTGTGGGAGACCCCAGATTATAATGGAAAAGTTGCTAGACTTGGAAGCAAATTATTTGGGTTTGAATGATGTGAAGCATTATGTGACTGCCTCTGGATGCCTCAGACTTCCTCATCTGTGAAACAAGAATGCTCATG
This sequence comes from Petaurus breviceps papuanus, assembly GCF_028583685.1. Taxonomy (NCBI): domain Eukaryota; kingdom Metazoa; phylum Chordata; class Mammalia; order Diprotodontia; family Petauridae; genus Petaurus; species Petaurus breviceps. The sequence goes on along the minus strand of NW_027185694.1, from coordinate 24,271,679 downwards.
CTTGCAGGGCCTCTTTTTAAATCTAAAAATGCAGCATAAGTGAAAATGATTGGTATTGCTCTGATGTGAGAAAGTGGGAAGGGATAGCCTGAGTTTCCCAAATGCCAGGACCTCCGCAGCCTTCTCCACCACCCAGTTATCTCAGGAAAGAGCCTGTAGGCCACCTGAACTCACAGCAACTGAGCTATGTAGTAACACTTTAATTATTAACAGGAAACACTCTGGGAATAACACTTCACCCCCCAGTTGACTTTTATCAACACAAAAACTCCTGAATATAATTAAACCACAGCTGCAGAAGGATCTCCTTTAGAGTGATAGAATCCAGGTTTTCTGAACTAACCCACTCAGACTGGTTGGCAGTGGTGGGCAGAGGGACCAGGGAGATGTTAAATGTATTTAGAGTAGTTAACCAGCAAGCTCCTAGGGAGAAAGAAGGTGTAGTTGAGCAGATCGCTGCCAATGCATCACTCACACATGGACACCCCCCCCCCCACTCTGCAGCTTTGTGCAGCCCCAGAGGTGAAGTCTGCAAGGAGCTGTGGAAAAGGAAAACCTTCAAGGGAATTCTGTGGGGAAAGAAAAGAGATCAACTAAAGAAAGGGGGAAAAAAGACAAAGGAAGGCCTAACAGGAGGGTATAAGACAACTATCCTAAAGAAAGTGAGGGAGTTAGAAAGAATTCAGGGCTTAGGAAAAGAAATGAAGGTATAAAACCTCTCCCTGTGTCTGTAAGAAGTGAGGCTTTTCAGGCACAAGACACGTGAGAGCACCAAGGACTTTCCTGGCATAGATGTGACTTCTCTGTATTCAGTCACTTGCCAAATCTTGTCATTTCTGTCTCTCTAGCGTCTCTCCTACATGTTCCCTTTTCTCCATGCACACCTTCTCTGGAGTATTGCAATGGTTTCATTGGTCTCCTTGCCTCCAGTCCTTCCTCCACCCAAAGGGATTATCCTCAAGTGTAGGTTTTACTACATCAACCCCCTATTCATTACCTTCAGGGTTGAATATCAACTCTCCTTGCCAGTTACAGGTCTTTACGACTTGGTCCCTGCCTATCCTTCCAGGCTTTCTACATACTACTCCACTCCATGCACTCTATGGTCTGGTCATGCTGGCTGACTTGCTTATACTCATATGTGATACTCTATCTCCCTTCTCCTTACCTTTGTACTGCCTATTCCCTCTACCTGGAATGCTCTCCCTCCCCACTTCCAATACCCCCTTCTGCAGGAGGCCACTCCCCCTAGAGGACTTTCCATCTATTCTGTTTCTATCATGTATGTAACTGCATGTAAGTGTGGTCTCCCCCACTAGAAGACAGACTCATTTTAGGCGTGGTCTGTTTTCACCTTCTATTGATATCCCCAGAAATTAACACAATGCCTGACAGATAGTAAGCAGTTAATAAGTGCTTGTTGATTAATCTATCTTCAAAGGAGTTCACATAGCATAAAGTTAAGAAGAAAGGTAAAGTTAATAAGAAAGGTAGTTTGGTGTTGCAGAAAAAACACTGGACTTAGGGTTCAAAGGCCTAGGCTTAAGTCCCAGCTCTGACCCATACTAGCCCTAGGACTTTGCTTAAGTCACCCTCCCTCTCTGAGCCAAACTTTCCTCACTCTACATAGGCTTAACCTCTGAGAATCTAGGACCTCTGCCTGGTTTGGTGGCTTCAGCAGTGAAGGAGGACTTCAGTGGAGCAATGCAGATGCAAGCCTTTGGTGCCATCTGAGACTGTGAATCTAGCCTGATGCCTATTGCTTTCATTTGGATTAGTAATATTTCCTCTATCTTGTCTAAAGCTGGATAGTATCTACACCCTGGAACAGGCAGATCACTCACAGAGCAGGACAGCCAGTAGACAGTCTCTTTCTGCTGATTAATGTACTGGTTTGTCTAGACTGGTGGAGCAGCCCAAGTTAAAGCCCAGTTCTGCTGGAATTGTATGTGTGTAATGTTTAGTAGCTGAACAGAGCAATTGTAAATGGATTGTGCAGTAATATAACTTTGACATTTTTATATTGCTTACCCAGGCAATAATGCAGAGTGCTCTGAAATAGTCCAACTCCAATGCAGAACACAGGGTTGTATTTCTGGCACTTGTCGGCAATGCCATACATCAAGGAGGAAAGAGTAGGACAGGGCTGGCTAATGGCACACCATGCGTGCCTTGGAGGGTGTTTCATGTGACTGATGAATACTTCTTTCTACACTTTGGAAAATCTACATTTCTGTCAGCTCTCCAATCAGGCCAGAAACAGATGCTCTCTGAGGAGACCAATAGACTTCAGAATAACCAACAGCCACTTGTTAGTAGAGAGGAGCCACAAGGGGCAGAGGTGGACAACACGGCACTGAGAAGAGCACAAACGATGGGCCATTTAAAGCCAGTTTGGGGCACCCTGAGAAAAGTGGTTTGCATAGATTGCGTAGAGGTTGAATTTTCTTTCCAGGTCCTGGGAGAAGGGAACGCTCATTTCACCTTTGCCACCGACTAGCTGTATGACCTGGGCAGGGCCTTCAATTCCTCTTGGCCTTACTTCCCTCCTCAGTAGCCCTCAAATTCAGGCATGTCATGACTCAGTGTAACATCTGGGATCCCTTAGAGAATGGTGGTGGCCACAGCCTGTTCAGAGAATCCTTTGGTTGCCAAATACCTCATTAATATCCTCCTTCTTGGGAACCATCTCAGCAGTGAGTCTGAGAATGAGGCAGGCATTGGGATAGGAGGCAGGCATTTCTCCTTAAGAAAAGGGCATGGAATTTGCACAGTCACTTACTCTGTTGGACTTTTTCTAAGGACAGTGCCTTTCAGAGGCAGGTAAAAGAGAACTTTCTGGTTTTTCTTTCAGATGGATCAGAGGAGAACACTATAAATACAAGTTCAGCCGCCCAGGGGGAAAGCATGCCGCTGAGGGAAAATGGTGGATCCGGAAGAGAATTGGCCCCTATTTCCCTGCAGTCAGTCTCGAGAGGCTGAAGGAGTTCTTTAAGTCAAGGGATTGGCCTCACCCAGGACACGGATAAAAAGATAACCTTCCAGGTCTTCCCATTCTATTTCAAGTCTTGCTTTTTAATAAAGCCCGGAAGCCACACTGCACTCGACTCTTCACTTTGTAGAATCATAGAACACAGTGTTGAAGCTGGAAGGAACCTTGGTGACCAACCCTCACATTTTACAGATGAGGAAGCTTCTAAGCCTAGAGTCCTTGCTGCAGAGCCCAAGGTGCCTTCCCCTGAACCGTACCATGTCCCTTAGTCACTCTATGCCAAAACAGACTTCGAAGATTGCTTTCCAGCAGTATTAGCTGCTACCACAACCACCCTATCCATACAATCCCCAGCACTGGAAGCACATGCAGTCTCTGATGCTTATGGCCTCTTTTCCTGGTCCTCTATATCCTCCTCCCTCTAAATTTCCACTCAGATTTTCTCTACCATGTCCACATTAGATTCTGTGAAACATTAAACTTGTTCAAGACCTTGTGTTACAGCAGGATGGATGAGTTTTTGATGATGCTGATTAGAGTTCTCTTTGTTGAGATCAGGTTGGTTGGTTGGTTTTATTCAGAACCTGCTAAACTTCTTCTGGAGCCTTGATCTCTATTCCCAGGCCCTACTGCCCAGGTTGGTCTATATTTTCTATTTTTAGCCTCTGTATGTAGTCCCTCTAACCCAGCAGCTAACACCCCTCCATCTGACTTACACCAGATGGAGGGTCTATGTTGACCTCCAGGCCTCCTTGGCCTGGGGTAAGAAAAGGGCAAAGTCTCTAAGCCCTACACATTAATTTTAGGGTTGGTTTTCCCACGTGGCTCATGCTAGGTAGCTTCACTAGAAAGAATCCTGGACTGGACATGAGGAAAAACTGGGTTCAAGTCCTTGCCTTGCCACTAGCTTATTGTGCTGACCTTCTCCACTCTTGGTTTCAGTTTTCCCATTTGTAAAATGAGAGGTGATTAGATCAAGTGCTCTCACACTTAGCTCACAGCTTTCTTTTTTCCTTACCAGAGATGTAATTTCATTGGTTTAGATAATTCTATATGAGGAAACTCCATCTACCAATGCCTATAAGCTACTTAGGCCTGGGACACTGAGTTTAAATGGTTTGTCCATGGTCACACAGCACAGATCTGAAGCTCAGAATTGGAATTGGACAGACCTAGATTCAAATCCCACTTCTGACATTTGGGCATGTACTTATAGGCAAATCACTTAACCTCTCAGAAACTCAGTTTCCTCATATGCAAAATGGGGATAAGAAGCAGTACCTGTAGCACCCACTGTTTCACAGAGTTGTTATGAGGCAATAAATGAAATAATCTAGACAAGGAGGTCCAAAGGCCTTAATGGAGTTTTGGAGTTTTACTAACTTAAAACTCCACTAAGACTTTTGGAGCCACCCTGTACAAAACACATCACAAACCCTAAAGTGCTTTGTAAACTTACCTATGATTATTTTTACTAATTGTTATTACTTGCCCCAAAACAGGTAAAATTAGAGTTAAAACTCCCTTACAAGCTTCTCTTCCCTGAGTTACAGATGCAGCCAACCCCTCCCAGAGGTAAGGGAAGGGATTAACTTTGACAGAGTGAAGACAGCATTCGTTTTCTAGTTGGATTTTTCTGGGAAGTTCATTCCCACAGCTCCCCAAAGCCCTTCTCATTGACACTTTCTTCCTTGTATTTATGCCAACTTTTATGCCCCTGTGTCCCTCTCCAGATGGAGCCAAAAGGGCTCCTTTCTAGGGCTCCCCACGGACATTCTTCACATCGCAGCTTCTTTCTCAGTGACTGTGGAGACCGAGAGCTACAATGAAAGGCAATTACAGCCAACTCCTAATTATCTGGACTAATAGGGACCAGGGGATCCTGGGTAACTGAAATTCACTGAGAATTCTTAAACCTCACTTCAGTTCAGTTACCTCCTCCCCCACTCAACCATTTACCAGAGCTTTGATTCACAAAGAACAACAGAGCTGGGTTTGGAATCCATATTTTTCTTTCTCTAGCCTAACCTCTGGAGTGCAAGGTCAGGGGGCGAAGGGTGGGAGATCAGGCAGGAGGAAGGAGGGAAGTAAGATGCTTGATGAACTCACAAGTTAGACTGTCAGTCCTTGAATAATGGAGAATTTCTTCTCTCTGGGAATAAACAAATGATACTTTTATTTTCTTAATCCATTTTTAGCCAATCGTACCCTGCTTTTTATAAGCAACAAATCAGCTGGATCACAGTTCTCTTCCCCCTTCACTTCCATTCTTCCTGCATCGGGAGGAGCTGACTCAAAGTTGGGAATGTCTTACCTTTGTTTCACTCTTGTCTATATTTTCCTGGCAATACCTAAAAGTATAGGATTTAGAGGTGGGAGGGACCTTAGAGACTGTCATTTTCCAAATGAAGAAAGAGAGAGGTTAAGTGGTCCCTCCTTTTCTGTCCTCCATGTGGGTCATGTGCATCTATTGTCAGAACTCTGCTTCTGCCAGAAGTCCATTACTATTCCTTTGGGGCCCAGAATGAGCCAGTTGTGAGCCATGCAAAAGCAACAAAAAGAACTTTGCTAGGGGCAAGAGATAGGCCCAGCAATGGGGAGAGAACACCAGGATGACAGCTGATGTTTGTGAAAAAGGGAATTAACTCTTACACTACTTCTGTGTTTTCTTCAAAAGAGAATCCATATTTGATAAGGATAAAAGGGAGGGGAATCCCAGGACAGGGAAGGAGGCGGGGAGAGATCATTTGCCTGTCCTCAGTGACCAGATGAGCTGCCTCTAATAGTGTAAAAACAGAGACGTGAGTGGTAATGTGTAGCTGGTGGTGATTTTGGAGAGATTGTAGAAGCCAGAACATGGCTCAGGGCTAGAGAAATGCAAGTAATGTCCCAATTTTCAAAAAAAAGGAAGGAAATAAACTTTGCAAACTACAGACTAACAAGATTAGAAAATGCAGGAAGATTTAGGAGGGGATCATTAAGGGCCAACCTGGCTTCATAAGAGCCGTGCCTTGCACACAGTAGGTATTTAATAATTTTTGCTAAATCTAAGCATTCTTGACATCAAATAACAGAAATACTAAGTAGAAATGATAGTTGTAATCAATCAAGCAATCAATAAACATTAATAATAATGCCTATTATAATATAATAATTATAATAAACATGCCTATTATGTGCTAGGCACAGTTCTAAGTGCTGGGGACAGAAAAAGAGACAAAAGGTAGTCCCTGACCTCAAGGAGCTTACAATTTAATGGTCCTATCTGTCATGTGTTTTGTTAAATAGAAAAACTCTTTCTTTTTAAAGTTCACATAGTGATGGGCCCGCACAATTCACCAGTACCCATTGGGACTGTTTCAGCTTCAGCTTGGTTCACAACTGGCTATATTCAGTAACACTAGTCAATCTTGTCTGCCTATGTATTTAAATTCAGTGGTGGAGCATAGAAAGCATTAAATGACCAACCATCCTTTAAAATAAAGTATAAAGTATAAAACAAGAATGGAATTCCATATGGACAGCCAAAAGTTTTATCTTCATCTCTGATTAAATATGGTACTCCTCGATTACCATGTTGTTACACATCTGACTTATCACTCTGCTCAGAGAATACTATATAGAAATACCTCTGTTGACTAGTGTGAACTGGAAATGGTATTCTCAAGTTAACTGAATTTTCTGACTTGCAGAGAGTTTCAAAACACCTTTATGTTAACAGTTGCAATACGCAACATGCCAAAAATGTTCTTTAGCAATACTCTTTTAAGAGAAGTCCATGTCATGGAGTTGCTTCCCCATGAAAAGACCCACACCTGGTCCTTTCCAGAATAAGGCCCTTTGCCTTAGGAGAAAACTATATAAAATTTCACAAATGCCTACGATTGAATCCACAATTAGGTTTTTAAGCACCCCATGTAACAAATCTTATGCTTAACTTTCTACTGTTCTCCTGGAAGAAGTCTAGTGGAGTCCAGTTCAAAGAGGAATTCCCATTTGGCAAGGTTCTTGTTTGCATATAATAATATTCTGATTGATTACAAAAACATTGCAGAATATCCAAAATGAGTGATTAAAAATCACTCAAATTTAATATCCACACAAGAAAAACCAAGTGAAGCATGGAAGAAATTACCTGCCATGTCTATGGACAGGGAAATATTTCATGACTAAGCAAGAGACAGAGAGGTTTACAGGAGGCAAAATGGACAATTTTATATAATTATGTATTTTTAAAAAAATTTACACAAACAAAACCAATGTAGCTAAAATGAGAAGAGAAGCAGGAAACTAGGGAAAATCTTTGCAGCAAGTTTCTCTGATAAATATCTCATTTTTAAAATAGAGAAATGAGTCAAATTTAGAAAAATAAGAACCATTCCCCAATAGATAAATGATAAAAGTATACAAATAGGGAATTTTCAGAGAAAGAAATTCAAGCAATATTCATATGAAAAAATCACCAATAACTATAAAAATGAAAATTAAAAGAATTCATAGATTCCACCTCATATCCATCAGATCAACAAAGGAAAATAACAAGTGTCAGAGGGGCTATAGGAAAACATACTATAATGTAGAGCTGTGAACTAGTCCAATGTTCTGGAAAGTGATTTGGAGCTACGTCTGAAAAGCTATTAAACTGTGCATCCCCTTTGACTCAGAGATATTACTATTAGGCTGATACTTAAAAGATTCAATTCAGTAACCATTTATATTCTGTTCCAGGCACTGTGCTCAACTCTGGAGAGGCAAAGGACCATCTCTGCCATCACAATCCATAGAGGAGACAATGTGCAAAGAAATACATACGATGCAAGCTATACAAAGGATAAAAAGGAAATATTGACAGAGGAAAGATACTGAGATTCAGAGGGGTTGGGGAAGGCTTCCTGTAGGAGAGGGGATTTTGGCCAGGACTGGAGCCAGGGAGGTCAGTAGTCAGAGCGAAGGGGGGAGAGCATTCTAGGCATAAGGGACAGCCAGAGAGAATACTCAGAACTGAGACAGAGAGAGAGAGTTTCTTTTTTTGTTGTTATTTGTAATTTTTTTGTTTGTTTTTGTTTTATTCTACCCCAAGATGGCAAGCATACTGATTACTCCTTCCCCCCAGTCTGCCCTCTCACATATTCTCCCATCCTTGCCCTTCCCCCCTTACTTTCTTGTAGGGCAAGATGGATTTCTGTACCCCATTGCCTCTGTATATCTTATTTCCCGGTTGCATGTAACAACAATTTTTTTTTAACATTTGTTTTTAAAATTTTAGTTCCAGATTCTCTCCTTTCTTCCCTCCTTACCCACCCCCACTGGGAAGACAAGCAATTCAATATAGGTTATACATGTGTAGTTATGAAAACATTTCCATAGTAATCATGTTGTGAAAGACTAAGTATATTTCCTCCATCTTATACCCCCCCATTTATTCTGTTTTCTCCTTTGACCCTGTCCCTTTTCAAAAGTGTTTGCTTCTAACTACCCCCCGATCTGCCCTCCCTTCTATCCTCCCTCTCCCCCTTAACCCCTTCCCCCTACTCTCCTGTAGGGCAAGATACCCAATTGAGTGGAGATGGAGTATCTTGTTCATGGAACAGCCAAGAGGCCAATGCTACTGGATCAAAAAGTATGTTTTGGGAAGTTAGATGTAAGAAGCTTGGAATGCTAGGAGGGGGCTGGGTTATGAAGGACTTTGAAGGCCAAACAGAGCATTTTGTATTTGCTCCTGGAGGCAGTAAGAAGCCATCAAAGTTTCCTGAGAAGGGGAGTAACATGACCAGACCTGAATTTTAGGAACATTACTTTAGTGGCTGAATGGAGGATGTTTGGGAGTGGGGAGGGACTTGAGGGACAAGCAGATTCAATAACAGGGTATTGTAGTAATCCAGATGTGAGGTGATGAGGACCCGCAATGGAGTGATGGCAGTGTCAGAGGAGAAAAGCGAGTGGGGGGAGTATACTCCAGAGATGTTATAAAGGTGAAATCAGTAAGCCTTGGCAACAGCTTGGATATGAGGGGGACAGTGAAAAACAGTGAAGAATCCAGAATAACTCCTAGTTTGTGAGACTGAGGGGCTGGAAAGATGGTGTTGCCCTCTGCAGTAATAGGGGTGGGAGTGAGGGAGGTTGGGGGAAAGATAATGAGTTCTGTTTTGGACATATTGAGTTTAAGATGTCTACTAGACATCTAAAAGACAGTTTGAGATGTGAAAATTGGAGGTCAGCCAAAAGATTGGTGCAAGGTAGGTTTGAGAATCATTAATGTAAAGATGGTGAGTAAATCCATAGGAGCTGTTAAGATCACCAAGTGAAGAAGTATAGAGGGAGAAGAGAAGAACTCCCAGGAGAGAATATTGAGGGACACCTACATACAGTTACAGGCTATGATGTGGAGGAGGATCCAGCAAAGGAGACAGAGGAGTGGTCAGATAGGTCAGAGGAAAACCAGGAGATAGTGTGGTGCTGAAAACCTTGAGAGAAGAGAGAATCAAGGAAAAGCGATCAACAGTGATCGAAGGCAGACACAGGGGCTTCCTTGAGAAAGGTGAAAATACAGGTGCTCTGTCACTCACTTCCCAGTTCCTGGTCACAGATCCAGAGCAGACTGAGGAGACATGCACTTTGGGGTGATGTTCCAGTATAAGAAAGAGTTTTGGTCCAGTTTTGTCTGGATACTGATCATAGATCAAGTTCAGAAGTAAGAAACAGCTTTGTGGCTCAGACATCAGGAACAGAATGGAGTCTTAGTTCCAGCTTCCAGACAAGTCTGAAGCCTACAGTAGAATAATGAGGGCAGGAATCCCAGACCACAGAGGAACCTCTGAACTACTAAAACTTTCTAGTTGGCTGACAATGGCTAAATCTGGCAGCAGTCTGTTAGAACTTCAGCTGGGGAAAGCCCACAGGTGTGTTGTTCAGACCCAAAACATAGTCAGGAACTTGTAGAGCCCAAAATGGGGAGAGAGGTAGTCATCAGAATTTTCCCTAGATCAGACCACCTTGGGACCACTTGAAAAGTTGCAGGTCCCCAGCATGAGTTGTACCTGAGAGTCAAGAATAACATAACAATCAACACCTCCAAGAAAGCAGCAGCAGGACCCTAGAGTATACAAGCTCAGTCTAAACATTCCTGACAGAAGTGTATAGCAGAGACTGACTGTAATATAAAGTCTTACTCAATAAGAAGTCTAGAAGAATAAGCAAAAAAAAATCCCACCATAAAAATCTATTATGGTGACAGGGATGCTGCAGACATAAGAAGAGAATGACTCCAAAGCATTCACAAGAAAAGTCTCATAGAAAAGCACAGCTTGGGCATGAGTTCAACTAGAATTCCTAGAAGGGATTAAAAAGGAGTTGAAAAATATTTTTAAATGTTTTACAATTGAAATGAGAGTATTACAAAAAAAAAAAAAGAACTATGGAGCAAAGAATTAGAAAGGAAATTAACAGCTTGGAATGAGCCTTGGAACAAAACTTTACCCAAGCTACAAACTATCTGAAAATAAACATTCACTAAATAAAAGATAATGACTCCATGAAACAACAAAAAATGTTAAAAAAAAATCAAAAGACTAAAATATATAGAAGAAAATGTAGGCTATTTTATAGTGCCGTCCTCCTCTCCTCCCCCCCCCCAAAAAAAAACTGACCTGGAAATGATATGGGAGAGATGATTTAAGAACCACTGAAAGCTATGACCAAAAAAGAGCCTAGATATCACATTATAAAAAATCTTAAAAGAAAACTGCTCAGATGTCTTAGAACCAGAGGGTATAAAGTGATGATAGGGAGAATCTACCAATTACTTTCTGAAAGAAATCTCAAAATGAAAACTTCCAGGAACCTTATTAGCCAAAATCTAGAGTTTCCAGGTTGAAGAAAAAATATTGCAAAAAACCAAAAAGAAAGAATTCAAGTACCAATGAGCCACAGTCAGGATTATACAAGCATTAGTAATCACCACTATGAAGGATCTGAGAGCTTAGAATACCATATTCTAAAAGGCTAAGAAATATAGGCTTACAATCAAGAATAATTTACTTAAAAAACAATGTAATCCTGTAGAAGGAAAAATTGGCAGTAATGAAAGCTAATTTCTTGATGGAAAGACCAGAGCTGAGTAGAAACTCTAAAGTACTAACACGAGTCAAGAAAAACATTAAAAGGAATACATGAACAATCATGAGACCAAACAAGGCTAAATTATTTACATTCTAATATGGAGGAATGATGCATGTGTTTTTGAGGCCCTATCAGAATCAAAGAAGGAGTCTAATCAGTCACAGGGCTGGAAGTGGTTCGGTTGGGCTTTGATGATCTCAAAAGAAGGATACAAAGGGAGACAGAGGACTACATTTCAGGGAAAGAGAGAGAAAGGATGGGAAAATTATCTTATATAATCAGGGAGCACAAGTAAAATTTTATAGAAACAAGGAGCAAAGGGGAGAGTGGGCACCAGCTGAGCCTTACTCTCATCTCAACTAGTCAAAAGAAAAGAAGGAAGAACACATAGACAGAGACAGAGATGGATGCATTTCACTAAAGAGGAAAAGGGCAGGATTGAGTGGGAGAAGATATTAAGGAAGGTATTAATTATAAGCAAAACAAACTCCACAAGTGTACAAAAATATTTACAGCACATCTTGTTATGGTAGCAAAGAATTGGAGGGGGTGCATATCAGTTGGGGAAGAGCTGAACAAGTTATGGTATATGAATATGAATATAGAATATGATGGAAAGCTATTGTGCTCTAAGAAATAAGGTAATGGTTTCAGAAAAATCAAAGAAAGCTCATGTAACTATTGCAGAGTGAAGTAAGCATAATCAAGAGAACAATTTATAGAATAACAACAATATTTTAAAGACAAACAACTTTGAAAGGCTTCGAAACTCTGATCATGGCACAGACCAGCGTGATTCCAAAGGACTTATGGTGAAACATGTTACTTAATTTTTGGATTGGTGTGGACTCGTGGCACCATTTTATATAGCTTTAGCTGTATTTTAGACATGGTTACTACAGGGAATTTGTTTCGTTTCTGTGCTTCTTTCTCAATGAGGAAGGTGGGGAGAAAAGGCAAATTTTCACTGATAAAAAAAAAGAAAACATGAAGAATTGGGCGAGCCCCCATGGTGAATTTATGAGAGGATATGAACAAGAGTTAAAAGGAATGGGCAAGCATGGCTATGTTGTCATCTGCATCTTTTACCAATGAGAACAAAAGAAATTGGAGTATTTATTCCTTAGCTAGAAGTATACATTTTTCTTTAAGAAAAGAGAATCAATAAATAAATTCAATTTTTGCTCCAGATAGCTTTTAAATTCAGCAAGGCTGGCTCTGACAAGATATGAAAATTTAAGTTTCCTGGCCCTTGAAAGTTGACATGAACAAGTCAGATCCCTAGAGCGACTTCTGAAATGTTTTTCCTTTGTCTAAAGCAAAGACCTGTCATGGACCCCTTTGGTGGTCCTCTGGCAAAACCTCAAGACCCCTCCTCATAAAAATATATTTAAATGCCTAACATACAATGTGTAGACTTGCAAAATAAGCCAATGATATTAAAATACAATTATAAAAAATAATTTCAAAAACAAATTAATGGACCCTAGCTTAAAATCTTAGTCAAAAGCTTCAGACAACAGCTTTTGAGTATTGATCTTGTTTTGGGGTGAGCTACAAGACATTGTAATCCCTAACTGAAACTTCTGCCCTCAAAAAAAATTCCAAGTTTTACTATGCACTTTAGATAAGAAAAGCCACCCCTTTTTAAGACTGTGAGGCATGGACATAACTGTAATGAATGTGAGGAGAGCAGAACTCTAGGGTTTTTGTTTCTATTT
>NW_027185694.1:24219286-24258838 GCF_028583685.1 Petaurus breviceps papuanus | reverse complement strand
TAGACATCATGCAATTTGAGTGAGCAGGGAAGTGTGATCAGTTTTCCTCCAAGAGAATCCCCACTCCATTTCAAGGACTGGAATCCTCTGCTGCCACTATCCACGCATGACAGATAACAGAGAGCAGTCCAGAAAAAGCGAGCAACATTTCTGGAGGAGAGCCTGCATCGTCCTCTGCTGAGTCAAGTGCTTTTCACAATCATCAAAAAAAAAAAAAAGGCAAGATGTTTTTACATTTCTTACACCTTTCAGTCAATGATGCGATTGGGAAGATAAGGGCTGCTATAAAAAACTGTTTTTCAAAGCCTACTTGTTCCTTCCTCATATTATTATCAAGGATACCCTCTATATGTGTGTGTAGACAATTCACATAAAGACTTTTTAGAGTATAAATATGAGCATGTTGGTCAGTTGGTCACAAAAACAAACAGTAATGGAAAATTCAATTCAAACAGCATTTCTTAAGCGACATGTAAGGCCCTGTGTTTGGTGCTGGGGACATAAAGACAAAAACAAAAACAAAAAAAACAGTCCATGCCTTCAGGGAGTTTATAATCAATTGATATCTATGATTTTTTTTTCAATCATCTTACATCATTGTCCTGAGACAGTTTGAAAATTGATCCCTTGGAAATCAATTGGTAACTTGAAAATAAGCTGAAAATTAAAATTGCAGATTGAGCTAAAAGTCAATGGAGAGGACTTCTGAGTCACATTACCAACAAGATGGAGGACTAGAGATTTTCTCTGATCCTCACCACCTCTCCAAAATAGGAATTATGTGCCAAAGATAAAGAAATTTTAGCTTTCTCCATGGTCTAGGACACCAAGAACCCAAACAAGGTAAAAACCCAATGAACTAACAGCAGAGAAGACCAATATTCTCTAAACCATAATGATTGCTCCATCACCATCTCCTCACCCACTGCCTACCACACACCTCTGGCAGCAGGGTGGCACAAGCTGACTCATGAGCTTATAACAGACATCATCTCACCAACCTGACACCACCACCCTTCCTGGGAGCAACTGACACTCGGAAAAGTGGGAAGAGACTTTTGAGGCAAATGTGAAAAAAATGACCAAAGGTAAAGATCCAACAATGAATTACACAAGCAAGGACATAGGACAGATGCTACCATGGGGTAATAATATCTTCTATAAACATCAATAGAGAAATGCAGGGCAAAAAAGTAGGCTATAACATTTCCCCCAGGTGACTTGCACACAAGAAGTGGCTTAATGGGTAACATCCACAAAATGTACAGTTGGAGAAAGAGGTACACCAAAGACTTAGCAAGATCCAAGGATCACAGATGGATAAAGTGCTACAGTGGTCCTGATGAAATGTTAAAAGACCTTGAGAAAGTCCTTAAGGGCATTGGGGTAGATCCTTTATGAAGGATCCATGGCAGGATGAAGAAAAATCATACAGGGTGAACTTATTATCTACACCATTAATGAGTGACCAGATACCGATAAGTTCATCCATGATCAATCCATGACAGTGCTGAAGTACTGGAGTGAATAGGATTATAATGTGGTGGAAAGATGAATGACTTTGGAGTCAGAGGACCTGGGTTTGAATTCTGACTCTGCTGCTTAGCAGGTCTCCATCAGAAGGTACTGACCCTAGTCACTTTACCCAGTACTAAATGTACCTTCTCACATGCCTGACACACTGGAGAGGAGACAGGGATGTTCTTCACTGCCACTTCCAGATCCTTCACCCAGCAGCCTTCTCTCCTTTAAAGTTCACTCCATTGTGATATATCAGGCTATCTAGATCCCACTGACTGTTATCTACCACCACCACCACCCAAGTCATTATCCTTTTTGAAGGAGTTTCAGACCTAACTCATAGTCTTCCTCTATTACCCCAAACCCTGCCCCTGTGCTTAGGAACTTCACCTTAAATGCTTATGTCCTCCCAAGGCTCGCTGCTTCCCAGTTCAACCTCCCTGATTCTTATAATGCTCCTCAGTCACACACAGAGATGGCCACCCCTTTGGGCTTGTCATCACCCACCACTGCTCTGCCTCTATAACCCTATAGCTCTGAAACTCCCCTATCTGACCATAATCTCCTCTCTGTCCACCATCCTCACTGCTTCTAGGTCATCATACCTCCTCTGCCTTCAAATCTACCCAGACCACACCTATCCTAAAATAACTTCACTTGATCCTACCATCTCCCCAAGCTGCCATTGTGAATTCCTTATCCTTTTCATAGCCCACATAGTGGGGAAAACCATCTATAATGGATGCCCCTACTTTCTCCCATCTCACCCATTTCTCAACTCCTTGCAAGTCAGTGGTTTCCATCTTTATGAGTCAACTGAAACTGCTTTCACAAAGATCACCAACGAATTCTCTTGCTATATTCCATTGCTTTTTCTCAGTTCTCATCTTTCTTGACCTCTCCGTAGCCTTTGATGCTGCTAACCACCTCCTCACCTTCCCAACTCTCTCTCCTTATCCTGGGTTTTCATAGTACTGTTTGGGTGTGTTTTGCTGTCTGATTAATATATCTCAGTCTTCTTTGTTCCTTGTCCCACCCTTTCTTCATGGATAGACCCAAGAATTCAGTCCTGGACCTCTTCCTCTCTTTTCTCTATAGTCTTCTTAATAATCGCATCATTTTCCATGGATTCAAGCACCATCTCTGAGTAGATGATTCCCAAATCTCCACACTCAGCCCTCATCCCTCTATTGAATTGCTTTCCTATATTCTCAACTACCTGCTAGGCAGCTATCTCCACCTGGTGTCTCACAAGTATTTCAAACTCAACATGTCCAAAATAGGATTCATTTTCCCCCAAATATTCCCTTTTTCCTAAGTTCACTTTTATTGTCAAGGGAATTCTTTAAGTCACCCAGGTTTGCAATCTAAGAATTGCCCTTAAATCTTTTTTTTACCCTTAACTCTTCATGCTCATTCACCCCACTTCTTTATGCAATTGGTTGCAAAGTCATGCCAATTTGATCTCAGCATCATCATATCTATATCTTTCTCTCTATTTATTCCACAAACCCTCTGGGTCAGGCCCTCCTCACATCTCACCTAGATTATTGCAATGGCTTCCTGCATCTGGACTCCCTGAACCCAGTCTCACCAAGCCTCCAGCAAGACGTCAAGGTGATATTCCTTAAAGCACAGGTCAGCCTATGCGACATATGTTCAAGAATCTTTGGTGACTCCCCAGTGCTTTTAGGATAAAATTCAGATTCTTCGGTTTGTCATTTAGAGCCCTTCACAATCTGGGTCCAGCCTGCTTTGGAGGGTGATAACGCATTACTTCCTCTCAATGCACTCTACAGTCTAGCTAAATAGGCTTACCCACTGTTCATTGCATGTGCCATACATCTCTCATTTTCCTGACTTTGTACAGAATGTCATCCATGCTTCTCTGTTCTCTGTCCTTAGGTATACGTCTCTTAGTTTAAAGCTCAGATCATACAGCATCTCCCTCAAAAGGTCTTTGCTGATTCCCCCAGTCATTGGGGGCCCCCTCCATAACTGTATATTTATTTTGCCTATATCTTGTTTTATTTATTTGTGAACATGCTATATCTTCTGAGTATTAGCTTTTTTAGTCCAAACTGTCTTGCTTTTGTTTTTCTATCCCCAGCATCTTTCATAGTACCTGGCTAACATTTGATGAATATTTATTGATTTTGTTGGTTGTATGACCTTGGTAAATCATTTAATTTCCCTGTTTGTTGTTGTTTCGGGTATTTTTCCATTTGTGACCCCATTTGAGGTTTTCTTGGCGAAGATAGTAGAGTGGTTTGCAATTTCCTTCTTCAGCTCATTTTACAAATGAGAAAACTGAGGTAAACAAGGTTAAACAGGGTCACAAAGCTAGTAAGTGTCTAAGGTCAGATTTGAACTCAGATATATGAGTCTTCCTGTAGCACCTAGCTACCCTTCTAATTTCCCTGGCTGTTAGGTAAATTATTTAGCCTCTATATGGCAGGGTTTAAATATATTCCCAGGCACCAAGAGAGCCAGCTCCCTTCTATTTCCTAAACGTTTGGGTGATACTATATTACTAAGTGATCTAAATAACTTAGATACCCCCAGGAAAGTGGGGAGTGAAGAGACAATCAAGGAGAGAGTAGAATTCTCACCCCAACCCCCTAGACTCAACAAGAAGTGCTGACATGAGTCAGAGGCAGAGGCATTGAGGGGAAAAGTGTACAAGTGGAGACCACTGTGAGTATACATAGAGTTAGAGAGGGAAACAAGTGTGACTTGCAAGGAGAGAGGGTTACAATAGTCCCTGAAAGACTCCTCACGTGACTCCTGGGGATACAGGGATTAATGGACAAAAGAATCCTTAAGGAAAAGGGAGGTGAGTGTAAATCCAAAGTATCCACTCAATATGGGCCAGTTGTTAGAGAGCTGGTCCCCTGAGAAATGAAATCAGCACCACACACTGGAGACTGTGGAGAATGACAGAATTAAAGAAGGCAACAAATGGATCCATCAATAAAACAACTATCCGTCTTCTGGAGGCTAGAGAAAATGACAAGATGGCAAAGGAAGCAGCAATAGAAAGTACCACCTCTTCGAAAAGGAAACCAATGAAGAATTAAAAGGGTGGCAAGCTATGAAGGAGACTCACAAGCTGATGAGAATGGAGGAAGTGATAAGGAGCTGTGACAGGAAACAGAGACCTGCTGAAAGCACCTGGAGGGGAGAGCTGCTAAAACAAAACCAAAAACAAAACAACTGTACACACAGAAAGGCCGGAGAAGAAAGCACTAGCTCAGAGAAGCAAGCCCTAGCCCCCACCCCACCAGCCCTACCTAGGACAGTATTGTCACTCACTGAAACATCTCAATAGCATCAGTGCATTTTGTACTTTCTTCTGGTTTAGATTGGAGTTTTGTTTCCACGAATTTACACATAAATTGTCCAAGTGTTGAGGCTGATGAAAATTAAGAACTCTTATATTAAGTGATTAATTAACCTTCAAACTCCTAATCCTGTGATAATCCAGGCCTCAAACTGCTTTCTGTCTGTGAGAATGGTGAGACTAAAGAGATGTAAGGGAAAGAACAATAGGTTTGAACCTAGATTTAAAGTCCCAACCCTGCTCTCCCTGGGTGACTTTCCAAGTTTCAGTTTTACATGAGTCATTTAGGGGCTGGAATACTAGATGACGTTTAAGGTCCCTTTTTAGCTCTAAATCTATGATCCCATGACAAGGCATTCACGTGTCCTCTGCAAAGTTTGAAAACTGGACCCCTGGTAAACTAAATATCACAGGAATCCAACTCTGAGTTGGAAGGGACCATCTAGTCCAGCCAACACCTGAACAGAAATCTCTTCTATCATACCCATCAACAAGTGTTTATCTAGCTTCTTCTGCTTGAAAACCTCCAGTGAGGTAGAGCCCACTACCAACTGACTTTTGAACAGCTCTTTGTTAGGAAGCTTCTCCTTACAGAAAGCTAAAATCTCCTTCTTTTCACTTTATTTCCTCTGTTCCTATGTCTGCCCTCTGGAGTCAAACAGAGTAAGACTTCAAGTATTAGGTGGCACAGTGGATAGAGGACCGGGCCTAGAATCTGGAAGACCTGAATTCAAATCTGGCCTCAGACACTTACTAGCTGTGTGACCCTGGGCAAGTCAATTAACCCTGTTTGCCTCAATTTCCCCATCTGTAAAATGAGCTAGAAAAGGAAATTTCTTTCCCAAGAAAACCTTAAATGCAATCATGAAGACACAATTCAAGTGACTGAATGATACTAACCACATTTCTCTTGAATCTTCTTTGCCTCTGGTTTAATATAATCCTATTCCTTCAACCAGTGCTCATGTGGCATGGACTAGCATCCTCTGAATTCACTTCTGTTTGTCTAACCTTTTCCTAAAATGTGGCACTCAAAGGATTTAAGGCCCCACTGTAGAACACAGGATTTGAGCTGTCACAAAATAAACCCCCGCAGGGCATACATAGAAAGTGAAATTTCTACGGCTTATTAACCTTTTCTGTCTCCTGTGCCCTGTTCCCAGGCCTATCGCTTACTTCATGTGACACTGGGCAAGGCCTTCAGACCTTCTGTGCCTCAGTTTTCATTGCTGAACTGGGAAAGTGAGTATTTTGAATGTAGATGAAGCCCTGCCTCACACAGCAGCAAATTCAGATCAACAATACTAGTTAATTATATTTCCCTTTCAGTTCCCTTTGGCATTCAGGTTCCAGTGGTGTGCCTTCCTTGGGTATACCAGTCACTGCACCCTCTCATAATTTTTTCTTCATCTCAGCTACGTAGTTCTCAGGACATCAATACATGGGCATTGAGTATATAGGGATACATGGAACTTAACTGGTACCGTGTTTCCCCAATAATAAGATGCTGTCTTATTTTTTTTGGACAGAAAAACACCAGAGGGCTTATTTTCAGGGGAGGGCTTATTTTAATGAACATTGACAGCAATTTTAATAAACAGGTAAATGTGAACAAAAAAATGTACCTTTATTCAATAAGCAAATCACTGGGGAAGAACAGGATGACGCGCTCACTGCTGCAGCTCTGATTGGATGCAGCTTGGAGCGCGGCGTGCATTTCACCCGGGGGGGGGACGACGGTGCATACAGAGGGTACCGTAATGTAGCGTGTAGCTCAGGGGATCACCTTCACTACAGTAGCAATCTCAATAGGGCTTATTTTCGGGGGAGGGCTTATTTTAGAGGAATCTTACACAGTAAGGGGAGGGCTTATTTTCGGGATAGGTCTTATTATCGGGGAAACACAGTAAGATGTTAATCCTGAACCTCTCCTTATACAAGAGTCCTTGTATAAGAACAAAGAAAAGAGGAGATGCCGTCCCCAAGATAGTAATGGAAAATACACAGAAATAGCATCAGAAGTCCTGGGTTTCCAGGACTGGCGAATCTTGATTCCAACATTGAGAGCTGTGTGACCTTGGGCAAGTGATTTAAGATCTCTGAGTTTCTGAGGTGTTTTTTTTTTCTTCCTCTATAAAATGGAATTAATAATGCTAGTTAATAGCAGAGTCAGGACTCAAACTCACTACTATAGAAATATGAGCTATCATTACTTTATTATTTTCAGAAGCCTAACCTGAAGAACTAGAGGGGAAATGTACAAATTCAACAACCTCTTAGTTTTGGTGCCATACCTGGTTTTACTTAGAACTTGGTTGAATGGTGCTGCCACCCGATGGCAGATCAGGGACAAGCACCCCGAGGAAAAGCCCTAAGAGGATGTGGACAGACTGCTGGCTCCCACCATCGCCTCCTCAGCGAGGGTGGAGAGTGTAGTGGGAAAAGATGAAAGCCAAATCCTCTGCTCCACAGGGGAGCCATCCCAGGGCCAACATCAGGGATGCTGGCAGGACCACGGGGGAACACTGTCCAGGGAGGAAGTGCTCTGTGGGGGGAGGCCCTAAGTCTGCAGAAGACCTAGGCCAGCACCAAGTCAACTTCGTTCTAGAGACTCTCCAGATTTAAACATCCAGACTGTCCTGAGAAAATAGAACAGACATGATCTCAACATACACTCCACCCCCCCCCACCCCATCCCATGAGCTGGGGCAAAAAGGCCAAAGGGGAGTAGATTTTTACATAAGCCAGGTATATTTTAATAAAACCAAAGCAAATCACTTTCTTTCACTAGAAAACTATAAACAATACTTGCATTCCCTGGGGTTGGCGAAAGATAAATGCCACAAAGGTTCCTGATTTCTGGATTCTACCAGGGAGAAGTAACTGATAAGAAACCTCTGAGTTTGATGGAGCTTATTTGTGTAAAAAATGAATGTACAGCATCACATTTCGATGACGGAGCAGCATAACCTTCCAGGCCTTTCACTTCCAGTACAGAAAACTGATGCCTTTACCTTCCTCCATTTTTTCCTTTTATTTTTTCTGTCTCCTGCCCTTATCCTCTTTCCTTCTCTTTCAGTTTCACTAATTTTCTTCCTTTTCTCTTTTCTTCTTCAAATCCCTTTTCTTTTCTACCTCACTAATTTTACCTTCCTTCCTCATTCTCGTCTTTTTTTCTCTTTCGTTTCATCCTCTCTCCTACGTGGCGTTTCCTTTTAGAGAAACAGACTTTGTTTCTTCTGCAAAACCCATTATCATCTCAAGTGAACAGAGGGTCCTGAAGGAAGACATCTCGCAGCTGTGGTGTGTTGTGCTCTGTGCTGCCCTTAGTCCCCACTGGCTGGGGAGACGAGAGAGAAATAGCCAACTGCGGGCAGTGTCTAGTTGGGAAACGGAAGCCAGCCAGACAAACAGTGATCACTCTCTGAGTCTCAGTGCAGAGGCTTTTTAAACATACACATCTCCTTTCCCTTAAATTGGAGAGGACACAGAAAGTTTCTTTCCCTCTGCTTGTTTTGTTTTTAGGCTGGTAAGGGAAGTAATAGAGACCCTCTCCTATGACTGAGGGAATGAACAAGTTACATGAGAACAGAGAGCTGGAAAGCTCTCAGTGGGGAGGGAACTGTTTAACATCTCAGGAAACCGTACAGGAGTTTTGTTTTTTTTTTTTCCTTTCTGTGTGTCATGCTGTATTATGGGGAGCAGGGGAGGTTCCTGCTCTGAAATGCTGACAACATTGTCTAAATGTGATTTATTTTTGTCCTAATCCAATACTCAGACCCATAGTTCATGTGGACCTGGTTCAGTTATGGTGGCATCTATCCCAAATCACTTTGACTCATACCCATCCGTGTGAATTTGGGTCATTTCTAGATCTCATCAAATTCCATTATCTCAAGCAAATAAACATAGACCATAGAACAAGTTTACACAGCAAAAAATATTTTTTTTAAAAAAGACTCATACCCAAAAGTAGTCAAGAAAGCTTTTTCTTTTGTTGATCACCCATTTCTCCAGGGTTCTATATCTACTCCAGATTTATTTGTTGTTTTTCAGTCATTTTCAGTTGTGTCCAACTCTTTGTGACCCCATTAGGAATTTTCTTGGCTAAGATACTGAAGTGGCTTGTCATTTCCTTCTCCAGCTCATTTTACAGATGAGGAAACTGAGGCAAACAGGGTTAAGTGACTTGCCCAGGGTCACCCAGCTAGTAAATGTCTGAGGCCAGATTTGAACTCAGGAAAATGAGTCTTCCTGATTCCAAAATTATAGAGCACCACCCAAAACTTGAAGTTTCCACAAGAAGGTAAAAATCCTGGATTGCTGGAAAGTCAACTTATCTCCCCAAGACTTACACAGTCCACATGACACATCGTGATAGTGAAGGGTTAAGCTCAGGCTTGCTGTTCCACAACATGGCCATGCCTCATTGCTCTCCAGTTTGGGCTTCGACAATGTCTGGCTTGAGCCAGGGTCTCCTTAGCTTGGTGCGGGGTCTCCTCTACTGTTCTATCACTTGCATTCCTGGCTTTGCCCAAGGATTCCTCCACACTCTAGGCTTCTGCCCAGCTTCTGTTGCCTATATTTTTCACCATTAATTCCCTGGCAAAATGTGACTGCTCATTTAGAATGGGGTGGCCCAGGCCAACATGCCTCAAAGTTAGTCAACGTAGTTCCAGTTTGGTTCTTAGTAAGGCCTACAGCCCCACCTGCCTGGCACGTGAAGGGGAGGCCCCTTATTCCCTCCTCTATGAGCCCAAGGCCTCCAGCAAGCTCCATCAGCCTCAAAACCTCCTTTGCAAAATGGCTAGGAAAATATTTGCACTGCCTTCATCATAGGGCTGGCCTGTGGATAGTATGAGAAAAAGAACCTAATGAGCTTTGTGAATTGCTACATAATTATTTACATATCAGCTATTGAACCAAAGTAGGGAAGGAGAGAGAAGTGTATACATTGCAGAGTCAGAAAAAGGAGACGGAAGTCATGGTGGTTAATGGGGAGATTTTCCAAGGAGCAATGCAAGGTAATCAGGGGGGAAAATGCTTTTAAAAACAAAGGATTAGGGGTGGCCAAGTGGCTCAGCGAGTAAGAGCACCAGCTCCAGTGTCAGGATGACCTGGGCATCAAATCCAGGCTCAGATACTTAGCACCACACCCAGAAACAACTGGCCGGGTGTAAACTTGAGCAAGTTACTTAACCCTAATTGCTTTAAAAAAAAAAAAAACAAAGGATTCAATTTGAAAAACATATGAAGTGGTATCTGCAGGATACTGTTTCTGGGGTCTCAAAGAAAAATAAAACAGAGATTCAGCTCTCAGAGAGTTTATACCGTAACAGAGGGATGGGCAAGGACACAAAGAACCATGATATAAAGAAGGACGACTTAAAAGAAAGGAGAGGTCCAGACAAAAGGCCCTACATAGGAACTGAACCTAACACCCTAATAAAAAACCATACAAATTCATTAGGCAGTTGTCCTGTTGGAGTTAAACTAGTGGCTTAATGAAAGAGGAATGAACATAGCTAAATTGTCCCTGTGTCCGAAGAATTCATCGACGTGGGCACTTCTTGCATTGACAAAGATGGCGTCCTATTCATGCCTTAGCTGACAGTCTTCATTTATTGCCATCACCCATGCCCCCACCCTGGCAACTAAAATTAATCACCGGTAGCCAGCCTTCTAAGGATCCGCTTCTCATCATTCACGTAAACTGATCCTGGGATGACAGGCATATAATCTCTCTCTGAGTCTACACTCAAAGTCTTTCCAACGCACTAGGATCCTAGGATTTAGAACTTGAAGAGACCTTAGCGATCATCTCCAAGCCCCTTACTTTTTAGATGGAGAGACCAAGAATCAGAGGAGTGAAGCACCTCGCCCCGGGTCACACAGGCTCTTCCTTAGTACCCATTGGCTTTTTTAGAAAAGCCAATGTAAAGATTTGTTTTGTTCTAAGAGCTTTTTGCTTTGAGGAGTTTTTCAGTTCAGAGGGAAAGGGAAGGTGGCAGGGACAGGGGGAAGGGAGGGATACAAGGAAGAGTGAAGGAAAAGCAGACTTAGAATCAGAAAAATAGCGTGTAGCCAGCTCCGAGGCCATGTTGAGTAGAGTTTGGAGGAGATGTTGAATAGGATTCACTATCCAGCCTCTCTCTGACCCTTTTGACCTTAAATAGCTTAGAAATTATGGGGTGGGGGTCAGGGGAGAAGAGATGATGGTCTGAAGGATGATATGGAGAAGCCAAATCAAATGATTCCATTTTGTTTTTAAAAGGCTGGTCCTCTCATGTTGCATTGGACCACTAATCAAAGTTGGAAGAGTCCCATGGAATGCAAGGTCAGAAATTAATCAAGATGAATGCTTTAATTACATTTCAAGCAACTTCTCCCTTGGTGATTGCCTTCACTCTAAAGACAACTACAAAATCTAAATCTCCTGCCCTGACCTCTATCTTGAGCTCCAGGGTTATATCTCCAATTGCCTATAGGACATATCTATCTCAAACATACCCCTGAACCTCAAATTTTACAAAGAAAAAAATTATCTGAAGGAGTGATCCTTGAGGGCAGTTAGGTGGTGAAGTGGACAGAGTGCTGTGCCTGGAGTCTCTTCCTGAGTTCAAATCTGACCTCAGATACTTCCTAGCTGTGTGACCTTGGGTAAGTCACTTCACCCTGTTTGCCTCAGTTTCCTCATCTGTAAAATGAGCTGGAGAAAAGAATGGCAAACCACTTTAGTGTCTATGCCAAGAAAACCCCAAATGGGTTCACCAAGAATTAAACACAACTGAAATGACTGAACAACAGCAAGGTGGTCCTTGAAAGCCCAGTATCCAATCACAACTCAGGGGCTTAAGATGAGGTGTTAAAGGAACTATAAAAGAGGCATTTGCCCTCCCCCATTGAGCTTCTCTGTTTCTGTCACTGATGCCACCATTTGTCCAAGCCAGGGGTGGGGAACCTGCAGCCTTGAGGCACACGTGGCCCTCTAGGTCCATAGTTGCAGCCCTTTGACTAAATCCAAACTTGAGGACCTAGAGGGCCACATGTGGCCTTGAGGCTTCAGGACCCCCAACCCCGGTCCAAGTTTTCATATCTGTAACTGTGATACTGTCTTTGACTCTTGCTTCTCAACCTCATCTCTCACATAATCCTTGCCCATGTCCTATTGATTCTGCCTCCACAATATACCTTGGGTCTCTCCCCTCTTTTCTCCGAAACAAACTCTCATCACCCCCTCATGGATAATTGCAATATCCTTCTGAAAAGGTTTTCGTGCCACCTTACCCTCCTCACTCAGATCTGTCCTTTATGATATTGCCAGACTAATGTTCCAAAGTCACACATTTCTTCTGTGCCCCTCTGTTTCCTAAATGGAAATCCCAATGCATTTGCTTGGCATTCCAGGCCCTCTTTAATTTGGCACAGCCTTACTTACACAGGCTATTCTGTGCCACACACTGCGTGCTCCAGCCAAATTTGGCTCCTGTCCCTCAAATATGCCTGTTCTTTCCCATCTCCATTTCTTTACTTCCTGCAATATCCTTCCTAACCCTTTCTGCCTACCCATCATCCTTTTAAGTTCAACTATAATCCATCTTCCCTCCTCTATGAAGCCTTCCCTGAGTGCCCCCAATGTGGACTGACTTTTTGTACCCACAGCATTCCCATAATACTTTGCTTTGCACCTCTCTGAGGCAGAGCATTCTGTACTCCTGTTACCTGTGTTTATGGCTCACTCTACTACCAGCCTACGAATTCCATGAGGGCAAAGAGCTCTGTCTTACCTGAACTTTATATGCTCACCCTAGACTTAGCCTGGCAGATAGTATGTGTGTGTTTAAGATGTTTTTGTTATTATTGGTATGGAGAGCATAAGCCCATTCAAACCAAAAACTTAGTTTATGACAAATTGCATTTTCCTAAGTATTCAACATATTGCTAAGCCAATGCCATCTGCAACTTATAGCCACAGGTCCCTTCCAATTCTGAGATCCTGTGAAGGAAATCTTTCTCTCTTTTTTTTTGGTCTTCCTAATAAAGCCAGGGCTGAGAGGGAGAGTAAGAGAGAGCAGGTCAGTGGATGACACCAAAATAAAGGTCTGACTCTTTTTCCTGATTCACTCAGGGAGCTTGGAAATCATCACATGACTGCTCATGTGTAACATGGCATAGTCTTCCCCTCTTTCCTCTAGCCAGCCACCTCCTGGCATTCAGAAGCTGAGCTTGGCCTAGCAAATCCACACCCTGCATCAGCCTAAGTCATGACCAGTCCTCCCCAGCTAACTAAGTGTTCCTCCACCCTCCTTTGGTATTTCATGCACCCAGTATGTTTCACAGACATCCCAGCTCATGAAATAATGCCAGCTCCCTTCATGCACCCCCGGGTACCTCTACTTTTGCTGTCGATAAACATGGCCTGTGAAAGGTTTCTTTTCTCGTGGAACTGGGAACTGAGAAAGAAGTGGTTTTGCTGTCCCTCCCCCTCTTGAGGCTCCTGCCGCCCTCGCTCTGCTCCTACCTCCCATATTCTCAGCAGGTCTAATGCGAACAAGATGTCCCTCAGATAGGTGCCCCACCATCATCCCATTCTCCATCTGTCTCTTTGATTGACAGTGAGACATCTAAGAGAGTCACAGCAGCAGATGTGTTAGAGGGATCTGGTTCACTGCGCATCAAGAGAACTCTTCCTACTGGCAGAAAGGAGCTCTATCTGGGAATGTCATTTTTATAAAATCCAAAACCGCTCCTGCCCTTTGTTCTGTGTGACTGACAAGTCCCACGGGCAGAGCGCCCGTTCACAGCCTCATTACAAGCATTCTCCATTTTTATTATGGGTGTTTTTGTAAATTAACTTCTTTTGGTTGCCAACCTCTGGGTCAGGGATAATGGGACCCAGACTGTCATTTTAATTCCAGTTTGCTGCACATTGTCCTTGCTAAGCTCCCTAAACCATTTAGCTTCAACTCCAGTGTAACGGCTGCAAGATAATCTATATTCAAAGGCTGTAGCAATAAGCATGCTGGAAAAAACTTTCCCTGAGACTTAAGAGGAGAACATAAAAAAAGGAAACCACTTTTGGTAAAGATTTTAGGAAATATGAACCATATTTTATTATCTGCCAAATCTCAGGATTACAAATCACCATCATCATCATAGGGCCCACTGGTATTGCACTATAGGGATTTACAAAGCACTTACTGCACAAGAACTCTGAGAGGTAAGTAGAACAAGATTTACTATCCCTTTCTTAAACAGATAAGGAAACCGAGTCTCCAAGAGGTACAGTCAAGGTCTTCTAGGAAGTGTTGGAGTTGTGATCTGAATCAGAGTTCCCTGTCTGTTTTCAGAGAACTTCACACTGTATGTTTAAATAGTGTGGAGTGAATCCACTTGAGCAAATCACAAATCCACCTGTAGAAAAATTAATGAGACTTTTTTGAAGGCTGTATTCTCAGAAATGCCTAGAAATACAAGACACCGAGGTCATGAGGATGGTAGGATCAGAGATTCACAGCTGGAAAAGATCACAGCTGTCATCCAGTCATATCCCATTATATAGATGAAGAACTTGAGATGTTCCTCTAAGGAGCAGATATTGTAAGTGACTTGGCTGTATGCACAATGATAATAATGGCAGGGCCAAGATTCGAACCCAAGTCCTTAAACCAGGTTGCACAGTGGATAGAGAGTCAGGAAAACATGAGTTCAAATCCAGCCTCAGACATTTACTAGCTATGTGACCCTGGGCAAGTCACCTAACCCTGTTTGCCTCAGTTTCCTCATCTGTAAAATGAACTGGAGAAGGAAATGGCAAACCACTCCAGTATCTTTGCCAAGAAAAACCCCAAATGGGGTCACAAAGAGTCGGACGTGACTGAAATAGCTAAAAAACAAGCCTTAAACCAAAATTTAGTCTTCTCTCCACAGCACCATGAGGATTGAACTACTGAAATGAAATTAAGGCTTTCAGCCACTGGCATATCTACAGCCAACCAGTCTGAAAAGTTACTAACTAAAAATCCGATTACTGGTGATGTTATTGTCTGAGGGCCTGAAATGGCTGAGCACTGATTGAATCCATTAGGTAGATACGTCTCCTATTTGGCCCTAACATCAGGACCAGAACATAAATGATTTGCAAGGGAACGAACAAATTACCAGATTCCTCCTGCTTTAGGCCACTGAGCTCAGCAATCATGACTGTTCCAAAGGACTGTGCTTCGGTTCCTTTGGCATACCGCCATCTTTGGCCAGTGATGGTTTCCTTCCTTGAAAGGCAATTGTGTAATGGAAGAAAGCATGATGATGGTATTTTTTCCTGCTTTACAATCTCTGCCTCTTGTTAGTCCTCGTACATGCCAGAACCCTGAGCCTAACACAGTGGAGACCCTCTCATGAATACATGTGTATGGAGAAAGGTATGAGAAGGGCTTGAAATCATAAAACACAATGCATTAATAATGGAAAGAATACCAGTCTTGGGTTCAGGAATCCTGGGTTCAAATTGCAAGTGACAATTGTGTAACTACTGCCATTTGACGCCCAGAGTGGATCATTTTTCAATACCCCTGTCTTATCTGGTGAAAATTATTTTCAGTGATAATTGTGAAGTGAATAGTAATAACCATAAAAGAAAAACAAGCAGTAATATTTTTTTCTTTTATTGAACTCATACACGTAATTATGCCAGTAAAAAATAAAAAATTACACTACAAAAAAGGAAAGAAGTTCTGTGTTAATACTTCTAAATTATATTAATATAATGCTCCAGGGCATTGTTTGTCCCTGACAAAAAAAGCCCTCTTAAGTTGTGGGCTGCTGCCCAGCTTCAGGGCCTAGACATTACTGAATCTGGATAGTAGTGATTCCTTCTAAAGAAGTGCCACTGACCCCTTCCTTCCAGGGCCAGGGTAGACTCTCATCTTTCCTGACTCCCGGAATCTTGCTATAGCTCCTATTCTTCTGAGCTCAGGCATTCAGGGGTTGCCCCTGCCACAGTCTCTAAAATGTATTCCTGCTGCTTTTACTAGAGACCTGTTGGGAAGCTGATTCCTTCTTTGCTGAACTCCCCACTTTCCTCGGAGGTGCCCTACCCAATTCATCCCCTTATTGCCTGCACCTGGCGCTGGCTGCCTCACCCTTGGCATACCACTGAATGCTAGATCTCACCTAAGGTTCATTGTTACTCAGTCATTCGGTCCAACTCTTCATGACCCCATGGACCACAGCATGCCAGTACTGTCCATGAGGTTTTCTTAACAAGGATATCAAAATTCTTGCCATTTCCTTCTCCAGTAGGTTAAGACAAGCAGAGGTTCAATGACTTGTCCAATGTCACACAGTGAGTGTCTGAGGCTGGATGCAGTGAGCCATCTAGCTGTTCCAGGGTTCATTAGGGTGTGATTCTACTCTAGCTACTCTGTGGGGTGTCCATGGAGACAGATTACAGCCAGAGTAGAGTTCTCCTAAAAAGGGGCACTTCAGACCTTAAGAAGTCTCATCTGACATGGAAACCCTGAAGCTGGCTGCTCTTAAAAAGCCAAATGCCAAAGAACTCAAGAAAATCCTTCTGGTTCTTTGAAAATAAAGTGTCTCTTCATCTTACTCTTTTTGAGGAAATGCTGTTATGTGTCATCAAAAGATGGACCCATTGCTATGAGTCCAAATGAGAAATGGAGCTTTGGATCAGAGGTCCCTGCTTTTAGGCCCAGTTATGTCCTTGACATGGCACCGAAAGCCATCATTCAAGGAAACCCCAACTTCGGGCACCTCTTGTCTTCCTCTCTTCAGAAAGCTACAGGTTATATATCCAGCTACATATCCAACTTGAGTCGAGGCCAGTATTAAGTATTCAGTGCAAGAGGCAGCTGGTGGCACAGTAGATGGAGTTTGGGGCCTGGAGCAAGGAAGACCCAAGTTCAAATCTGGCCTCTGATGCTTATTGGTTGTATGACCCAAGACAAGTCATTTAACCTGCTTGCCTCAGTTTCCTCAACTGTAAAATGAGGACAATAACAGCCCCTGCCTTGTAGAGTTATTGTGAGGATCCAACAAGATAATATTTAGCACAGTCCTAGTACATAATTGGTGCTATATAACACTTATTCCCTTCCCTTTCCCAATATAAGAAAAAATTCTCTAACAACTGATCATACCCAGTCTTGCTACCTCATCAGACACTGAGTTCCCTGTCTCTGAGGCTTTAAGCAAAAGCTGGACGGCCACTTGGAGAAGCACAGAAGATTCCTGATTCAAGCAGAGGTTAAACTGTGACGTTTCTTCCAGCTCTGAACTTCTGTGAAACAGTGGAATGAAGGGGCCAAAGTGGAGTGAAACTGAGGCCTTTACAAAAGCATTCTAGGCCTCTGTCTACGGACTGTGGGCTGCCTGCAGGGCACAGGGATATGGGAACGGTCACTGGCAGAGCTCTACACGTTCCTGAGTCTGGTCCCTTGTGCTTTTAGCCCAGATCCTGGCACACAGCAGGCACTAAATAAATGCTAAATGATTGTCTGCTGGCTGCCAGGCAGCCCCGGTGCAGCTCTGTCATCCTCTGTGTTTCCAAGGAGTAAAGGATAATTGTGCCACGCAGCCCTTCCACATGTATTCTGCACATGGTCTTCCCTGGGGCCCAGGGCATGCCACTCCTCCTAGCTGAAACCCAAGTGCGTCAGCAAACTCTGTCCTCATTTGGAGAAGGCCTCCTGCACAGTCTCTGGAAGAGGTCCTTGTGCTGGGCACCCCTCAGCTCTTCGCACAGCCTAGGACTGCCAACCATGGCCTGTTCCCCCCTAAATCTGGGTCAGTTGTTTGGGAAGGCAAGAGCCAAGATGTGTTTCTCAGGCTTCTTTCTGACTGTACAATGAGGAGGCCAGAATCTTCCACGAATCTGAGTTTATTTTTTAAACCCAGACATTCAGTAGGAGAACTCAGAAACTTAAAAAGTGAGCGAGAGACAGACAAGACAGACAGACGGACTTAGGTCACTTCATGGAATCTGAGAGAAAGGAACAGTCAGGAAAAAGAAAGTACAGGGATTCTAGGCCCTGCCCTTCCTCACTGAGTGCTCTGGCTGCCTGCAGATAGAGGTCTGGACTAAATGGCCTCTTGAGGCTCTTTCCAGATCTAAAATACTATGACAATCAGAGGAAGGCAGAAGGGCACTACATCAAAGTGTCCCTAAATGACACTGTTGGAATCCAGGGAGGCAATGACCAATAATGGCTCCAATAGACTGATGAAGAATGACACCCACCTCTTGACAAAAACAATTCTAAATATACAGAGAGAGACACGTTTTTTTTTTTTAACACAGCCAATGTGGGAATTTGTTTTGCTTGACTAAATGCATGTTACAAAGGTTTGTTTCCCTGCACCCTTCACATGTCCTACCCCCAACTCCCCCCAGGGATAATAGGGGAGAAAAAAAATTCTTGTTGATGGAAAAAAATTTTTTGAAAAAATTTTGCCATTACCCTCTCCCACCCCCCAACAAAGAAATGCAAAGAAACCTACATTTATGGAGCAGTGGACCCAGTGCCAGATCTGCAAATCCCAAACCAAAATCCTGCCTTCTACAGGAAGTTTTTCCTGATCCCCTTTAATGCTAGAACCATCCCTCTCCTGACTACCTCCAATTTGTCCTATATATAGCTTATTTGTACATAGTTGTCCTCTCATAGTCCCCATTAGACTGTGACCTCCTTGAAAGAAGAGACTGTCTTTTGCCATTTCCCTCTCCAAACACACGTGGCAGGCACTTAACTTAATCTATTAACTGGTTACTATCTTGTTTTCAACCTTAATCACATCAAAGTGAAGAAAAACCCCCTTCCCACCAGCAATTTCCCTGCAATGATTTAAACTCGTGAAGGAAAAAAAAAAGTCATTCAACCTAAGAGAACAAACATTTAGAAAGAAGCTGTCATGTGCTTAGCACTGTGCTATATAGCAGAGGAAATACAGAGTTTAGATACCGCATAGTCCTGTCCTCATGGGAGTTTATGGCCAACTAGGTGATATGTTTGTCCTAGAAGCACAGATTAACTTCGAAAGTGTCCTTAGTCCTCTAGTCCAGCCCTGAAGGGGTTGTGAGTAGAGAAAGTTTACCCCCTCATTCTTCAGAAAAGTAAACTGTGGACTAAAGAAATTAAGTGACTTTGCTAACATCATCCGGGTACTACTAAGTAGCAGGATCAGGATTTGAACCCAGGTCCTCTGATGCCAAATTCAATCCTCTTTTCACTTCACCACCCTTGGTGTGCAGACAAATAGTTATCTATTAGAAAATAATGTGTGTAAGAGAAATACAATATGCCATGTGAACTTGATATATGGTCAAATGTTATAAACTTTCATTATTCAAATGATTTAAATAATGATCGCAGGAAGAAATGACAAATCACATTATTCCTACCAAGGGATTGAATGTTGAATATCCCTCTTCTGGCCCATCCTCCTTCTCTCTGTCTCTGCAGAGGCTATTAGCTAAATGGCGAGAATATACTCGTGCCTATTCCCTTGGTTAAAATCTTGGGAGCATCTCCGAGAAAATCATAGTATGCAGTCCATGGAGAATCACAGAGTGATCAAATACAATATTGCCCTTTAACCATCCTGTAGTCCGACCCCTTTTGCTTTACAAATAAAGAGAGGGAAGCCCAGAAAACAGAAGTCATTTGCCCCGTTTGTCTCTTGGCAAATTACTGGAGCGATACTTGCTACCTCCTTTTAGGTGTCTGAATTAACACCCTGGTAGAAGGACTATGGCTTTGTATCCACCCAAATAGCCCCACGTACCATGTAAAGCTCCCAAAATAAAAAGCAGTGTGTAATGGGTCTAATGGAAACCAAGCAGTGTGCTTAATGAGGGTGCGATATTGAGGTTAACACAAATTCCTACATGCTGAACGCCATGACAAACGGTTACTCTCTTAAGCCAAGCAAGGCCGGAACAAAGGAAGGCACCAGAACGGGCGAAGAAGAAGGGAAAGACTAGGAAATAGGAATGAGGCCACACTGTGGTCAGAGTGTTTGGGGATAATATTTTCGGAGCATCCCCAGGTGAGAAATTCAGAAAGCGGAATGCCCTAGAATGCCCCCGAAGGCAGGTGGGGCCTGGAGGGCTCTCACTCCTTGGACTGGACTATAGAGGCTTGTTCAGCGGCCATAATGTCGCTGTGGCCAGGGAGCTGACGGTGGATCCCTGATAACACCCCCTCCCCCCGCGTCACAAAGCTTCTGTGGAAGATGCGGAAGAGCGCACTGTGCGATGCTGGCCCTGCTCCCTCCCCGCCAGCCCCTGTGGGAAATCTCTTTCTTCTTGCTGGCAGTCTCCCGGGTCTGAAGTGGACTGGCAAGCTCCTTGGTGCAGGTGTGGGCTCAGGCCTCCCCCCGCCTTGGCTCCCCACCAGCTGTCACTGCCACTGGGGAGCATCTGCCTCACCTTCCCCAGAGTGCAGCTGCGCTCACACAGCAGGCTCCCAGGACGGGAGAGGCGCCACCGCTAAGCTGCTGGTCTCTGGGAAGACGCTCATCCACTTCTCCCTTCCCTCTCCACTGGAACAGCTGGACCGAGGCCAATGCCCTCAGAACCCACTCTGAGCTAAACAACAGTAAAGAACCGGAGATACGAATCCCTGGGCGCCCTGGAAAGTCGGGGCGATGTGCGGGGAGCAGAAGGGGGGCTGGGAGAATGTAGCCTAGGCAACCTGGTCTCACATGCAACTCAATCAGATCTTACGGAGGACCTACTATGAGCCCAGAGCGGCTAGGTGGAACATTGGACAGAGGGCTGGGCCGGGACTCAGGAAGACTCCTCTCCGAGTTCAGATCCAACCTCAGACACTAACTAGTTTTGTGACCCTGGGTAAGTCACTTAACCCTGTTTGCCTCAGTTTCCTAATCTGTAAAATTATCTGGAGAAGGAAATGGCAAACCGCTGCAGCATCTTAGCCAAGAAAATCCTAAATGGGGTCACACAAAGTTGGACAGGACTGAAATGACTGAACAACAAAGATCTTAAAATGACTTTGTTATCTACTTGTCTGTGCACATGCTGTTATCACAAATAGAGTATAAGCTCCCTGAGAGCAGGGACTGTTTTGCTGCTGTTGTATCCCTGGGGCCTGACACATGGCAGGTCCTTAATAAGTGAATTTCATCTCCAAAACCGTCCTCTCCACAAACCATGCCAAGCTCCCCTGGCATATGTATCAGCATTACTCCCGTAGCTCCCAGATGAAAGGCAGGGCTTTTCACCCCAAATTCAAGGCTCCATATGTACTCCAGGTTTAGCATTTTGGAGCTTAACTCACTTCCCAGCCTTAGTTTGCCAAATTAATTAGTTTGCCACAGAAATAGGCTGCAGGATTTCTTTTCACAGGGGAAATCACGCAAACACTGACTGGGTGCTTGTGTAAGAGGAAAGACCAAACTTCCATAAGTCCTCACCTTGAAGTAATGAGCAAAGCAAGAATAATTTGAAGAATTCCCCAAAGTACCCAAGAAAGTAAAATTTCTTGAATTTTTCTCCAACCATCAATCTCCTGGAAACAAAGCAAGAAATAAGATAAGACAGTATTAAAAGAAAAACAGCACTGCCTTTCTCATCACAAGCCATGGAGGTTGTCCAGTGGGACCTGAGCTCAAAGAATGGGGGTCACATAATGTCACCTGTGCCCAGGCAGGGATACTGTCTGTAATATCCCTAACAAACCTTCTGGCCTCCACTCAAGGCCATGCAGTGGAGGTAACAGCCCATTCTCCATTGACACAGCAGACCACGGCTTTCATGGAACACAAATCTGACTCTGCAGTTTCTACCCATGGCTCCTGGTTAAGCCATCTGAGACTTCACCCACACAACTGAAGTGCCCCTCTCCCAAGTCTTCCCTCCAAGGTAAACATTCCCAGTCCCTTCCACTGACAGTGTCCAATTCTCTCAATGTCTCTATGACCCTCCTCTCAACATTCTCTATTTTATCAATGGCCTTCCTAAAATGTGTTGCCCCCCCCAAAAAAATTTTTTTTTAAAATAAAATATCACAATATCACAGAGATCTTGATTCTGGACTCATGCTCCTTTTTCTCTTCCTCCTTTTTTTTCCAAATCAATCAATCACTCTAGGATGTCATTAGCTTTGTTCTTGTTGCTCAGTCTTTTTCAGTTCTGTCCAACTCTTCAGGTCTCCATTTGGGGTCTTCTTGGCAAAGATACAGGAGTGGTCTGCCATTTCCTTCTCCAGCTCATTTTATCTGAGGATGGATTTGAACTCAGGGAGATGAGTCTTCCTGACTCCAGGCTCAGGGCTCTATCCACTGAACCACCTACATGCCCATAATCAGCTTTAGGGACTACTGTGCTACATCTCCAATATAGTCCAGTGTAGAACTTCAAGGTACAGTGACAGGGCCCTTACTCTTAAGATCTGTTTTTATTTATGAATAATATGCACATTGTTCTTCCGCCCCCGGCTACTGTGTAGGCACCTTCCTCTTCCTAAAAGTTGTATGTTTTCCTAACCCTACCACCACAGCACACAGGGGAAGAGATTGATTAAAAACAGAAAACAATGGAAAACATCACTACTACAGGATTTCTAGTGTTGGAATGTTCTGAAAACCGAGGAACATTGTGGATAACCTCAAGTTCTCAACTTCTGATCAAGAATACGAATGCAATTGATCACAAACTTACATTTTTGTTAAATCTATAAAGCCGTTTTTCCCGCCTTACTCTGTCTTCATGTTGTCTTAGCTCCCAGCACAGAATAAGAAATTCAAGCTCAGCCTGGGTAAACAGAGCCTGGAGAGAAAATTCAATGGTTCAACCCTCCTTCCATTGCTCAGGTTTTAATTTCCTCGCCCTCCTAAAGAGTCTTTCCTGGTGCTAAGTTCATAAATATGAAAATTTTAGACCACTACCTGTATCCCCAAAACACAGTATTAGGCCAAACAACATTCCAGGGAGCATATGGTTCCCTCAAAAGGTTGGTCTTTGAATAAAGTAAACCAGAAGAAAGCAAAAGAATTGAATGCTAGCATAGAGCACGCATGTGATTCCAATATTCTGCAAATTGAGGGGCCACTGTGGCCAATATTTTGCTACCTTTTTAAAAATTTCAAGCATTCATACAAAATTCATTCAGCAGATACTTTTAAGCATCTATAGGGCAAGGTATTGCAATCAGACTAAAGTGATCTTTGCATAGTCTGTCCCCAAGCAGCCTGCAAATGATGGACATTAATTCAGGTGTAACCATCTGAATTAAAACCTGGGATGACAACTGGAAAGTAATTCTCAATCGACCAACCAAAGGATGATTGAACACCTGCTGTATGTCTTTCATCGTGGATAGAGTGCCTGGTAGGCCTGGAGTAAGAAAGACTCATCTTCTTGAGTTCAAATCCATCCTCAGATACTCAACTAGCTATGTAACCCCGGGCAAGTCACTAACCTTGCTTGCCTCAGTTTCCTCATCTGTAAAATAACCAGAGGAGGAAATGGCAAACCTCTCTAGCATCTCTGCCAAGGAAAACCCCAAATGGTGTCACAAAGAGTCAGGCACCACTGAAAAAGACTGTCCATCCCTATACTTGGTGCCAGAGGTTCCTAGAGTGAGTGATACTGCCCCTGAGGGGCACTGGAAGGATTTGGGGCACAGTAGTAGTTTCAGGTGCAATTGGGGGGCATTGAATAAAAATAAGGGGGCAGTGGAAGCATAAGGAAAGAAGAAAATTTTGAAAAAACATTCATACATGTTGCATCTGTTTTGTAACAGAGTTGAAGTCATAGTGATTACATTATTTTCAAAATAAACACACAAAATCCAAGTTATAACTGATCAGTGGTCAAGTCCACTGTCAGGTTTTAACAAGAAAGTATTGGCATGCAAGCATGTCACACGTTGTCTGAAAGTCCAACATGCATCAGCAGGAATATGTGCATATAATGACTTGTTTACAATAAAATGTTATAAGGTTACATGACACAATATTGTGTCATCAAAATTTCAATGCAGGAAAAAACCCACAAATTTACAATAAATTATTCAATTTAAGATGTGTCATTTAAAAAATGTTATTAATTTAAATGATGCAAATTTTTAAAAAAAATTGTTAAAGGGTTAAAGAAAGTAGATTTCCTGGGGGTGGGGAGTGAGGGTGCTGAGTATTTTTTTAAAGGAGGAGGTAGGCCAAATAAGTTTGGAAACCTCTGCTTGGTGCTATGGGGCATATAGTAGAAGAAGCATGCCTTCAAGGAGCTTAAACTCTAGTTAGAGGTAAAAGGTATACACATTATAAAAAAAAAACAAAGAATATTAGAAAGAACATCATCAAACCATGTGATAAAGAACCAGAGAAATTATGAAGAGAGTAATCAATCATGGTGGGGGTGGTCAGACAAGTTTACTTAAGGAGATACAGTTGAGCTGGCCCTAGAAGAATAGAAAGGATTTTTAATAGAGAGGAAGCAGAGAAGGCATTCCAAGCAGTGCAGCAACAGGAACAAAGGCATAGATGTGAGAATGAGAGGTTTGGAGGACAGTAAGGAGACTGATCTCATGGGAGTAGAAGGGAGTAATGGGTGAAAAGACTGAAAAGATAGAGAGGAGACAAATTGTGGAAAATCTTAAGATTAAAAGAGAAGTTCAGTTTTTGCATGGTAGGCAAGAAGGAGCCAAGGGACGTTGTTTTAGTAAAAGAAAATAAAAAGATGTTTTATTGGTGTTCTTTACTTTTAATATAACTGGAAGTTATGGTTATAAGAAACATTTTATACAGCAAATGACAGAATTTGTTGAATGGCTAGAGATGTGGAAGGTGAAGCAGATGAGAGACATTTCAGCCTGAAGAACATTCACAATGCCATACAACTCTGAGATTGAATGTAGGGGACATACAAAGGAACATGTGGATCAGGAAGTCTCTCTCTCCCTCCCACTTCAGGCTATCATGACTGAAGGAAAGCAATAGGTCCTATAACGTCCCTTCTAGCTTGGAAACACCAAGGAAATGCATAACCAGCATTTCTTGAAGATTCAGCCCTTCTAGGAACAGGTCTATCATGGACTACAAAGCAAGCTGTCTCACTCTATGCCCTTGGGAAGTCCTGTCTCTCTGGACTTCAGTCTCCTGCTCCATAAAATGCAAGAAGGTCCTTTCTAGCTCTGATGTTATACAAACATTGTGTTCAAAGGAAGTCTTTAAAGGAGGCTTCGTTTCTAGTGAAAGGAGAATGGTTTGGGCACTGCCATAAATATCTGAACTAGTAAGCAATATGCTATCACTGTCCTGTCCCCTCCTCTCACTACCCACTCACTTCTGTGTCCGTAGGGAGGATGACAGAAGTGGCCTGGCTGTCAGTATGGGTGTATAGTCCTGTTTCCACCCAAGCTGGGGGCAGTTTTGTGGAGGGATCATAGTAGGCAGCATGCTGTTTACCCGGGAAGCACGACTCCTGATTGACTGAGAGAATGCTGAAGGCAGCACTGACTGCGTACCTGTGTAAGAGACTTGTATCAATTACTTGCAGAAACTCCAGAGACACGAGTAGTGAAAAGAAGTGAAACCATGTGTGGGAGCTGTCCTGGGGACTGCAGAGAGTGGACCGTCCCAGGTGAGAGTAGTTTGAGCAGAGATCTTATCTCACTCCCAGCTAAAGAGTTCTTTCATCCTTGTGTGTTCCTTGGCACTTCCTAATCTGTAGAATTTCTTTAATTTCTATTTGGCCTTTTGTTTGGATAAATGTGTTTGCTTGCTATGCATTATTTCTGAGGATCTTTCATGTAATTGTTGTTCCTTGGAAAGGGATTAAGCTGGTGCTTATCAACTAAAGTTTACCCTACCCCTTAAGAGAAATCAGGGAAGTGGCATTCCTCCTGAGCCCAGATTTGTGCCCCTAGAGACCCTTGAGTCATGGCAGGTAGATTGTCCCCAAATCTGGGGGTCTACGGCCCAGACTCTGGAAGTCTCTCCCAAAGGAGCTGTTGGCACTGCCAGCACAGCCTTTCCCCTACCCCTCACAAGGCAGGAAGGGCAGTTCCCTTGGAGACAGAGCAGATCCCATATATGTCACCTGTCTGTATATTTAGATAGCTACATGTAGATACATAGAACTTATAATGGAAATTACTCCTGGCCTCTTTCCCCACAAAAAAATAATAGCAGAGGATGCTCAGGTCCCTAAAGAGCAGGATGCCAAATCATTAGGTAGATCGTCAAAGCCCTAAAGGAGAACTGTGGCAAGGATTTTCTAGCTTTCATCATAACACATGTAACGTCACTAGTTGATAGGGCTGTGGTCTCTCTGTCAGCACAGCGCTAGACCAAAAGCATGTAAAAAAGCCAAACTTCTGACCTAGTCTGACCTGTCTCCACCTTTGTATTCCTTCCTTTTCCTGTTTTCCTCTTCTTTCTCCTATTCCCTACCTAAGTTTCTCCCTTGCCTTGACCAAATCTCCTAGTCCCAGCTGATAGCATGGGGCAGCTGCTTCTCCCTAACATACATTCTTCAGAATAAGCCTTCCTGAAAAATCTTCTTTGCTTTAAATCCGTACAACTATAATTACTGTTATTTCTGGCCAGGCCTGCCTGTATCCCATGACAATGTATAAACCAGTTGAATAAAAAGTTGTAATCTCTGGATTTAGTTATAAGAGAACCCAGACTGTAGATAAAGGAAAGATATCTGCTGTTTATGGAGATGCGAATGTTGATTAGCCAAGTAAAACATGATCATCTGAAAAAGAAAGCAGTTCATGTATGTATGAAGTTCATGATTCTTGAGATATTTACCATCTGGACTTCCATGTGCCATAAAAATACATCTGCTACAAGCCGCTCCAAGCCAAACTAGGGACATGCCATCAGGACTTAGCCTGTCTCAGAAATACCACTGTAGAATGTCACATTTGGCTAACATGTCTTAGCATTTATTAAGTGTTAGTCTAGCGTAAAGACTTGCCTCATTTGGGTTGTCCACACAAGAGCAGGAGGTGAAAGTTCTTCGGCTGGTTTCCCCAATACTTCCACAAATGTTGGGAAGGCTGCTGAGACTACTAGATGTTCAGACATCATAAAACAGCAACAGAGATAAATATTTTAAGGTGACATTGCACCATCAGGCTTGTGATTTTGTAAATAGGAGGCACTTATTGTCCAATATTTCTGTAGCATCTTTGCTACCCTGCTCAAAGGGCTCTGAAGCCATGGTAACTCTTGATGCCTGCCATAGGGAAAGCATTAAAGCCTTCTACCTTTAAGGGAATTGTATGTCCAACCCAAAGCCTATGATAACACCTGCTGGACAAAGGATTGAACAAAGCTACAACCTGTGTGTTGAGGTGAGTTTCTCTACAAAACTCCTATGAAGTTATAAATAAAAGTTCCATGGGATAGGGACTGCTTTTTGCCTCTTTTTCTATCCCCAGCTACTAGCCCAGTGCCTGGCACATAGCATGCAATGAATAAATATTGGCTGAATTGATTGAATATCCTAAGATTATTCAAGATAGGTACATGTTTCCACAAGGAAATAGGTAAGTAGCAGTTGAGTATAGCAAGGACCTAAGATGACTTTCCTGATAGCTGTTTTTCAATTTTCTGACTCAAGCTCCAACTCAGAAATATGGGAAAATCTTCATACTAGACAACTTAGAAGGCTGCGTCAACACAAAGAAACTACATTTCTCTATGTTGAAATCATGGCAGAATTTGAATTCTATACCTAATATA
This sequence comes from Petaurus breviceps papuanus, assembly GCF_028583685.1. Lineage (NCBI taxonomy): Eukaryota > Metazoa > Chordata > Mammalia > Diprotodontia > Petauridae > Petaurus > Petaurus breviceps. The sequence continues at coordinate 24,231,234 of NW_027185694.1, read as the reverse complement.
TGATAGCCTAAATCCCAACGCTCCCAGACAAATACTTCCCCAAGTCATAATTTCAGCAACAGTGTTGGTGCATAATAAAGGTTCTTCCTTGGTACAGCTTTTGTTAGTCTCCATGAATTATTAAATTTTTCCCATACCACCAAAAACTCACATTTAAAGATGTAGGGAGCACAAAGATTTCATAGTTATAGAAATGCAGCTGTGTAGAGATGCAAAAGATATTTTTTCCAATAATTACAAGAGCGAAGCAAAGATGCCCACTCTCCTCACAATTATTTGATATAGTTCTAGAAATGCTAGCAACAGTAGTAAGACAAAGAGAAAGAAATTAAAGGCATAAAGAAAGAAAAAGAGGAGTTAAAACTATTTCCTGCTAGTGATATGATGGTTTACTTGGAAATCCTAAGAAATTAGTTAAGACACTAATTGAGACAATAACATCAACAAAGTTGTAGGCTATAAAATAATTCCTCAAAAATCAACAACATTCCTATATAATAATAACAAAATACAAGAAGCAATAATAAAGGGGAATAACTGCAAAATACATAAAATATCTGGGAAGATACCTATAAAACACTCGAAAGATTTGTATGGGTTCATTTACAAAGTGCTCCTTAAAGAAATAAAGAACAACTTAAATAACTGGAGAAATATTCGGTGTCCATGGCTAGGCTGTGCCAATATGACAAAAATGACAATATTACCAAAATTAATTTACAATTTTAATGCTATATCAATCAAATTACCAAGGAATTTCTTTACAGAACTTAACACTACAAACTCATTTAGAAAAACAAAAGATCTAGAATGTCAAGGAAAATCATGAAAAGTAGGGACAAAGGGGGAATAGTATTGGAAGTACTGGAAGTCCTATTCCAGACCTCAAACTATGTTACATAGCAGTGGTCATCAAAATCATCTGGTATGGGGTAAAAAATAGAAATAGACAAAATGGAACAGACTAGACAAGGGAGACTCAGAAACAATAGAACTCAATAATCCAGTGTCTGATAATGTGGAAAACATATATTACCTAGGGGAAAACTCCTTATTTGATAAAAAAAAAAAAACTTCTGGAAAAACTGAAAAGCAATCTGGTAGAAATTAGGCTTAGACTAACACTTTACACCTTATCTCATAATACATTCTAAAGAGAAACACAAACTTAATCTCAAAGATCATACTACAAAAAAAATTAAAAGACAAACAGATCACATACCTATCACAACTATTGGTAGGAGATATATTCTTAACCAAACAAGGGTGGGTAGAGGTAATTACAAAAGGTAAAACTGATCATTTTGATTACTTGATACTAAAAAGTTTCTACACAGACGAAATTAATGTATCTAGGATAAGAGAGTAAGTGGTCAAATTGGGTGAAAGGCCTTTGTATCAAACTTCTTTGATAAGATTTGGTATCTAAGATAGTATCCAAAATCCAACATATTATACGTATATATGTGTGTGTATACATAGATACATATATATGTATATATATATACAAAACAACCATTCCCCAATAAGTGGTCAAAAATGTGAACAAATAGTTCTCAAAAGAAGAAATGTGAAATATTCACAGCCCCATGAAAGAATGCTCCAAATCACTAATAAGAGACATGCAAATCAAAACAACCTTGAAGTTTCACTTTACACCCTATAATTTAGCAAAAATGACCCCAAAACAGCCATAGTCAATACTGAAGGAGTTGTGGAATGATAAGCACACTAATGTATTATTGATCAAGCTGTGAAATGGTACAGCCATTCTGGAAAGCTATTTGTGATTATGCAAATAAAGTGACTAAAATGTCCAGACCCTTTAAACTAGGGATTCCATTACTGGGCTTATAATACAAGGAAGGCATTGATAAGAAGAAAGCCTCCATATACAACAAAATATTTATAGCAGTACTTTTTTGTAATAGCTAAGAACTGGAAACAAAATAGATGTCCATCAATTGGGAATGGTTAAAAAAACTGATACATGAATGAAATTGAATATTACTATGCTATAATAAATGATATATATGATACATACAGAGAATCATGGAAAGATCTATATGAACTTACAAGGAGTGAAGAAAGCAGAGACAAGAAAACAATATGCACAGTAACTACAATAATGTAAATGGAAATAATTATACCCCTAGAAAATAAAAAATAAATGTAACAGAATTATATAGATCAAGTAGGACTAGATTGAAAATATATGATACTCCTAACCCATCTATTCTTGGAAGTAAGAGGTCCAAAGACATTACACATTGTGCATATTTTCAGACTTTCTCAATGTACTGAACAGTTGTGTTGATTTTTCTTTTTCTCTCTTAAAAAAATACTATTTTTAAATGGAATGGCTCTCTAGGAGCTGAAGAAGGAAGATTGCGTGGGATAACTATGTTGATGTAAAAAACAGAAAACATCAACAAAAGCTTACGGAAGGAAGGAAGGAAGGAAGGAAGGAAGGAAGGAAGGAAGGAAGGAAGGAAGGAAGGAAGGAAGTTGCATGGCCTATTGCAAGTTGCCAGGGGTATGATGGGAGGTGAAAGGAATTTTCTTATCCTACTCAAATAGAAGGCAAGCTGAGATTAGTCACTGAGGTAAGGGCAAAGCCGTTCAAGAGACAGAAGGACCTAAAGGCCTTTTCTGTTTAGCTGGATGTAACTGTGTCTGACTCACAAAAAAACTGATAGAGTTTGGTTATAGGCTTTCTTATTAAAGAGCTCTGACCACTCTGCTGTGGTGAAGAAGATGCATAGTCACTGTACTTAACAAAGAACCAGTAGGTCATGGTACAGTAGGGCTTCTAATGAGCCAGCTTTTCCACTATACTATATATAATTTAATGCTTCTCTACTGAATTGCAGTCAATATCTAACCTTGGATTGGGGGTGGGAAAGCTGCTTCTTGCCTAAATGAAAATACCAAGTGTACAATTTTGGGGTTAACTACAACTGATCAGGAGACCAGGGCTTCAGCCCTATGAACATATCTTCCATCAACAGTCATCTTGAAAATAGGTACCTCGGGTCAGAAGGAAGTCTGAGAGTGAAAGTTTAGTTGGCTCAATATCACATCCCCACCAGTGGAAAAATTATTCCCAGCTCATACCAACTAATATTGAGTCAGAAATATCCTATTTATATATGATAGACAGTATTGAAATTCATGTCATTATCATGCCCAACTTCTAGTAACCAGTATATAGATGATCTAGGCCCATCTACTCCTCTCTCCTGCTTTCCACTTTTTCACTATTAGGACCTCTACAAAACGACAAGAATGCAAGGTTGCACAAATAACATAAATAAACGATTAACTATCCCCTCTAAAGAACAAAAAGCCCAGTCAGCACTTCACATGGAAAGAGGATTCTGTTTCCTCCAATCAGCTTCAGCTCTCCTCCAATGAGAATAAGAGCTGCAGAGTTTGTCTGGTTTCAATCAATCAATAAAGATTTAAGTGCCTACTGTGTGTCAGGCATTGTGTTGAGTAATTCAATTAGTTCTCTCAGATACCTCAGTCCAAAGGGTGGATGTGTCTTCCTTCCCTAGGGTGATGTGTCTTCTGATCACAAGTTTCTCATCTTATCTCCTATTTCCATCTCAATTCTTCTGACTTCTCCTAGGCTTAGATTCTGCCTGACTTTCCTACCTCGAAGCAAGGCCTCTTTGTGCTTAAGGACTCATCACTATGTTAGGATTAAAAACTTTTTAAAAAATAAATCTGTCAGGTATGACCCTCCCTCACGCCCCTCCTCCCCACAAAAAAAAACTTTATATATTCATTCCATAATCCCTAAACAGTCATGTGATTTATAGCTTCTCAACTGTACTCTTCAAGACTTTGAAAACAGCCTTATGTAAATGAGCTAGTAGACCACAATGCCCTGCAGTCATCTTCACCTGGGTTATTGTTCTGTTTTCCATCAGGTTATCTCAGCAAATTGACCTAAGAAGCCATTTTCTTTCAGACCCTCAAAATTGTCTCAAGGTAGAAATGGTCCCAGAGATCATAGTCTCCAACTCCTGCCTAAAACACAAATCTCTTTCTCTCACTGAAATGTCCTTTTTCTCCCTCTTTCAACAAATAAAATGTCCACATGTGTAAAGGACAGTGAGTTACTTATATGTAGGACCAATCAGAGAATAATGGTTTTAAACTTGGAAGACTTGGACTTTAGAGGTCAACTATTCCATATTTTCTAGTTGCAGTAGCTGAAACCTCATATACTTATTAAGAGTCAATGTATTCCAATGATGAATAGTGATATGGGAGAGCCATGGTCAGACAGAGAAGTGTTGAGGGAACCTAACACCACTCCTTCTAATAGGAAATCTGGAAGAAATTCTTGAAGGAAAGGAAATGTATGTAGTTGGTGCAGGAAGTTCCATATAGGAAGCAGTTTGAGAATACAGAAGGAATGACCTAACGATGAACTTAATGAATGATTTGGATGGCAAAGGATACAAAAAGCCAACTGGGGTAAAGGAGGAGAGACATAGAGCCCTGAGGAGTCTTCTGAAGGGCTTTTGTACCCCAGCCCAAAGGACTCAGACCTCATCCCTTGTGTGATGGAAAGCTGTCAGTCAAGTTTGTATTTTATCTAGGCTACTGCAAAAAGTGAGAAGAGGAGTGTTGGGAAAACAATAAAACTCATGTGGGAAAATGGCACCTCATTTCCATTGTTCACTAAACTTCCCATTGGGTGAGGTCCTGAGAAAAGCCAGGGGAATAACTGCTTAGGCTCCATCCAGAGCTAGCAGCCCTGGGCTTTCTGGGAGAGCTGCCTTCCCCAGTCCATGACATGCTGCCTGATCTGAATGCTTATATATCCTTCACAAACCATTACATTTATGACCAGGATATAAAGAACACACAGCACATGCCCAGCTGCTTGCAGAATATACATCACGAGCTGGCTGGACATGCCTTTTCCGCCCATGTGGATTGAGCACAGAATGATCTGTTTATAGCACAGACCTGCACTGCTCAGAAAAGTAGGTGAGTAGATGGATGTATCTGAGCATTCATTCTATACCCTGCCTTGCCTCCCCTGCTCTGTTTACAATTCATAGTCCAATAACATGGTGGTGAAGGTGAAGCTGGTTGCTCATTCAGTCTATTGTACTTAGGGAGGTATGGAAAACATATTAAACTGGTTTTCTCTACCACTTCTCTGTGACCTGCTCATCTGGAGTTTACTTAGGGTCTAAGTATTCTACCCAATTCTTTCTTGATCTAAACCTTCTTGAGTCATTCTCATAGGGGTGAGTGAAATTTGCTCACTCGGGTCTCCCAAATACCTACAATATTATTCCAAAAGTAATCCAAAAGGCTTTGTTTCTCCAAGCAGAGCGCTCTCTAGCTCAGAAGTAGGAAGTGAGAAGAGTGAAAGGAAAACAAATTTTTCTGGCAATTCCCTTACCAAATTTTCCATATTTATTTCATCTACAATTCCCTTGCCAAATTTTCCATATTTATTTCATCTACAATTCACTAAAGAAAATCAGCTCTGGTTGATATAGTATGAATGTTTATTGATGCTCAAGCCTAATCTATACCCACATACTCATGGTCATCTATATTAATTCACTAATGAGTAGTGTGTTGATCAGAGAGAAGAGATACCTATGTCCCAACTCTTTCCAATGTATGTAGGGAGAACATATTTGTTGGGGTAGACTCTTTTGTATTACTTTTTGTTTAAGATGTACTGACATATTTTCTTACACAGCAATCATTTGCTACTGTCACTTTCTTCCCCTCCAGTGCCGCAATGAACCCTTCTTTGTGACAAAGAAAGCAGTTCAGCAAAATCAATCAGTACAGTGAATGCATCTCACAGCTTTTGTACATTCCATATGTGTAGTCTCCCACCTATCTGCTGACAGATATGCATCATCATTTCTTCTCTGGAACTGAGATTGGGGCCTTACAATTAATCAGAGTTTGGCTGCTTTTAATTTTTTTTAATTTACAGAGTATAGCTATGGTGTATATTGTTCCCCTGGAGCAGTTTTTTTTTAATTTTTTTATTTTTTCTTTGCCTTTTTTTTTTTTTTTTTCTTTTTGGAGGGCAATTGGGGTTAAGCGACTTGTCCAAAGTCACGCATCTAGTTTTTGTGTTGTGTCTGATGCTGGATTTGAACTCTGGTCCTCCTGACTCCAGGGCCGGTGCTCTATTCACTGCGTCATCTAGCTGCCCCCCCCCAGCAGTTTATGAAGTCTTTTCATTATGTCTCTGAATTCTTCACTGGCATAATTTCTTACCGTATAATAGTGATTCACGACATTCATGAATAGTAATTTGCTCAGCCATTCCCCAATCAATGAGCTCTCACTTTGTTTCTGGTTTTTTTACTTTTGTGGTGTGTTTACATTATTTTCACTTCTCTGGGTACAGTAAAGACTAAAGAAATTATAATGCGCCTCCAATTGATATAGGATCGCCCGGAACAGTAGAAACACCCCCGCCGGCTGACTTAGTTTTCCTCTAAGATAACATGCTGTCTATCCATCTTTCTTCTACTGTAAATGGCATGTGTTTGGGGGGGAGCAACTAGAGTTCTGGTCATTCACCTGCCAATAGCTAGTTGTTATGGTTGTGGGCAAATCAGCCTCAGTTTCCTCATCTGTAAAAAGAGAAGGCAGTCTCTGAGGTCCTTTCTCAATCCTGACAGTTTATTTTCTATGAATTATACGTCCACTAGTTAAGATGGATTTTGGTGAAATCATACCCAGTGCCCCTTGGGAACAGACTGCTAATTAATACAGCCACAAGAATTCTTCTAGCTTGCCCACAAAGTCTGCACTGGTTTTGCCCCACATTTCCAAGGACTTATTCTCTACTCTCCTCACCTTCTCCTACTTCCCCTACCCACAGCAAAATGAACCACCAATGATCTACCGCAGCCACAAACACATTCAGTTTTCCCCCAGGAAGTGAGTCATAGACACCAAAAGCTACTTGGGGTTGACATCACCCTGATTGTTCATGGGCCATTGAAAATTCACCTGAGGGGGCAGCCAGGTAGCACAGCGAGTTAGAGCACCGGCTCCAGTGTCAGAACGACCTGGAGATCGAATCCCGGGCTCAGACACTCAGCACCACACCCAGAAATAACTGGCCATGTAACCTTGAGCAAGTTACTTAACCCTGATTGCTTAATTTAAAAAAAAAAAAATTCACCTGAGGAAACAATCCTACTGCATCAAATCGTCATCAAATTATACGAAGCATTGAACAAAGCAAGTTAAACATATAATCTTCAACCATGGGGAGCTTAAAATCAAAGTATATTCTCTCCTCTAGGCAGAGGTGGAGGAATATGGGAGCACAATGTTATATACATTGTCAGACACAGTCACTATATCAGTTATTTTTACTTAACTGTTTTTCTTTTTTAACAGTGTTCAGATGGGAGGAGGAAGAAGGGGAAAGCACTAGATCTAGAAATAAATGTGATACAACATAAAAGCATTAGCTAATCATGCACACAGTAAGACCTATATTCAGCCAATACATAAATTCAATGCATTAGGGCTACTTGGCACAAAGTAGGTACTTAGCATATATTTGTTGAATGAATAGAAATGAAGAGTTTCATGTAATAAGTTAAATAGCAAAAGAAGAGTTGTAGAAGATGTATTCCAAGGAAAACCCTCTTATTTAAAATATAGATAGAGCTGGAAATGGCCTGAGAGATCATAGCCTGCCCTCCCCTCATTTTACAAATGAAGAAACTAAGGCCCAGAGAGGTAAAGGCAGTCTGCCAGCGTCACACAGGTAGTAAGCAGAAGAAGAAGCATGATTGGAACCCAGCTCCTTTGACTTCAGGTCCAGTGCTTTTTCCACTCTTCTTATCAAACTAAGGCTTCCTGGAGGAGGGGAGAGTCTGGGAGCTCGGTGAATAATGGGAAACTAGCTTGCCTAGGTGCTTGGGAGAATGAGCAAACTACAGATACTCTGGGAGACAGTTCTAGAAAAGAAAAGGTCCTGAGTCTATACAATCCTTGCGACCTTGCTGTTAGGTGTTCCTAGTTGCCCTTCTGTTTCCAAAAGTACTTCAGTGTGTCAACTCAAAATAACAGTTCTGTCCCAGACACAACCTTAGAGGTGAACCAATCAGAGAAAGTCCAGAAAGAAAATCTCCAGCTCTGAAGCCTTATGCTTAATTCTGGAAAGGTGAGGAGAAAGAAAAGGGAGAGGGTGATCTTTGGGTGCTGGGGTGTCAGTGTTTGGAAAGGAGCTCCATCCATCATTTGTCCCTGAGAATTTCATCAGGAGCCAATGCTGGGAAGAGGTACATTGAATAAAACATGGGAATTCATAGACCATCAAGTGAACTCAACCAAGTAACACCACCAGGCACGATTCCCCAACTTAGACACATTTGGGCTTCCTATTCAGGCATCTTTCCTGTTTCCTAAATTGAAGTCAGGTGGATCCTTTCCTCTCCCTTATTGGTTGGCACTGCTCCTACTTGTCAATAAACTTGATTGTAAATGGCTGGACATCAGGGCTAAAAGCCAGAGGAGCTGCTACAGGCCAGAGTAAACAAAACAATTATAAGATTAACACCCTTTCTCTCTCTTTTTCTTTCCTCTTTTCCCAATCGGTCAGAAACCATCAAGTGGGTAAATGATTTAATTTGTCCTCCTAGGAGGCTGCCCACAAATTACCTTATTAGGATGGATCCTGCTCTCAGGCCCCCCGCACCTGGGCTCTGAAATATTTCCATTAGCTTTGGAGAGGGAGCTCACATTCTGCCTAGGCTGGCTTCATGGTCTGCAGCTGCAGGAGTATTATTTGGCTTTAATGTATTTGCATATCAATGACCCCCTGATTAATATTTAAAGAGCCAGCTGTCTGAGCCACATAAAAAAAAAGAAAAAAAAAGCCTTGTGTATGTGTTTTTTAAGGGTCACACTTAATGTTCTTCATCAAGTACGCTTCATTTCCCCCTCCCCCCCACACATGCACACACGGCCCTTTTAAAGGAGGAAAAATATGAAACGCCATTAATGACTTATCAGTGAATTGACTGTGTCCCTTTCAATGCTTCTCAGTTTCTTTGTGCCCTCGCTGCAGCTGCATGAGACTGTTAGCAAGACAGGAAAATGAGACAGGGCTCAGCTCTCCCCGCTCCCCATCACTTCTGGAAGACAAGGGGCAGTGACTGGGATGCACCATCAGAGATCTCTTGTGTGCCTTGGATTTTTGTAATGCCTTTCTTTAAAGAGCTCCCAGCGCTGTAGAGAAAAGTAACTGAAAGCCACCTTGTGCCAATAGCTGGTATCTCCATGTGATGGACAAAGAAACCAAAGCCCAGAACAGGTGGGCAGTTTACCCTGGGTCACCAGGCACTTCCAATGAAATCATAGGATCATAGGTTTCAAACCAGAACCTTAGAGATCATCAACTCCATTGCCCCCAATTTAAAGGTAAGGAGGCAATGAATTCTAGAAATCATCCTTTGCCCAAGGTTATACAACCGGTAAACAGCAAAACTAGTTAGAATTCAGGTTTTGGGGCCTAAATGCAGTAATTCGTTCTTTCTGTTTCTCTTTATATCATGTAATATGTTTACAATACCTAGAATTTCTCCCCGGGGATGCCCGTAATCACTAGAATAAATAAAATCAGAGGTATTGAATTATACAAACTAAAAACTGAAGATGAACGGCTTAGCATCTACCTTTATTAGAACATTAGCTTCTCTAAAAAGTGACTTGTGCTGTACATTTCAATGAAATTTCCTTTGGCCCAATGGCACACCTTAGGACTACTGAAAGCCCTTGCAGCCACAACGGCAACCCGCAGGAAGGCACAGACCTCCTCCAGGAAAGATGAAAAAATCCTACCAGACCAAATAATGATCATAAAATCCAATTTTTTAAAAAAGTTTTTCCATCCCAGAACCTCACAATAAGTCAGAAGCCCATGGGTAATAATAGAAAAAGGGAGCCACTAGCAAAGTCAGGCAAATAAGATAGTAACCTTCCACCAGACACCAGACAGGCTGGAAATCAATGTAGCATGCAAGATTTTGGATCTGGAGGGAAGCAGAACAGAGGGTACTCCTCCTAAGAAAGCCCACGGACATTGTGGCACTGTTACAGTGACAGGAGTGACAATGATCAGTGCAGTCAGGGCAGTGATTAGCCTAAGATATCCCAGAGCTCCAATGTTTCTGAAGATCTGACACTCTGCACCCCTTATCTTAGATGGGAGGAGGAGGTCAGTACTGGAATCTGGGTGTCTCTAATAGAGACCCAACAGGGCCAACCACCACATTCAAAAGTGCAGTGGGGGGGAAAGCCTGGCTTTGGCGCACATGCCCCTGTTCAGGAGCTAAGACTGAAAAGATGAGTAAATCAAAGAACACACTGACTACTATAAGGAATTATAGATCCAGAGATGTCCAAAAATCAGCCTAAAAGGAGAACGCAATATTAGGGCCTCAAAGGGAAAAATGCATTTTCCCAAAGGACCACATGAATAACTATAAGAAATGAATCAAAAGATAGAAAATAAAATAAAAACTCTGGGGGGAAAATTAAAGGAGAACAAGTATCTTAGAATTCAATGTGGTTGGGGTGGCTAGGTGGTGCAGTGAATAGAGCACCAGCCCTGGAGTTAGGAGGACCTGGGTTCAGATCCAGCCTCAGACATTTAACACAAAAACTAGCCGTGTAACCTTGGGCAAGTCACTTAACCCCAATTGCCCTCCAAAAAGCAAAAAAAAAAAAGGAATTAAAAAAAAAAGAATTCAATGTGGTCAAAACTCACCCAAGTAATGAACTCTCTGAAACCTAGAATAGAATAAAGAGAAATCAATGACTCCATGAAAGCAAGAAATATTAGAACAAAATCAAATAATTGAAAAAAATATATAAGATACTTGGTATAACAACTAACTTAGAAAACAGGTTAAGGAGAGAATTTTATAATCACTAGAACCATGAAAAACCATGATAAAAAAAATGAAGTCTAGACACTGTAATTCAAACTGCCAGCTGTATTAAAACGAGAAAACAGAGTAAGAATGAAGATACTCCACTAACCATCTCTAGCAAGATAGGGGAAGGAAGGACCTCTAAATAAAATGACAGAATTTCAAGGATTTCTGATGATAAGACCAAAGCAGAGTAGGAACTTTGACATGCAAACACAAGAGTCAAAAGAAAACTAAAAAGGTAAGTTCTTTGAGCAATTGGAAGGGATCATAAGATGATGTGGTATTGTTGTTCAGTCATGTCTGATTCTGTGAGCCCAAACCATACAGCTGATAAGATTTTCTTGATAAAGAAACTAGAACAGTTTGCCATTTCTTTCTCCAAGAGGATTAAGGTACACAGAGGTTAAGTGATTTGCCCAAGGTCACATAGCTAGTAAGTGTCTGAGGGCAGATTTGAACTTAGATCTTCCTGACTCCAGGCCCAGTGCTCTATCCACTGAGCTACCTAGCTGGTGAGGATATATTACTAACATTTTAATAGGAGGAGAAGAAACAAGTATCCCTTCAGAACCTGGTCTCTGAAGGGGATTAAGGAAGTAAAATATGAAAACAGAGCATCAAGGATTGGTTTTCTTCTTAGGGTTTTCTACACTAGCATAGAAATGGGAAACAAGGGGGTGAAACTGGTGATTTCCCATCACTGTGGTGTATGAGAAGATCATACAAATATGGAGAAAGAGGTGAGAGGAGCAGGCATCTCATGATGTCATTCTCAACAGAACCAGACAAAAGTGGATAAGAGAGAGAGAGAGAAAGAGAGAGAGAGAGAGAAAGAAAGAGAGAGAGAGAGAGAGAGAAAGAGAGAGAGAGAGAGAGAAAGAGAGAGAGAGAGAAAGAGAGAGAGAGAAAGAGAGAGAGAGAGAGAGAAAGAGAGAGAGAGAGAGGAAGGGAGGGAGAGGGAGAGAGGGAGAGAGAGAG
>NW_027185694.1:24217508-24219186 GCF_028583685.1 Petaurus breviceps papuanus | reverse complement strand
AGGGAGGGAGAGGGAGAGAGGGAGAGAGAGGAAGGGAGGGAGAGGGAGAGAGGGAGAGAGAGAGTGAGAGAGGAGAGAAGAGGGAGGGAGGAAGGGAAAGGGAGAGGGAGAGAGGGAGAGAGAGGGGGGGAGAACATGTTTTGTGTAGAAACACATCAAACTTAACAAGGAAACAGATGAAGATGTGGGAGCAGGTCTAAAAGGAGGATAATGCTGGGGATGGAAGAGCTAGAAGCAGCACAAAAGCCCTGATCCTGCAGGTTGTAGGTGTCTTGTTGAAGGGGGAGAAGCCCTGGGTGAGATGACCAGAGATCTAGTCCTGGCTCTGCTGCCAACTGGTCAGGTAATTTTGAGCAATTCCCATCTCAGTTTTCTTATCTGTAAAATGAGAGATCGAACTACATTCTCCCCAAGGCCCCTTGCAGCACTACCATCCTATAATTCCGTGAGCCCCCCCCCCCAACTTTCAGGAACACAATGTGAGGGTGGACATATGTGTCCAGAAAATGTGTCTAGGTGACACATTGGTTCTCCAAAGATACTGAAAGAAAAAGAGGAAAGTCTCTGGTACGTTGGATGAGTCCTCTGTTGATGATTTATGGGTGGGACAGGGACCATGAGTAAGAATCACACAGCATAAGAAGCCATGGAAGATGCCAATTTTGGCAAGGGGGTTATCTACACCAATAAAACTCAATTAAGCAAAAAATTCCTTAAGAATATAAAAACTGGCCCAATCCATGTAAAAAGGGGACTCTGAACAAACTTTGGAGCTGCAGAACCCACAAAATGACACAGAGAAGCTAACCTCCTGCTGAGGACAGCCCAGCAGGCCAGCAGGAATTGGCCAGCACAGTGTTCTGAGAGCCAAGCCCAGCCCCACCCCAAGGCTTTAGCCCCAGGGTGGGCCTGACCAGCCTCCAGCCTGAGGGACTCCAGATCAAAAGCAGCTGTGGCCATTTCCAGATTTATCAATACATACATGCAAAGGACAAAGTGAGAGGTCAGTGCAGTCTGGACTTTGGGACCCAGTAAGTGGGAGTGTGTGGCTTTTGCCCCCAGGCAGAGAAGCCACTGAGGCTCCAGCAAAGCCAGCACCACATGGCAGCTTCAGCTCCTGGCCTGCTGTGATAGTAATGGCATTTAAAGATTCCCCTGTATTGGCTTGGTTTTCAAATTGATTGTGTTAAAACCCAGAGCTTGTTAATCCCACCTGTGGGATGGACTTGTTGATGTGAAAAGAAAGTCCTGAACTGGGAGGAGCTGGTGACGTAGATTTGGAGAGACAAGAGAGAGGCGGAAGATCTTTTTGGAAGCAGCACCTCGTGGAGAGAGAGACTAAGAGAATTGCTGGTGGCCGCTTTGAATTGCCCTGGACTTTTGAGACCTGCCCCCTGAGCTGCCAAGGACTGAGGAGACATGGCTGCTTTGCTGGTACTTTGTCTGTCTGTTTTGATGTTATTTTGCCAGATTTGTCCACTGGTGAAAGACTGTCCTGTTGAAGAAGTCCTGGAACCTGGCATTTGGTTAAGAAGCCCTGAGACTGTCCTGCAGACAGAGAGTGAATACTGTCCACTGGTGAGGGACAGTGCTGTTGTTGCAGGGGTCTGGAGACTGTCCTGCAGACAGAATGAATACTGTCCACTGGTGAAGGACAGTGCTGTTGTTGCAGGGGTCT